>NW_012267431.1:1043339-1078006 GCF_000151885.1 Dipodomys ordii
AGGCCCAGAGTTCAGGCCCCATAACCGGACCCCCCCCCAAAAAAAAAGAACTCAGGGACAGTGCCCAGGCTCAGAGTTCAAGCCCCATGACTAAAAAAAAAAGATTGTACCTAGTTACCTAGGTACCTAGGTGAGTGCTGGTGGGTCACACCTACAATCCTAGCTACTCAAGACGCTGAGATTTGAGGATTGTGGTTCAAAGCCAGCCCCAGCAGGAAAGTCCGTAAGACCCTTATTTCCAATTAACTACCAGAAAACCAGAAATGGCCCTGTGGCTCAGAATGGTAGAATTCAGGGATAGCAGCCAGGCTCCGAGTTCAAGACCAACGACTGAAAAAAAAAGAATATACTTAGTAATCTTGAGCAAAAAAGCTCACTGATAGCAACCAGGTCCTGAGTTCAAGTCCCAGGATAGGCACATACACACAAAAAAAGCTAAGAAAGAAAAATAGAATGTACCTAATTCTTCCTTCTCTCCCAAGACTCTAGCAGCTCTTGGATTTCATCTGTAACCTGCATGGTTACAAACAAGGGACATATTTTTGAGATTCTTCTTCTTTGGGGGGGGAAAGGGGGTCTGGTCATGGGGCCTGAACTCTGGGCCTGGGTGCTGTCCCTCAGCTCTTCAGCTCAAGGCTAGTGCTCTACCTCCGGCTCTTTTTTCTTTTTGCTTATGTGGTGCTGAGTAATCGAACCCAGGGCCTCATGCATGCAAGGCAAGCGCTCTACCACTGAGACACCTTCCTAGCCCCGTTCTTATTTTTTTGGTCAGCCATGGGGCTTGAACTCTGGGCCTGGGCGCTGTCCCTCAGCTCTTCAGCTCAAGGTGAGTGCTCTACCACTTGAGCCACAGCACCCCTTCCAGTTTTCTGAGTGGTTAATTGGAGATAAGAGTCTCACGGACATTGTTGCCCGGGCTGGCTTTGAACAGTGATCCTCAGTTCTCAGCCTGCTGAGTAGCTAGGATTACAGGCATGAGCCACCAACACCCAGCTTTGAGATTCATTTTCATACCAAAAAAATATGTTCATATGTTCATGATTTTGTGGGGTTTTTTTTTGGCCAGTGCTGGGGCTTGAACTCAGGACCTAGGTACTGTCCCTGAGCTTCTTTTTGCTCAAGACTTAGTACTCTACCACTTGAGCCATAGCACCACTTCCGGCTTTTTCTGCTTATGTGGCACTGAGGAATCAAACCCAGGGCTTCATGCACATATGCTAGGTAAGAATTCTACCACTAAGCCACATTCCCAGCCCCCATAATTTTAAAAATTATTTTACTTTTTTTGTTATAAAAGTGATGTACAGAGAGATTACAATTACATTGGTCAGGCAATTAGTATATTTCTTTGGTGTGTTCTGTTCCCACAATCTCTTCCCGTCTTTTCCTCCTGTTTCCACCCACTAGTCAATTGTATAGTGCACTTTCATTAGTGCCAGTGAGCTCCACTGCTGTGCTTTTTCACCCTTTTCCCATCAAGTTCTAAACTCTCCCTCCCCCACCCCCAAGATATATACTTGAATCATAATGCTGTGTGTGTGTGTGTGTGTGTGTGTGTGTGTGTGTGTGTGTACGTGCATGAGCGTTTGTGCCAGTACTGGTGCTTGAACTCGGGTTGGGTGCTGTCCCTGAGTTTCTTTTGCTCAAGTATACTGCTCTACAGCTTGAGTCACAGCTCAACTCCTGGCTTTTTTTTTTTTTTTGAGTAGTTTATTGGAGATCAGAATCTCACGAACTTTCCTGCTCAGGTTGGCTTCAAACCACTATCTTCAGGTCTCAGCCTCCTGTATAGCTAGGATTAGAAGTATGAGCCACTAGCACCTGGGGATCCTAATATTTTCTAAATACTTTTCTATCAACAATGTGCTGATTAGTTGTCCATATCAGAGGCTATTGTTATTATCATTTCTAGCAGCTATCCTTTGATGGTGATTATGACAACGGGAGGTGTGTGTTCAAGGTTCCTTCATAGTAATTCTGTCATATTATTAATATTCCTTATTATTGATATACCTTCCCCTCTCTTATCCAATGGTATCATCCAGCATTGACCTGCATTGCCCCTTCGTCTCAGTGGTATCCCCGAGGAGGCATTGCATCACTCTGATCCTTTGTGATGTCTTCCCCCTCCCCAACCCTCACCCCCCAAAAATTTGCTCCACTAAATTCTACACATTCACCGACATACAGAATTGAGTTCCAAACTCCAGCTCTCTCTGGAAGCTTGTCTTCAGAAGGCTTCTACCCCTGAACACTCCTTCCCCACTTTTCTTGCTCCTGCCCCCGCCCCTATGGGACTGCCCACTGTACAGAATGTGGGTCAAGATGATGGCCCTTACAGAGGCAATAATTGGCGCAGCCATGTTGGTAACCTCGCCACGCCTTTCAACCACTTGACTGCCATAGCTGCTGGCAATTGGTAGAGGCAACTTGTTCAGTGTAAGTAGACTGAAACCTATCAGAGTTTATGATTGTGTGAGAAATCAGAAGTCTGAAATGAGGCAATGTTAGGAGTGAGGACGGGAAACAGAAATGGCCCTCAGAGTTTGCTTACGTTTTCTGGGCCTTGAGAGCTAATGCATGTGCAGGAGGGTATAGTGTGTGACCTGTGCTCTGCGCTTTTATCAAGTAATGGCTTTGTTGCATTTCAGGGATCATAAACTGACATTTTTTTTTGGTGTTAGTTGTGGTGAACTAAAGAATCTAATGAGCCAGGCACTGGTGGCTCACGCCTATAGTCTTATCAACTCAGGAGTCTGAGATCTGAGGATCACGGTTCAAAGCCAGCTTGAACAGGAAAGCCCGTGAGACTCATCTCCAATTAACCTCCAGAACACACTGGAAGTGGCACTATAGCTCAAGTGGAAGAGTGCTAGCCTTGAGCTGAAAAGCTCAGGGACAGCACCCAGGCCTAGAGTTCAAGCCTAATGACTGACAAAACAAAACAAAAAAGAAATCTAACGAGCTGGGCACCGGTGGCTCATACCTGTAATCCTACCTACTCAGGAGGCTGAGATCTGAGGATCACCATTCTCAGGAAAGTCCGGGAGACTTATCTCCAATTAACCACCAGAAAGCCAGAAGTGATTCTGTGGCTCAAGTGGTAGAGGGCTTCTTGAGCTGAAGGGCTGAGGGGACAGCACCCAGGCCCAGAGTTCAAGGCCCATGATCGACAATAAATAAATAAACAAATACATAAATAAAAATTAACAAGACTTTGAGGGGTCAGAGATAGGGACTGATAATATAGTTAGGTTTAGGTTCCTTGCAGTTTAATGGCAAGTCTTAGTGTTTGAATTTTTCCTTGTTTAGTCTCCCCAGAAGTGTGCTAATTTTATTAGTGGTTCGACGAACCAACTTTTGGTCTTTTGGATACCCTGATATGCCTTTGTGCCTTTGTTTTCTATTTTTTGTGTGTGTGCGCATGCACATGCTGGACCTGGGCAAAAATTTTGCCTATAGAACAATAGTTGTTTTTTTTTCTTTTGGGTCCGGTCGTGGGGCTTGAACTCTGGGCCTGGGCGCTGTCCCTCAGCTCTTCAGCTCAAGGCTAGCACTCTACCACTTGAGCCACAGTGCCACTTCCGGCTTTTTTTTCTTTTTGCTTATGTGGTGCTGAGGAATCGAACCCAGGGCCTCAGGCTTGCCAGGCAAGCGCTCTACCACTGAGCCACCTTCCCAGCCCCCAATAGTTGTTTTTGAGTGGTTTATTTGGAGAGTCTCATGGGAATGTTCCTGCCTGAGTTAGCTTTGAACTGTTATCCTTAGATCTCAGCTTCCTGAGTAGCTAGAATCATAGGCATGAGCCACTGGTACCCTGCTCAGATTGCCATGTTTTCTGTCTATACAATCACCTGCCAAGGCCCCAGGGTCAAAACTACCCCCTGCCTACCCATAGAGCTTCACCGTTGATTGGTTTATCCCAGTTGTACCCTCCATCCTAGCCCAGATGTAAAATTGAGGGGTAGTTTGGCTGGGTAGGTGTTAAATGCCTCAATGCCTCATGGAGGCCCCTAAATACAAGGGACTACAAGCTCATGATTTTTTAATTCCAATACTGGGACATGAACTCAGAGCCTGGGTGTTGTAAACTTTTTCACTTAAGGCTGATACTTGACCACTTAAGCCACAGCTCCACTTCTGGCTATTTTTTGTTGGCTAATGGAGTCTCACTAATATTCCTGCCTGGGCTGACTTGGCACCTGGATTCTCTGATCTCAGATTCCCGAGTAGATGGGATTACATGCGTGAATCGCTAGTATCCAGCCAAGTTTATGAATTTGATTCCAAATACAATGATTGCTTCCATAATCTACCCTGAGTAATACTATGAATAGGGATTGTCAGACTTTGTAGGGTGAATGTTTAAGTGAGATTGGTCAAATGCATATTATACTTTTAGGATTTCTTGGTACCTCTGTGGAGCCATTGAACTTTACAATTTACCAGAGGGTGAAGGATCTCCAGGTGACAGATCTTCTATATGCAGACACTCCTCCAGCTTTGGAAGGGGGGCTGAGACCAGGGTGACCATGAAAGCTCTTAGGAAATCACTCCAGAGCTGCTCTGCACTTATTCAGCAGAACCTGACAGATCACTTGAGGTAAGAAGAGCATCTCTCTCTCTCTCTCTCTCTCTCTCTCTCTCTCTCTTCTCTCTAGCACCCGTACCATCTCTCTTTTGTGCTAGTAGTGGGGTTTGAACTCAGGCTTCACATTTTTTCACTCAAGGCTGGCACTCTACCACTTGAGCCACCCCTACTCTCCCAGCCTTTTTCTGGTTAATTAGAGAGTTTCTTGAATTTGTCTGCTGGGAGGCTGGCTTTAAACTTTGATTCTCATATCTCAGCTTTCTGAGTAGCTAGGATTACAGGCATAAATCACTGATGCCTGGATTCTTTTTTTTTCATTTCTATAAAATACTATATGATCAAAGGCACCAGGGCATTGCACCTTTGTGTTCCTCCCCAAAGAGTATTCTCCTTTAGTCTCAGTGTGTGTGAATGTCTAGAGTCCTGAATCATTTATCATGCCCCATTCAATCTAGCTTCCACATATGAGAGAAAACATGAATTGTTTTTCTCTCTGAGCTTGGCTTACCCTGAATTTTATTTAGTACAGTTTTAGATTTACAGAAAAAAATGAGAAGGTAGTGCATATTCTAGTTCTATATACTTTCCCCACCTCTAGAACTACTCTTGGGGCTTGAACTCAGAGCCTGGGCACTGTCCCTAAGCTCTTTTGCTCAGGGATAGTGTCCTACCACTTTTGTAAAACATTTTTAAAATTATTATCTTTAGTTGTACAAAGAAGTTCCCATTTTACAAAACAGTATATGGATACAAGGTGTCTGACAGCATCGTCACCCATTGTTCCTGTGTTCTACCACTTTGAGCCACAGTGCCACTTCTGGCTTTTGAGTGGTTAATTGGAGATAAGAGCCTCACAGGGACTTTTCTTTGCTGGCTTCAAACTGCAATCCTCAGATCTAAGCCTCCTGAATAGCTAGGATTACAAGAGTGAGCATTTTCTCCTATTTTTTTTTGTTTGTCCTGAGGCTTGAACTCTGGGCCTGGTTGCTATCCCTGCGCTCTTCAGCTCAAAGCTAGCACTCGGGCTGGAAAGGTGGCTCAGTGGTAGAGTGCTTGCCTTGCATGCACGAGGCCCTGAGTTCAATTCCTCAGCACCACATAAGCAGAAAAGGCCAGAAGTAGTGTTATGGCTCACGTGATAGAGCTCTAGCCTTGAGCTGAAGAGCTGAGGGACAGCACCCAGGCCCAGAGTTCAGACCCCACAACCAACCAACCAACCAACAAATAAAAGCTAGTGCTCTACCACTTGAGCCACAGCTCCACTTCTCATTTTCTGGTAGTTAATTGAAAATAAGACTCTCACAGGAGTTGGGAAGGTAACTCAGTGGTAAAGTGCTTGCCTTGCATGCATGAGGCCCTGGGTTCAATTCCTCAGCACCACATAAGCAGAAAAAGCTGGAAGTGGTGCTGTGGCATTAGCCTTGACCTGAAGAACAGTTCAGGCCCCACGACCAGCAAAAAAAAAAGAAAAGAGTCTCACAGACTTTCCTGCCCAGGCTGGCTTTGAACCTTGATCCTCAGTTCTCAGCCTCCTGAGTAGCTAGGATTACAGGTGTGAGCCACTGGCACCCAGCTTTTTCCCCCTATTATTAACATATAGCATTATTGTGGTACTTTTATTACAATTAATGAACCATTAATTAAAGTTTACAAGTGTTAGAAGTAGTTTGGGATGTTGGGGTATCACATAGGAATAAGGGCACTAACTCAGAAGGAACTAGCAAAGTTTACTTCTATAAAAGAGTGGGCCATCAGCCAAAAAGCTGGCAAGCAAGTACACAGAGCAGGAAGTTTGCTCCTTTTGTATATGAATACAACAGGCCCTGCCCCTCTACTCAAATTGGCTGAGTGCAGGTTCACAATCTGCAAAAGGCAGTGGCTTAATTATAGGATGTAAGGAAAATCCAAGGAGCTTCTAACAAGATGTCTTAAAAGTTCATTAGGGAAAGGATGTAACTAAAATGTAATCAACAAGGGCTAAGCCACCTGGCCAAAGTCAGAACTTTTCAGAAAAACAGATTTCACAAAATTAACAGAAAGGCCAGGAGCCAGTGGCTCAAGCCTGTAATCCTAGCTATTCAGCTGGCTGAAATCTGAGGCTCCTGTTTCTAAGCCAACTGGGGCAGGAAAATCCATGAGACTCTTATCTCCAATAAACCATTCAGAGATCCAGAAGTGGCACTGTGGCTCAAGTGGTAGAGTGCTCACCTTGAGCTGAAGAGCTGGGGACAGTGCCCAGGCCCAGAGTAAAAGCCCCACGACTGACAAAAAAAAATTAACAGAAAGAAAGCAAACTTTATTCTCACACTAGTCAAGTGGCTCTGGTGGCTATTGCTTGTAATTCTAGCTAAGCAGAAGGCAGAGACCTGGAATATTACATTAAGTTTGAAACCAGCTCAAGCAGAAAATCTTTGAGACTACATTTCCATTTAACCAGAACAGTGTTGGGCTAGAAACATGGTTCAAGTAATAGAACACCAACCATGAACAAGATGGTTGAGTGAGAGTGTAAGTCATAATGCTGATGACATGCTAGGAAAATATTCCATCTACCACTGTACACCAACTCCACAGCTCATCTTTCTTTCCTTCCTTTCCTTCCTTCCTTCCTTCCTTCCTTCCTTCCTTCCTTCCTTCCTTCCTTCCTTCCTTCCTTCTTTCTTTCTTTCTTTCTTTCTTTCTTTCTTTCTTTCTTTCTTTCTTTCTTTCTTTCTTTCTTTCTTTTCTTTCTTTCTTTCTCTTTCTCTTTTGTGCCATTACTGGGGCTTGAACTCTGGAGTTGGATCTCTTGAAGTTTTATTTTCCCTAAAAGCAAACATTCTACCACTTGAGCCATATCTCTACTATTAGCTTTTTTCTGAGTAAATAGAGATAAGTGTCTCAGGCTTTGGAGTAGCTAGATTATAGGCATGAGCCACCAGCCCCATCATTAACTCCCTGTTTGTTTGTTTGATTATTGCTAGTCCTGGGGCTTGAACTCAGGGCCTAGGCACTGTCCTTGAGCTTCTTTTGCTCAAGGCTAGTGCTCTACCACCTTGAGCCATTGCACCACTTGTAGCTCTTCATTTATTACCAGCATCTTTCAAAGAGCAGGTTTATTTTTCTTTTTTTGTGTGTGTGCCAGTCCTAGGACTTGAACTGAGGGCCTGGGCACTGTCCCTGAGATTTTTGCTCAAGCCTAGTGCTCTACCACTTGAACCACACCTCTATTTCTGGCTTTCATAGGGAGGTAAGCATCTCATGGACTGTCCTGCCTGGGCTGGCTTCAAACTTCAAACTTCAATCCTCAGATCCTTAGCCTCTTGAGTAGCTAAAATTATAGGCTTGAATCACTGTCACCTAGCTTAGAAGTGTTTGTTTGTTGTTGTTTTAAATAAAGTCCAATTCAACAATTTTTCTTTTAATTTTTGTATTATATTCGAGAACTCATTGTAAACGCATTGCTTAGTAGAGAGTGGTGGCGTACATCTGTGATCTCAGCATACAGGAGGTTGAGTCAGGAGGATGGAGAGCTTGAGTCCAGTCTAGACAATATAAGAAATAAAATCCAGGAGGACCTCTTTGGATAAGCATTTGATAAGCTCTGTTTGCAAGACATGAAGGACAAGATTTATCATAATCAAGATAGTCACCAAGCCACTGTATCCATTACCCAGGTCCTCATAAATGTTCTGATTAAGGGAGCCCTTTTTACTTAGGAACACTAAGTAAACACTTTACTTCTGCATTATTGAGCCAGAAAAGTCTTTTTGAGTTTGATGTCTCAATTTACCTTCCTGGCTCTACATGGTAGTAAAACATTAAGCTAAGTAATAAGAAAATGGATCGAGGAGGAGGGAAGTGTCTAGTCCACCTGCTGAGCAGAAATCTTTAGATAATTAAGAAATGGAATGAGCCAGGGTATAGGCTTACAGCTCATGCCTGTAATCCTAGCTACTCAGGAGGCTGTGTATAAGAAAAGACAAAGAGCAGAAAGGCAAACTCAACAGTCCAACAGGTTTTATTTGGGAATAAATCCTGATAAGAGCTACCAACTGTACTTCAGCCCAGCTGAAAGAGAATTGGTGCACTCCCCCCCCCTTGCAACTAGGGTATCTTTAAATATTAGGCAGAAAAAGTAAAGTCAGGCAGCATATATAGAAGTAGGGTGAAATGGAGGCAGGGCGGGAGAGCAATCTTGTCTTTTTTTTGGGGGTGGGGGTCCAGTCGTGGGGCCCAAACTCTGGGCCTGGGTGCTGTCCCTCAGCTCTTCAGCTCAAGGCTAGCGCTCTACCACTTGAGGCACAGCGCCACTTCCAGCTTTTTTCTTTTTTCTTATGTGGTGCTGAGGAATTGAACCCAGGGCCTCAGGCATGCAAGGCAAGCGCTCTACCACTGAGCCACCTTTCCAGCCCCACTTGTCTTGCCTGGAGGGTTTCAAGGTTTCAACAGCATCTGTGTCCTCCAGAGGCATCAGCACCAGATGTGGCCTTGGACTCAGGCTCTCTTCCAAGACTGCTGGGTGTGTTTGTTCAGGGGGAAGAAGTGAGGAGATGATTCAATGGAGTTGGCAGCATGGATAGTTCTAAGATATGGGAAGGTGAGTGCTTTCTGTTTATTTTCCATCACTGCAATCTAAGGATTGAAGTTTCAAGGATCTAGAGATCTAGATGATCCTAAAGAGACACATCCGTGAGTCTTTTTTCTTCAGTTAACTAGCAAAACTGCTGTACTGGAGGTATGGCTCAAATGGTAGAGTGCCAGTCAGTTGTGAGCTTGAGATCCTGAGTTCAAATACAATATTGGTGCACACACATACAAACATACACACATGCACACATATACAATGGAATAAAAACAGTAGATACTAGTGGGTTTCTTTTTATTATTTTTGGTGTGTTTATTTTAACCCCACCATCTGTTAGCGAAATGAGCTCCCTTCCCATAGCTTAGTACGCTCCTTCCCCTCTCCACAGCTTAGCATACTCCCTTCCTAGGCAACACTAGGCCCATTTAGTAAAGGCAGTAAATAATCAGCCTGCAACCCCCTTTACCTTGGGATGGCACTTCTGTGGGGCAGCTACCACCATATAAGGCAACAGGAGCCCCTTAGAGTGACCTTCAGGTCTGGGCAGCTGCAGGATCCCTTATCTACTATTTGGACAGCAGCCATAAATCATAGTCTGCCATGATGAAGCCCCTGGCCCACACGTCCACACCAGGATCTCTGTCTCCTAGCCCCTCTAGACCCTCCTAGACCTCCTAGGTTATAAAGGTCACCTCAGACAATAGCTGGTGCTTCTTCTTCTCCCTTGCCGGTTCCTGGCAATAATCCATTCTTTGTTCTCTACATGGATGTCTGCGTGGTTCTCTGGTAAAGTCTAATTTACCCTATCACCATCATTTTTTTGGGTTTCTTTTCTTTTCTTTTTATACTGATATTGAAGCTTAGACAGCCTCATATCCTTACTTGGCTTTTCTGCTCTAGGCTGGCTCTCTATCACTTGAATCACAACTCCACTTTTGGCTTTTTGCTGGTTAATTGGAGGTCAAAATCTCACAGACTTTTCTGCCCCAGCTGGCTTCAAACTCAAATCTCAGCTTCCTGAGTAGCTAGGATTCCAGGTGTGAGCCACCAACATCCAGCTGCCTTTATTCTTAATTGAGTGAAATGGGTAGAGAGTGAAAGGTTGATAGAAAGTTAGGGTAGGTAGGAAGTTGGGATAAAAATTTGTATTTTAGGTATTTATTTTATCTTTTTGCAGTACTGGGAATTGAACTCAGGGCTTCAAACTTAGTAGGCAGGGGCTGGGAAGTTGGCTCAGTGGCAGAGCGCTTGCCTTGCATGCTTGAGGCCCTGGGTTCGATTCCTCAGCACCACATAAGAAAAAAGAAAAAAGCCGGAAGTGGTGCTGTGGCTCAAGTGGTAGAGTGCTAGCTTTGAGCTGAAGAGCTGAGGGACAGTGCCCAGGCCCAGAGTTCAGGCCCCACGACGGGACCCCCCCCAAAAAAAAACAAAAAAACAAAACTTAGTAGGCAGGTACTCTACCATTTAAATCATGCCCTTACACACCCAAGTTTTTTTTCAGTGTGGGAAATGTTTAATAACTTAGTCTTAGGGGTAGTTAAATGAGTAAAACCTCATCACAATTATAAGTAATATTTTACTCAATATATTATTAAAGTTGATGAGTGATAGTTATTTGGTAGATTTTATTTTGGGTCCGGTCGTGGGCCTGAACTCTGGGCCTGGGTGCTGTCCCTCAGCTCTTCAGCTCAAGGCTAGCGCTCTACCACTTGAGCCACAGCACCACTTCCGGCTTTTTTTTTCTGCTTATGTGGTGCTGAGGAATCGAACCCAGGGCCTCATGCATGCAAGGCGAGCGCTCTACCACTGAGCCACCTTCCCAGCCCCTTTGGTAGATTTTATATAGCAAAAGAATTTCCTTAAGTTTAAAACAAAACTGTTTGAAAGGCTCATCTACTACAGAAAAACATTTTTTGGGGGGGTCCAGATGTGGGGCCTTAACTCTGGGCCTGGGTGCTGTCCCTCAGCTCTCCAGCTCCAAGCTAGTGCTCTACCACTTGAGCCGCAGCGCCACTTCTGGCTTTTTTTCTTTTTTGCTTATGTGGTGCTGAAGAATCGAACCCAGGGCCTCATGCATGCAAGGCAAGCACTCTACCACTGAGCCACCTGCCCAGCCCCCAAATGACATTTTAAGTACCTTTTATCTGGATGTTCTTTAGACAAGGATGTTATTTCTGACCTCAGAACACTTTCTCTACTTAGTATTCTAAAACTCAAACCTGTGGAAGAAGCCCTAAAGAAGGCTACACCTGTAGGAGAAACAATATTTGACAAGAAATGTACTCATTACTTTATGTAACTATAACCCCTCTGTAATCACCTTAGCAATAAAATAAAATTATCTTTTTAAAAGAAGGCTACACCTAGGAATCACAAGGTTGATGGGATTCAGGGGAAAAGTTTGGGGTATAACTGGTAGATTGGAACAGCTTTGAGAAGTAGTTGTGTCTCCTTAACTGAATGTGCTCTGGAGATGGACTGTGACTGTGGAATGGTTCCTTGCCCTGTAAATCTGTCCTTCAAGCAATCAAGATGACTATATCTGCTAAATGGGAGCCAATAAGACCGTCCTGATCCCCACCATTTGGAACTGAAGATAGAGTGTCGGTGCAGACCAATTCCTTAGGTGGAGTGAGTGGAAACTAAGGCTCATGTTAAAATCCATGAGCGCCTCCCAGTGGTAACTACTCAGAAATTGGCTTAGAGAATTTCCATTTAAGGGCAATTCCTATCTTGCTATTAATCGAAACTGCCCCTGGGATATAAAAAACTCACGAAGCGAAGCTAATGGATAAATGATCTAACTGGAGACCAGTGCCAAGAGATGTTCCAGAATATAAAGGAAAGGGTTTGGACAAGAATATGCTCCCCAGGAAGTCAGAGAATTAGCTGTGTGTGTGTGTGCCACTCCTAGAACTTGAACTCAGGGACTGAGTGCTGTCTCAGCTTGTTTTGCTAAAAGCTAGTGCTCGACCACTTGAGCCATAGCTCCACTTCTGGCTCTTTATATAGTTTATTGGAAAGCAGAGTCTCATGCACTTTCCTGCAGGGCTAGCTTCCAGTCTTCTTGAATAGCTGGGATTACAGGTGTAAGCCACTAGTATCCAGCTAAGGTAGCCTTTTTTTTTTTTTAATGAAGGGGTTTTCTTTCATTTGAAGTCAATAAATATTCATTTAATCATTTTCACATGTTGTGATTCCTTCACTGCCCATCAAAGTGAAGTTCAAGATTTCTCTTGAAATGTCAGACAGCCCTTTTTTATTATTATTTTTTTTGGGTCCGGTCCTGGGTCCTGAACTCTGGGCCTGGGCGCTGTCCCTCAGCTCTTCAGCTCAAGGCTAGCACTCTACCACTTGAGCCACAGTGCCACTTCCGGCTTTTTTTCTTTTTGCTTATGTGGTGCTGAGGAATCGAACCCAGGGCCTCATGCATGCAAGGCAAGCACTCTACCACTGAGCCACCTTCCCAGCCCCCTTTCTATTTACCTTTCTTTCTTTTTTTGCCAATCCTGGGGCTTGATCTCAGGGCCTGGAGCTTGATCTCAGGGCCTGGCGCTGTCCCTGAGCTTCTTTTGCTCAAGGCTAGCACTCTACCTCTTGAGCCACAGGGCCACTTCTGGCTTTTTCTGTTTATGTGGTACTGAGGAATTAAACCCAGGGCTTCATGCATGCTAGGCAAGCACTCTACTACTAAGCCATATTCCCAGCCCACACTTCTATTTTTCATTTCAAGCACTTTTTGTGCCCAGAGGAGTATTTCCCCAAGTATGTCTTTGTGTGTTTGTTTCTCACCAGGATAAGTGCCTTTAAGATTGCCTTGCTTAGCAGGGTACTGGTGGCTCACACCTGTGTTTAGGAAGTCAAGATGTGAAGATCAAGGTTCAACACCAGCCCAGTCAGATAAATCCAAGAGATTCTTATTTCCAATTAACCAGCAAAGAGCTGAAAGTGGAGAAGTAGCTCAAAGGTAGAGCACCAGCCTTGATCAAAAAAGCTAAGTGATGGGGGCTGGGAAGGTGGCTCAGTGGTAGAGTGCTTGTCTTGCATGCATGAGGCCCTGTGTTCTATTCCTGAGTACCACATAAGCAGGAAAAAAAAGCCAAGTGAGACCATAGGGTCCTGAATTCATGCCCCAGAGCCAGCACAAAAAAATCTCCTTACTCAGTTCCCAGAGCACATAAAATATTTGGACACATGGGAAAGGTCAGAGGGAAGAAGTTGCTTTAAAAAAGAAAAACTACATGTTGCAGCTTAATGAGATTGTGAAATTTAAAAGCAAAGAAAGCAGTATATATATTTCATTTCATTTTTTTGTCAGTCGTGGGGCCTGACCTCTGGGGCTGGGTACTGTCCCTCAGCTCTTCAGCCCAAGGCTAGCGCTCTACCACTTGAGCCACAGTGCCATTTCTGGCTTTTTCTGCTTATGTAGTGCTGAGAAATTGAACCCAGGGCCTCATGCATGCGAGGCAAGCACTTAGCCACTGAGCCACCTTCCCAGCCCCATGTATGTACTTTAATTTAATTTAATTTAATTTATTTGCTTTTGGGACCTCGTACTTGCTAGGTAGAGGCTCTACCACTTAAGCTATACTCCAGCACTGTCTCTGCATTTGTGTGTGTATATATTTTTTTCTGGGGCTTGAACTGAGGGCCTGTTTGTTGTCCCTGGGCTTTTTTTGCTCAAGGATAGCACTATATCACTTGAGCCACAGCTCCACTTCCAGCTCCTTTGGTGGTCAATTGGAGATAACAGTCTTACAGACTTTCCTGCCTGGATGACTTCACACTGTAATCCTTGGAACTTAGTCTCATAAGTAGCTAGGATTACAGGTGTGAGTCACTGGCATCTGGCTTATTTTCCTTTCTCTTCCCAGTCTTCCTTAGCTTTCCCATCCCATATCCTCTTATCCCTTGTGTCCCTTTTCCTTCTCTCAAGTTCCTTAGCCTCTCATCTTCTCTTTTCTTCCTTTCCCTCCTCTGACTTCTCTGCCCTGCCCTTCTACTTTTGTCTTTGTCATATGAACAGCATTCTCTGCATGATCCAGTGCAATCTACTTACCTAAACATTATAGAGCTGCCCTGTTTTGTACTTTTCTT
Organism: Dipodomys ordii; assembly: GCF_000151885.1. Lineage (NCBI taxonomy): Eukaryota > Metazoa > Chordata > Mammalia > Rodentia > Heteromyidae > Dipodomys > Dipodomys ordii. The sequence continues at coordinate 1,057,595 of NW_012267431.1, forward strand.
TGCTCTTAAATTGTTTTCATTAGCTCTTTTTTCTTTGTCAGTTGTGGGGATTGAACTTCTGGGCCTGGGCACTGTCCCTGAGCTCTTCAGCTCAAGCTAGCACCTACCACTTGAGCCACAGCACCACTTCTGGCCTTTTCTGTTTATGTGGTGCTGAGGAATTGAACCCAGGGCTTCATGCATGTGAGGCAAGCACTCTACAGCTGAGCCACCTTCCCAGGTCCTCATTAGCTCTTTTTACTTACATTTTTTTATACTGATGACTTTCCTGGGCCTCATGCTTACTGAACATGAGCTACTCCACCACCTCTTTTTAAATTTATTTTTTAGCCAGGCGCTGGTGGCTCACAGCTATAATCCTAGCTACTCAGTAGGCTGAGATCTGAGGATTGCAGTTCAAAGCTAGGCCAGGCAGGAAAGTCCGTGAGACTCCTATCTCCAATAAACCACCAGAAGTGGCACTGGCTCAAGTGGTAGAGTTTTTGCCTTGAGCTGAAGAGCTCAGGGACAGCATCCAGACCCAGAATTCAAGCTCCATGACTGACCAGAATATATATTGATGATTCTATCTTTTTTCTCCACCACCTCTTTTTGTTTCCTGTTACTTTCCTGCTTTTCTTTCCCGATTTCATTTTCCTTTGTTTTGTGCAAGTAATGAGGCTTGAACTCAGGGTCTGGGTGTTGTCACTGAGCTTTTGTGTTCAAGACTAGCATTCTGCTACTTGCTCCACTTCTAGCTTTTTTTTTTTGGTCGGCCGTGGGGCTTGAACTCTGGGCCTGGGCGCTGTCCCTCAGCTCTTCAGCTCAAGGCGAGCACTCTACCACTTGAGCTACAGCGCCACTTTCCACTTCTAGCTTTTTGGTAGTTAATTGGAGATAAGAGTTTCGTGGACTTTCCTGCCTGGGCTGGCTTCGAACCACAATCCTCAGATCTGAGTTTTGTGAGTAGCTAAGATTACAGGTGTGAGTACCCCCTCTACTCCCTCTTCCTGCATCCCAGTTTTGTCCCTGTAAATTTAAACTGAGAGTATTGCTACTAATATAACATTCTCAAAAGCCTTGTGGCTTTCCTGCATATATCCCCATTGGATAAAAGGGTTTTTCCCAGATCTTTTCCGCATTTTCACATTTCATTTCCTGGCTTCTGCATAAGACATTCAGTAGCTCCATGAGTCACATACCCAATACCTGCTCAAGAAAAGAAGATCTAGCCAGGCGCCAGGGGCTCACACCTGTAATCCTGGCTCAGAAGGCTGAGATCTGAGGATGGCAATTCAAAGCCAGCCCAGGCAGGAAAGGCCATGAGACTCTTATTTCAATTAACCACCAGAAAAGTGGAAGTGGTGCTGTAGCTCAAAAGTAATAGAGCATTAGCCTTGAGCCAAATAGCTCAGGGACAGCCAGGCCCTGAGTTTAGGCCCCATGACCAACAAGAAAAAAAAAAAGAACAGCTTCCTGTCCCTGTGACCTTCTGCTCTGCTGGTGTAGAGGTCTTAGTTGCAAAGGAAAGAACATTTCCACCAGATAACACAACAGGATTGCATTGACTTGGAACCTATGACTACCAGCTGGTCACTGGAGGCTCTCCTACCTCTAAATCAGTAGGCAGGGGCTGGGAAGGTAGCTCAGTGGTAGAGTGCTTGCCTTGCATACATGAGGCCCTGGGTTCGATTCCTCAGCACCACATAAGCAGAAAAATCCAGGAGTGGGACTGAGGCTCAAGTGGTAAGGTGCCAGTCTACAGCTGAAGAGCTGAGGAACAGCTCCCAGGCCCAGAGTTCAGGCCCCGTGACCGACAAAAAAAAAAAATCAGTAGGCAAGGAAGGGAAGAAACGTTCTTTTTTTTTCTTTATGCCCTTACTAGTGTTTGAACTCAGAGCCTATAACTCTTGCTTGGCTTTTTCCACTCAAGGATAATGAGTGCTGTACTACTTGAGCCACACCTCCACTTCTGACATTTTGCTGGGTAATTGGATATAAGAATCTCTTAGATTTGTCAAGGTTGGCTTTGAACCTTGATCCTCAGATCTCAACCTCCTGAGTAGCTAGGATTATAGGCATGAACCTGGAAAGTCTGAGCATCTCCCAAAGCACTGTTTCCTAGGTGCTGTTTCATGTTTGTTTAAGAGTTCCTTATTTAATATGTCTCATTTTGTCTCACACTTTAAACAGTAAAACATACCCAGTCACACCATCAACACATTGCTTGGAAATCTCTCAACTAAATACCCAAGATCTTTGTTTACAATTTTGCTTTCCACACCATGGTGTAACATACTTCTTCTAAGTCTGTTATCTCTTCAAGGCAAATCCAGGCTTCTTCTCTTATCCCTCTCAAAATACTTCCAACTTTCACACATTATCCCTTCCCAAAGCTGTGTCTGCACTTCAGGCTGTTGTTACCCAAGTATCTCTATTCCCAGCAATGACAGTTTGTAGTGTGTATCTCAAGTGGCTCAAGTGATAGAATGCCTTCCTAGCAAGCACAAGGTGCTCAGTTCAAATCTCAGCACCGCTTAAAAGATTTATTTTCAAGAGAGCTAGGGAAGGGGAGACATTGTCCAAAAAGAAATATACCCATTACCTGACCTATGTGATTTTAACCCCTTTGTATATCACCTTTATAATAACAATTTAAAAATTGCCAGGCTCTGGTGGTTCACACCTGTAATCCTAACTACTCAGGAAGCTGAGATCTGAGGATTGCAGTTTGATGCCAGCCCAGGCAGGAACGTTCATGAGACTCATCTCCAATTAACCACTCAAAAACTGGAAGTGGCATTGTGGCTCAAATGGTAGAGTGCTAGCCTTGAGCACAAATAAGCTCAAGGACAGTGCACAGGCCCTCAGTTCAACTGACAAAAAAAATGAGAAAGGGCTGGGAAGGTGGCTCAATGGTACAGCGCTTGCCTTGCATGCCTGAGGCCCTGGGTTCGATTTCTCAGCACCACATAAGCAAAAAGAAAAAAGCCGGGAGTGGCACTGTGGCTCAAGTGGTAGAGCGCTAGCCTTGAGCTGAAGAGCTGAGGGACAGCGCCCAGGCCCAGAGTTCAGGCCCCACACCCGGACCCCCCCCAAAAAAAAGTGAGAAAGAAGATACATTTTCTAACAGTTTGGGAGGGAAAAAAATCTGAAACCAAGGTCTTGATTTGTTTCAAGATTTAAAATTTGCTCTTCTTTTTGTTCTGGTCCTTGGGCTTGAACTAAATGCCTAGGTGCTGTCCTTAAGTTTTGTGCTCAAGGCTACTGCTCTACCACTTGAACTACAGCTCCACTTCTGGCTTTTTGGTGGTCAGTTGGACTTTGCTACCTGGGCTTGCTTTGAATTGCCATCTGGCAACTGGCTAAAGTTTGATAATTTAAAATTTATCTCTAGCTCTCACCTTGTTTTTCTTATGCCCTCCCTCCCCTGGCATACTAGTTGGCTGACCTTTCTTTGAACCCTCATGTACCTGGGTGTTTTCTTTTATTGTCAGTCATGGGGCTTGTACTCAGGCCTTGGGCACTGTCCCTTAGCTTCTTTGGCTCAAGGCTAGCACTCTACCAACTTGAGCCACAGCACCACTTCCAGCCTTTTCTGTTTATGTGGTGCTGAGGAATGGAACCCAGGGCTTCATGAATGCGAGGAAAGAACTCTACCACTAAATCACATTCCCAGTCCCACTCTACCAATTTGAGCCCCAGTGCCACTTCTGATTTTCTGGTGGTTAATTGGAGAAAAGAGTCTCACAGACTTTCCTGCCTGGCCTGGCCTTGAACTGCAATCCTCAGATCTCAGCCTTCGGAGTGGCTAGGACTTATAGGCGTGAGTCACCCACACCTGGCTAGGGGTTTTTGTTGTTCTTGTTTTTTTCCTCCCACCGCCCCCCTCTGAAGACGGCAAAGTGGAGCATGCCAGCAATCCATTACCTTCCATCTCTTAATACCTTTGAATAAATTAGACAAGGCCCACCTGTATTGTCAAGGATAATCTGATTTACTAAATTCAACTAATTTGGATATTAATATTGTCTAAAAAATACCTTCAACAGCAACAAGTACTATTTTTTGCCAGTATTGGGGCTTGAAATTAAGACCTCGGCACTGTCCCTGAGCTTCTTTTGCTCAAGGCTAGCACTCTACCACTTGAGCCACAGTGCCACTTCCAGCTTTTTTTCTGTTTATGTGGTACTGAGGAATCAAACCCGGGGCTTCATGCATGCTAGGCAAGCACTCTACCATTAAGCTACATTCCCACCCCAACAAATACAGTTGATGTTTACATAAAACTGACCACTGTCGTCTATCCCTTGCCAAATCTTAACCCATGTGTATCTCCTTAAATCCTACTTAATCTACAAATAAAGATAATGAAAAAGTTGTGCTTCTGCTTAAAATCAGCATGTGTACAACAGAACCCAGGCTCTTCCTGTTTTGTGCCTGTGGGGCTTGAGCTCAGGGCCTGGGCACCTCTCTGAGCCATTTTGCTCAAGGCTAGTATTCTGCGACTTTAGTCACAGCTCTACTTCCAGCTTTTGAGGTAAGAGTCTCATGGGCTTTGCTGCCAGGGATGGCTTCCAACCATGATTTTCAAATCTCAACCTCCTGAGTAGCTAGGGATTCAGGTGAGAGCCACTAGTTCCTGGCTTTTACTCTCTTTTCAGAAGAGGTTTCATGTCATTAGATGATACTGCTAATTCTCCAGGATATCCTGAAGCTTAAGTAAATGCTGTCGTGTAAAGTTTATGATTCTCAATATACTTTATGTTGCATGATAAATAGGATAAGAGAGAAAAACTATTAATATATGCCATATATAAATAGAATAATAGTTAATAAAGAAGAATACTTCTTTTTTGCCAGTACCTAGGGCTTGAACTCAGGGCCTGGGAACTATCCCTGAACTTCTTTTGCTCAAGGTTAGCACTCTACCACTTGAACCATAGCACCACTTCTGGCTTTTTCTGTTTATGTGGTACTGAGGAATCAAACCCAGGGCTTCATGCATGCTAGGCAAGCACTCTACCACTAAGCCACATTGCCAGCCCAAGGAAGAATACTTCTAAGGATTGATTCTAGCTGGATACTAGTGGCCACATTTATAATTCTTGCTACACAGGAGGCTGAGATTTGAAGATTGAGATTGTAATCAAGCCAGGGCAGATACATTCACCAGACTCTTTTCTCCAATTAACCAGCAAAAAGCTCAAGCTGCAGGGTGTCAGCTGTGAGTGAAAATGTCAAGACCTTGAGTCCATTGAAGTTGCAATACTCATACAAACAGACACACACAAAAATGAATTCTAGTTTTTACAGAAGTCATGTGATGGTAGTTGGATATTTGTAACTACCTTCTTCTGTTACTCAGTTCATATTTCCTCTGCCCTCAGCAATACCTCAGCTGATCATGGCTTTTACCAAGAAAGATGACCCAATCCTTCATTCCTGCTGTCTGGGCTACTGTTAGTTCTGCCTGAACTGGCCTATTATAGTTTTCTGTAGATGTTTTCAGGAATGGTGTTTGTGCTGTTGTGACAAAACACCTGAGAAAATCAACTTAAGGAGAAAAGATTGATTGACTGATTGATTGATGGTCAGTCATGGGACTTGAACTCAGGGCCTGCACACTGTCCCTGAGCTCTTTTGCTCAAGGCTTGTGCTCTACCACTTTGAGCCACAGTGTCACTTCCAGTTTTCTGGTGGCTAATTGGAGATAAGATTATCACAGACTTTTCTGCCCAGGCTGGCTTTGAACCTGGATCCTCAGATCTCAGCCTCCTGAGTAACTAGGATTATAGGCCTGAGCCACTTGCACCCAGCAAGAGGAAAGATCTTTTTTTTTCTGCTCACAGCTTCAGAAGTTTCAATCCATGGTCACCTGGCTCCATTGCTTTGGTCTAAGGTGAGCAGAACATTGTGGCTGAGGCAGTGTGTGATGGAGACTTCTCTCATGGTAGATAGGACACAGAGACAGAAACAGAGACCCACCAGAGACATGATATAGCCCCAAGGAACATGCCACAGAAGATCTACTCCCTGGGTTTCTTCAGCTAAGTTTCTGTCACCTGCCAATAACCCATCAAATTATGAACCTATCAATGGATTGTTCATTGACATCAGGGCCCTGGTGAGACCAAGCACCCTAGCTCCAAATATTATTGCATTGGTGATGAAGCCTTCAACACATAGTACATGGGACTAAGGAGTGCCAAGGTGATCCCCAAAGGAAGATGTCCTGAGCTCTTGTGAACCTGGGTGCCAGGGTTTTAAGACATTGTCACAGAAAGAATTTTAGGGCACATTGAGGTAGAGACCAGGGAAATTTATTAGTAAAGCAAATCAATGAAAAGACCAGTACACACCCAGACATAGGGTTCCAGGTGTTTTTGTTTGTTTGTTTGTTTGTTTTTGGTGATTTTAGGGTTTGAACTTCAGCCCTTATACTTTCTAGGATTGTCCCTTCCTCTTTCCCTCCTGGTCTCCCTTTTGTGATGAGGATCAAACTCAGGGCTATATGCAAATACTCTACCACTGACATACATCACTAACCCTTATTATTTGGAGACAGGATCTTAGCATGTGGCCCAGGCTGGCCTTGGAATCATGATCCCTCTACCCCTGAGTGCTGGGATTACAGATGTGTAGCACTGTGTACATCCTTAACCTTAGACTATATCTCAGAGTTGATTGTCTCAAGTAAATTTTCCTTGGTATACACTGGGACCTTGGATTGTGTAGATCCAGGATTCTTATGCAAATTTCATAGGTTCAGGTTTTTTTTTTCTGTTGGTCGTGGGGATTGAACTCTGGGCCTGGCGCATTTCTCAGCTCTTCAGCTCAAGGCTAGCACACTACCACTTGAGCCACAGCGCCACTTCCAGGTTATTTTTTCTCTTCTTTTTCTCCTCCTCCTCTTCCTCCTTCTTCTCCTTCTCCTTCTCTTTCTCCTTCCCCTTCTCCTTCTTTTCTTCCTTCTTTATTCTTCATTCCTGTGGCTTGAACTCAGGGGCTGGGCATTGTTCCTGAGCTTCTTTTGCTTGGGGCTAGTGCTCTACCACTTGAGCCACAGCCCCACTTCTGCTTTTTCCGGTAGTTTATGGAAGATCTGAGTCTCACAGACATTCCTGTCCAGGCTGGCTTCTAACCACTATCCTTCAATCTCAGCCTCCTGAGTAGCTAGGTTTAAGGCACGAGTCACCAGCATCAGCTTTCTTTTTCAAATAGAGTCTTACTATGTAGCCCAGGCTGGCCTGAAAGCCAAGATTCTCTTCCTGGAAGTGGTTCTGTAGCTCAAGTGGTAGAGCGCTAGCCTTGAGCTGAAGAGCTGAGGACGGTGCCCAGGCTCAGAGTTCAAGCCCCACAACTGACCAAAAAAAAAAAAAGATTCTCTTCCTTCAGCTTCCTGAGCTTAGTGGTGGGATGATGGGTGTGGCACCACCACACCCAGCTTCAAGATTTTTGTTTTGTTTTTTTGAGGTCCTAGTGCTGTTTGAGTGCAGGGCTTTTGTGCTACTAGTCAGGATCTCTGGCACTGGGACTGTGTCTTAAGCCCTTTTTTGCTCTGGTTATTTTTAGGATAGGGTCTCACATTTTGCCCAGTGCTGGCAATCTTTGTTTCTGCTTTCTGCCATAGCAAGGAAGCAAGGTGAATGCTACCAACTTATCTTAGTTGTGATGGGTTTTTGAAAAATGTTCTCCTGGTTGGCCTCAAATTGTGAACTCCTTGACTTTTACTGCCTAAGTAGCTAAGAGTACAGGTGTGAGCCACTGTGACCATCCTCAGAGTTTTAAATATTAATTCAATTCCATTATTTTGATTTTCTTTCTTTCTTTCTTTCTTTATTTTTTTTGCCGGTCATGGACCTGAACTCTGAGCCTAGGCACTGTCTGTCAGCTCTTCAGCTCAAGGAGAGCGCTCTACCGCTTGAGCCACAGCGCCACTTCCGGCTTTTTCTGTTTATGTGGTGCTGAGGAATCGAACCCAGGGCCTCATGCATGCAAGGCAAGCGCTTTACCACTGAGCCACCTTCCCAGCCCTTGATTTTCTTTTTTAAGGTCAGCAACTATTTGTATCTTTGGCCTCCTTTGTCTGTGTTAATTTCTTCACCCCCTTTCTTGCTTGTTTTTTTTTTTTTTTTGCTTATGTGGTGCTGAGGAATTGAACCCAGGGCCTCAGGCATGCAAGGCAAGTGCTTTACCACTGAGCCACCTTCCCAGCCCTTCACCCCCTTTCTCTCGGATCTTTGAAATTTTACCTTACTTTCTGTTTGTCTTTGCTTCAATGACCCTTTAAAAATTTTTGCTTTTGCCTGGTGCCAGTGGCTCATGCCTGCACCTAGCTACTCAGGAGACTGAGATCTGAGGATCGAGGTTCAAAGACAGCCTACACAATGGAAGTACGTGAGACTCTTATCTCCAATAAAGCACCAAAAAACTGGAAGTGGCACTGTGGCTCAAGTGGTAGAGCGCTAGCCTTGAGCTGAAGAGCTGAGGGACAGCGCCTAGCCCAGAGTTCAGGCCCCACAACTGAAAGTTTTGCTTTGTTTTTATGCTGGTACTGTGGCTTGCACTCAGGGCCTTGCACTCTTTTTTTTTCTTTTATTGTCAGTCATGGGGCTTGAACTCTGGGCCTGGGCACTGTCCCTCAGCTCTTCAGCTCAAGGCTAGCGCTCTACCACTTGAGCCACAGCCCCACTTCCAGTTTTCTGGTGCTTTATTGGAGATAAGAATCTCATAGACTTTCCTGCCTGAGCTGGCTTTGAACCATGATCCTCAGATCACAACCTCCTGAGTAGCTAGGCTTACAGGAGTGAGTCACTGATGCCCAGCTGCCTTACTCTCTTAATTGTCATTCAAGCTGGCATTCTCATCACTTGAGTTACTACAACTCCACTTCCATTTTTTTTTGTTAGTTAATAGGAGAAAAGAGTCTCATAGATTTTTCTGCCCAAACTGGCTTTGAACTTCAATCCTCACCCCAGCCTCCTGAGTAGCTTGGATTACAGGTATGAGACACCAGTAATTGGTCATATTGTATTTTTTTTTGATATCAGGATTTGAATTCAGATCCTCTCACTTGCTCAGCTTGCTTGCTTGCTCAGCTGGTTTCTACCACTTTAGTCACACCTCCACTCCAGTTTTTTGCTAGCTCTTTTTTGGAGCTGGTGTAATGATGAATAATCCATGTGTATTTGAAAGATCTCTTTTCTTTGTATTGCATTATCTTATATCTTTTCTGTGTCTGCTTGTTATTCCTGAGAGAACTGTTGCACTCACCAGTTATTGTTGCAGATTTGTCCATGTCTTCTGGTTCTTCACATATTGTTTTGTGCTGGTGCTAGGATTTGAATTTAGGGCCTGGGTGCCATCCCCGAATTTTTTTCCTCAAGGATGGTGGTCTACCATTTGAGCCACAGCCCCATTTCTGGCTTTTTGGTGGTTAATTAGAGATAAGAGTTTCATGGAATTTCTTGCCCTGGCTGGATTCAAACCGTGATCTTCATCTCTCAGCCTCCTGAGTGGCTAGGATTATAGGCATGAGCCATGGGCACCCAACTGTTCTTCATATATTTTGAAGCATTGTTATTAAGTGCAGTTTCCCCCCATCTCAGCCACCAGAAGTCTCTGGTTGCCCAACTAGGTTTGTCTTCAGGGCAGCCATTGGCAGGATGGAACAGGATTTTTCACTCAAGGCTGATGCTCTACCACTGTAGTCTCACCTCCATTTCTAGCATTTTACTTGTTAATTGGGAATGAGAGTCTTACAGACTTCCCTGTCTGGGATGGCTCTGAGCCTTAATCCTCAGATCTCAATCTCCTGAGATCTAGCCACTGGCTGTTGGCTGGCTGCTTCTTTTTGATTTCCCTTCAAACTCCCATAGCTTCAGCCACTTTTTTGTTTTGTTTTTGTTGGTCGTGGGGCCTGAACTCTGAGCCTGGGTGCTGTCCCTCAGCTCTTCAGCTCAAGGCTAGCGCTTTACCACTTGAGCCACAGCGCCACTTCCAGCTTTTATCTTCTTATGTGGTGCTAAGGAATCGAACCCAGGGCTTCATCCATGCGAGGCTAGTACTCTACCACTGAGCCACCTTCCCAGCCTCTCAGCCACCTTTTTTTGGTAACAGTTGTAGGGCTTTCAACTCAGGGCCTGGAAACTGTCCCGAGCTTTTTTTGCTCAAAGCTAGTGCTAGTGCTCTACCACTTGAGCCACAGCTCCACTTCTGACTTTTTGGTAGTTAATTGGAGGTAAGAGTCTCATGGACTTCCATGTCCTAGCTAGCTTTGAACCATGATCCTCAGATCTCAGCTTCCTGAGTAGCTAGGATTACAGGTGTGAGCCACTAGTGCCTGGCTAATCTTTTCTTCATGAATTAAAAAATTAAGCACTAGCAGGGTTTTTCAAGGTTCTTCCAATTAAAGTATATTAAGACACAAAATTTGCATCCAGTGTGCTCTTTCCAGTCAGCTTTCAATCGAAAGACCACAGATGTTTTTGTGTGTGCCAGTACTGTGGCTTGAACAGAGGACTTGGGCACCATCTTAAGACTTTTTCCAGACAAGGCTGATGCTTTACCATTTGAGTCCCATCTCCACTTGTTTTTTTTTTTTTTTTTATTTTTTAACTGTTTATTTGAAGATATGAGCGTCATGTACTTTGCCACTCAGTCTGGCTTCAAACCACAATCCTCAGCCTTCTGAGTATTTATAATTACAGATATGAGTGACTGGCTGACATCTGGCTTTAACACACATTCCTTCCTCCACACATTCCATTTCTGATCATGGAAGATTATTGTGTTGCTGAGATCTAAAGATCTGTGTCTTTTCAGGATGTGGCTTGGATTTCACCAGAAGGGATTGGTGTAGACTAAACCCTGCTCAGAGGACCATGCACAAGGACATGATGCTGGAGACCTGGTATCTATAGGTGAGGACCACTGTCTGTGTGACTTCTTAGAAGCATGGCACTGCTGTAGAGTATAGTGATAACTGATAGCTTCAAGGGCTAGTTGGGGGCACTAAGACAAATGTGTGTGTTCTCACCTCCCCAGTGAAAGATTTTGATGAGCCCCTGCCTCCTCCATCATAGGCTCTAAAACTTAGACATCTTGGTTCACATCTTGTGCCGTTTCCATTCACAGGCCTGTACATGGCCAAACCAGAGATGATCCTCAAGTTGGAGCGAGGACAGCTATGGGCATTGGTGGAGGCCTCCTCTGGTTGCTCAGGTAAATGAGCATGAATTCACCTGGAACAAACAGGAGGGAAGCAAGATCCTAGGAACAGATCAAAGGGAATCCATTTGCTGTATGTGTGTGTGTGTGTGTGTGTGTGTGTGTGTGTGTGGCGCACCCTGGGGCTTGAACTCAGGGCCTGGGCACTATCCTTGAGCCTTTTTTTTTCCCTAGAAGCTAGTGCTCTTCTTCTTGAGCCCCTTGTCCACTTTTGGCTTGCTTTTTTTTTTTTTTTGGTACATAATTGGAGATAATAGTTTCATGGACTTTCCTGCCTGGGTTGGTGACAATGATCCTCAGATCTCAGCCTTCTAAGTAGCTTGGATTATGGGTGTGAGCCACTGACATCTGGCTCCTGTGCTGTATTTTCCAGGAATCTCTTTTTAGAGATCTGAGCTCTTTGAAAATAAGCTTTCAGATACCTACACCACACATCCCAATATCATGCTTACCCTTCTGCACCATCCTGATTTTTGTAGTTATTCACTGCTCTTAGTGGCAATTATTCTTCCTTCTTTCCATTGCTTTGGATGTCTTCTTTGTGTGTGTGTGTGTGTACATATACACACACGCACACAAGCCAGCACTGGGCTTTTTTTGTCAGTTGTAGGCCTTGAACTCGGGGCCTACATGCTGTCCCTGAGCTTTTTCAGTCAAGGCTAATGCTTTTCCATTTAGAGCCACAGCACTACTTCCATTTTTCTGGTGGTTAATTGGAGATCAGTCTTATAGACTTTCCTGCCCTGGCTGGCTTAGAACTGCAGTCCTCAGATCTCAGCCTACTAAGTAGCTAGGATTGCAAGCATAAGTCACCAGTGCCCAAGTTGGCTTTTTTCATTTAAGGCTGGCACTCTATCACTTGAGCTACACCTCCATTTGTGGCTTTTTTGTTGGTTAATTGGAGATAATTGGAGACTTTTCTGCTTGGACTGGCTTCGAACCACAATCCTCAGACTTCACCTTCCTGAGTAGCTAGGATTCTACTCTTTTTTTCTTTCTCACCAGTCATGGGGCTTGAACTTTGGGCCTGGGTGCTGTCACTGAGCTCTTCAGCTGGAGGCTAGAGCTCTACCACTTGAGCCAGACCGCCACTTCTTGTTTTCTGATAGTTTGGAGACAAGAGTCCCACAGACTTTCCTTGCCCAGGCTGACTTTGAACCACGATCCTCAAATCTCAGCTTCCTAAATAGCTAGAATTACAGGCATGAGCCACTGGTGCCTGGCTAGGATTCTAATTCTGAACCATTCTTTGGTGCCTGGCTGCCTTGGGTTCCTTCTAATGTCACATACATCATTCATGTATGTATGTCAGATACATTCATTCAATTATCAAACCTTACATGAGTACCAAATATATGCTGTCACATTTCAGATGTGGGGATCCAGCAATGAAGAAAATAAAATCTCTACTCTCTTGGACATTAGTGAGAGAAGTTTTTTTTATTATTTTTATTTTATTTATTTATTTATTTTGTCGGTTGTGAGGCTTGAACTCTGGGCTTAGGCGCTGTCCCTCAGCTCTTCAGCCCAAGGCAAGTGCTCTACCACTTGAGCCACAGCGCCCCCTCCCGGCTTTTTCTGTGTATGTGGTGCTGAGGAATCGAGCCCAGGGCCTCATGCATGCTAGGCAAGCGCTCTACCACTGAGCCACCTTCCCAGCCCCCCGGGCTAGCTTTGAATCACTCAGATCTCAGCCTCCTGAGTAGCTAGGATGGCAGGCGTGAGCCATCAGTGCCTGGCCTGTAAATCTTTTTTTTTTTTTTGCCAGTCCTGTGGACTGAACTCAGGGATTGGGCACTGTTCCTGAGCTTCTTTTGCTCAAGGTTAGCACTCTACCACTTGAGCCACAGTGCCACTTCTGGATTTTTCTGTGGTACTGAGGAGTGGAACCCAGGGCTTCATGCATGTGAGGCAAGCACTCTACCACTGAGCCACATTCCCAGCCCCTGTAGTTATTATTATTATTATTTGTCAGTTGTGGGGCTTGAACTCTGGGCTTGGGCGCTGTCCCTGTGCTCTTCAGCTCAAGGCGAGCCACAGCGCCACTTCGAGAGAAGATGTTCACAAGCCAATGCATGATATGTTTGGGAGTGAAAAGAAAATCAGTGCAAAGTGAGAAATATGGCCACTATTGTGAACTTGGAGGATTGTGGCTAGGGAAGATGATTTAGTATACAGATAGGTGAGTTAGAGAGACAGAGCCTTGAAGATAGGACATATTTAGAGCAGAGAGATTTGAGTGCTGAGTATCATCTGAGTGACATATCCTTGGAGAAGCAAAGAGGCAGGCCAGAATAGAATGGAGAGAATGTTAAGAGGTGTGGCTCACTCCTGTAATTCTACATACTCAAGAGGCTGAGATCTGAAGATTGTGTTTTGTTTTTTTTTTTTGTCGGTCGTGGGGCTTGAACTCTGGGCCTGGGCGCTGTCCCTCAGCTCTTCAGCTCAAGGCGAGCGCTCTACCACTTGAGCTACAGCGCCACTTCCGGTTTTCTGGTGGTTTATTGGAGATAGGAGTCTCACGGTCTCTCCTGCCCGGGCTGGCTTTGAACCGCGATCCTCAGATCTCAGCCTCCTGAGTAGCTAGGATTACAGGCGTGAGCCACCAGCGCCCGGCAAGATTGTGTTTTGAAGCAAGTGTGGGCAGGAAAGTCTCTGAGGCTCTTATCTCAAATTAACCACCAAAAAGATAGAAGTTTTGCTGTGGCTCAAGTGGTAGAGCATTAAGCATTTAACTCAAAAGTTCAGGTACAGAGCCCAGGCCCTGAGTTTAAAGCCCAAGACCTGGCATAAAAAATACTATCAGAACTTTGTGTACCAGTGGCTCATGTCTGTAATACTAAGTACTCAGGAGGCTAAGGATCCTGGTTTGAAGACAGCCCAGACAGACAAACCCAAGGGACACATCTTCAATTATTCAATAAAAAGCCAGAAGTGGAGGTGGGGCCATGTGTTAGCATACCTGCCTTAAGTAAAAGGCCAAGCAAGACTGAAAGACCCTGAGTTCAAGCCCCAGTACTGGCATGCACATGCAGGGGTGTGTGCACGCAGGCTCACAGTTACTGCAGCATAGCAACAGTTCTGTTGGGAATAATGCCATCAGCCTGAATGACCATCTTCTTGAGGATGAGAGAAGTCAACCTCTGAATGCAACTGTGGAGCTCAACAGAGAGGGACAAAGCTCCCACAAAGAAACAGATGTGATTAGAACCCCCTTAGGAAGAAGAAGCTTTGAATGTCGTGAGTGTGCAAAGGTATACCGTTGGAAATCCACCCTTGTGGTACATATGAAAAAAACACAAAGGGGAAAAGGCCTATGAGTGTGGAGTGTGCAAAACCCTTCCTTACAAAGTTTTCCCTCAGGACTCAGCAGAAAACTCGCACTGGGGAGAAGCCCTTCCAATGTCAGGAGTGCGGCAAAGCTTTTGGCAGGAAGTCACAATTCATTCTATGTGGGAGAACACACGCAGCAGAGTGGCTCTTTAAATGTACAGAATGTAGGAAAAGCTTCACGGAAAATTCGACTCTCACCAATCACCAAAGAATACACATGGGAGAAACCTTATGAGTGCAGTGAATGTGGGAAAAAATTCTGAGTCAAGATCTCTCTCACTCATCACCAAAGAACACACTCAGGGGAGAAGCCCTATGAATGTAGTTACTGTGGGAAAAGCTTTGGTGCAAAGAAATCCTTCAAGGGGCTGGGAAGGTGGCTCAGTGGTAAAGTGCTTGCCTTGCATGCATGAGGCCCTGGGTTCGATTCCTCAGCACCACATAGCAGAAAATGCTGGAAGTGGTACTGTGGCTCAATGGTAGAGCACTAGCCTTGAGCTGAAGAGCTGAGGGACAGTGCCCAGGCCCAGAGTTCAGGCCCCACAACTGGCAAAAAAAAAAAAAAAAGAAATCCTTCAAGTACTCATATGCGCGTGGAGACTGGGAAATTCTTCCGAGTGAGAAGTGCCCTCATTAGTCATCAGAGAATCCACACCGGTGAAAAACACTATCAATGTAACCAGTGTGGGAAATCTTTCAGGGCATACTCATCTCTGGGAGTCCACCAGAGAATTCACACCAGAGAGAAGCCTTAAGCATGTCGTAACTATGGGAAGGCTTTCTCTGTGAAAACCTGTCTCACTGAGCACCAGCGAATACATTCAAGAGAGAAACACTATGAATGTAAGGAATGTGGGAAAGTCTTTACCATAAAAAGATCCCTTTGCCAACACTGGAGAATTCACACAGGAGAGAAGCCAAAGGGCTTCTGCAGCAAGTGCAGAAACACTTTCCATGTGAGAATGCACCTAGTAGAGCATCAGAGGATTCACACTGGAGAGAGGCCCTTTGGGTGTCAGGTGTGTGGTAAGGCTTTCTACCACCAAGTGCAACTCACAGAACACCAGAAGACTCCTTTCTTTATTCATGGGTGTTGCAATGTCTTCTCCTGAACTATTCTTTTTTAAATTTAGTTAACTCTTTCTTTTGCTGGTGTGATGTATTAATTACCATCCACTCAAAGGTGATAATACTTTGACTTTCCTCAAGAGTTGAGGGTTTTTTCAACTTCTAGAATTTTAATGTACTTTGAGAACATTTAAAAATTATTTTATTGTTATTATAAAGGTGATTACAGAAGGGCTACATAAGTCAACTTTGAGACTTTTGTGTAGAATGGGGTGTGCAATATATAACGAATACTATACTGTCATGTTAAACATGCGCAAATAGCATTGCACTAAAGTTTGACATCTGGGTTTTCTTATGTGGTGTTATTGTCCCAAGACCTATCCATATTGATAAATAAGGTTGGGTCTGTTTATTCCTCTCTCCACTTTCCACTGAACATCATATAATTTTGTGTTTCGGGTCTAAACCTAGAAGTGGTACTGTGGGGGCCATAGGGTATAGCCATGTGCCAGTAATTAAGCTGTTGTTTTCCAGATCCAAATTCAACTTCTAGGGGCTGGGAATTTGGCTTAGTGGTAGAGTGCTTGCCTAGCATGTATGAAGCCCTGGGTTCAATTCCTCAGCACCACATAAACAGAAAAAGCCAGAAGTGGTGCTGTGGCTCAAATGGTAGAGTGCTAGCCGTGGCCAAAAGAACCTCAGGAACAATGCCGAGGCCCTGAGTTCAAGCCCCAGGACTGGCAAAAAAAATTCAACTTCTAGACTCTCCTGGAGGACTCACATTTCTCTCTTACCAGGCATTCCCTGCTGGGCTTGCCCAGTAAGAGAAAATAAATGTAAACTTCATGGCTGGAGATGAGGTTCTTGCTCCTTTCCCCTTCCTGTGAGCCCCCTCTTCATCTCAGTCCCTCTTCATCTCAGTGTCCACTGGGAAACAGGTCATTGCTCTAGAAGCCTCATGCAATTTGCATTAGCCCAGCTCTCACAGCCAGTATGGGACCCCACCTCTCTCTTTCTCTGAGACAAGCATCAGCAGGCTGGTGCTGTTTCCTTACAACTGGAATCCTAGGTACATGGGATCCCTCCCTTTTTTAAAGCTGATATTGGAGCTTCAACTCAGGGCTTTACACTCACACTTGGTTTTCTACTCATACCAGGCATTCTACACTTGAGTCACATGTCCACATCCAGCATTTTGCTGGTTAATTGCAGATAAGGGTCATGAAGACTTTCTTTTTTTGCTGAAGCAAAAGTTTGAAAATTGTGATCTTCAGATCTCAGCCTCTTGAGTAGCTAGCAATTCAGGTGTGAGCCACTGGTGCACAACTTTAACTCTTCTATACTCTCTCTTTCCTCTCTATTTTATTTTTTGAGACAGGGTTTCATTATGAAGACCAGACTAGTCTTGAACTCTCTTGATCCTTTTACCCCCCACCCCACCAACTGAGTGTTGGGATTGCAGCTATGCACCATCAAGCCCAGCTAATTTTTATAATTCTGACTTTGCTCTGAGCCTGACTGCTTCCTGCAGTTACTACCTTCATGATAAATATTGTTATTGTCTTTTCAGTTACACTGTTAACAGTGCTATAACTACTTAAAATTATTAAAAATATGTTAAAATAACTCGGTAGTTTTTGTGTCTCCAAATTCTATTATACTCCTAATTATTAATCTTCGCTCTAGGGACAATTTGAGAAACTTTCCATTTCCCAAATCACCAGCCCTTCTAAGTCTTTAATAGAAGCTTTGCTTATATATTCACATGCATACAAATGTAACTTATGTTTAAACCTATAATGGTGTGCTTTGAGTTATGTGCATTATGTGTATGCACATATGTGTCATATCTCACAAAGTATTTTTTTTTTTGGGTCCGGTCGTGGGGTCTGAACTCTGGGCCTGGGCGCTGTCCCTCAGCTCTTCAGCTCAAGGCTAGTGCTCTACCACTTGAGTCACAGCACCACTTCCGGCTTTTTTTTTTGTTTATGTGGTGCTGAGGAATCGAACCCAGGGCCTTAGGCATGCAAGGCAAGCGCTCTACCACTGAGCCACCTTCCCAGCCCCTCACAAAGTATTTTTGTCTTATGTGAGCAATACTTTTTTTTTTGGTGCTGGTCCTTGGGTTTGACCTCAGGGCCTTAATGCTGTTCCTGAACTTGTTTCCCCCCCCCCCCCTCTCTCAAGGCTAGCACTCTACTACTAGAGCCACAGCTCCACTTCTAGCTCTTTTTATGTTTAATTGGAAATGGGTCTCCTGGACTTTCCTGCCAGAGCTGGCTTTGAACTGGGATCCTCAGATCTCAGTCTCAGTAGGTAGGATGACAAGCATGAGCTACTGGTACTCAGTTGCAATATTCTTTTTTCTTGTTCAGATGATCACTAGGCTGTGTGCACCATATTCCATTCAGGATCATTTTCCTATTTGACTGAAAATGCAAATGTTTCTTATTGACCACCCTTATGAGAGTAGACACTTAGGATCTCATACTACCCAAACAAGTGCTATACCGCTTGAGGCATGCCCCCAGTCCTTTTTGCTTTTACTTTGTTTTTCAAATAGGGTCTCAAGTTTTTGCCTGGAATGGTCTCATGATCTACATCTGCCTCCCAATTAGCTGTAATTATAGGTGTACCCCTATAATGGTACAACTTAACTTTTTTTGATAAGTCAGAATGAATATTTTCAGCATTCAGTAGCTCTATACCACAGTAAATTAATGACAAATTGCTTTTTTTACATTTTTCCTGACTTTCTCATTTATGATGGCCCAGGATATCTGAGTTGATCATCAAATATTCTATAGTACAGCATATACTTGAATATACATATTATACATATTATACTTACTGTATTTTCTGTACATTATACCCAAAATGGCATCTCAACAATTTATCCAGTAATTAGCTCACCCATTTAAAAATCAGATTTGATATTCTAGAGTTTATTATGGAAAATGTCAAACCTATATAAAAGGAATCCATTGTTTCCTTTTCCTGGTGGGGAGCAACCCTGGGGTTTGAATTCAGGCCTTGTCAAGCACTTGCTCTACATCCTGGGTACTCAGCCCAACAAAAGAACTCTATAGTGGCAGAAATCAGAACAGCAGTGGCCTTAACTCATAAGTGTATGAACTCACAAGAAGTAGGAAGAATAGATGAGTGGATCCAGAAAAATATAGAAGTATGCATAGCCATTAGTCATTTGCAGGGAAATTGATAGATCTAGAACAAATCATGTTTAGGTAAGCCGAGCTCAGAGAAACAAATGATGCATGTTTTCATTCATAGGCAGAAGTTAGTTCCAAAATGCAGCAGGAAATGAAAAATTAAACAGGACTCTAGGTATTCACATACAGTGAGACCAAAGGAGGCTACCCTTAGGAGAGGAACACAAATGCAAAATGCCTACATGCATCTGATAATACAAAATTATATTTATTGAAATGAGCTCCAGGAAATGGAAACGAGTTTTTTTTTCTTTCCTTTTCCTTTTTTTTGCCTGTCTTGGAGCCTGAACACAGGGTCTGGGCACTGTCTTGAGCTTTTGCTCAAGGCTAGCACTCTTACCACTTGAGCCACAGTACCACTTCTGGCTTTTTCTGTTTATGTGGTACTGAGGAATCGAACCCAGGGCTTTGTGCATGCTAGGCAAGTATTCCACCCCTAAGCCACATTCTCAGCACTGTCTCTTGTCTTCTATTTTACAAACTTACAGTCTGTGTGATGTAATATAGCAATTTGAAGGCATATAAAACAAGTCTGTGTGATATAATATAGCAATTTGAAGGCATATAAAACAATATTGGGTAGTTAAGATATTGGTTAATAATTAGGAGAGATAACTGTATTCTGGTTTTCAAGTTTTTGAGTTGTAATAAAAGATTTTTTTGGTCAATCCTGGGGCTTGAACTGAGGGCCCAGGCACTGTCCCTGAGTCTCCTTGTGCTCTATCACTTGAGCCATAGTGCCACTTCTGTCTTTAAACAATTTATTGGAGATGAGAGTTGCATAGACTTTTCTGCCCAGACTGGCTTTGAACTGTGATCCTCAGATCTCAGCCTCCTGAGTATCTAGGATTACAAGCATGAGCCACAAGTACCCAGCTTAAAAGGAGATGTTGATGTGTTATTGTAACCATCAGTAGCAAATGTGTATATTAGGACCTAACTAAAATTGATGTCTTGGAGTATTAAGACAAAAAAAGAAAAAAAAACCTACAAGTGCAATGCAGCAGCCCAATTCATAGCAATTTACATAAACCACATTTATTGTGCATGAAGAAAATGAATACATCTTAACCAAACTGAAAGAAAAACAAATTTTTATATATCAAAATCCAGTTTCTCCATGATTTGTTTTTTTCACACAAGCATCTCCAGGAAAAACAACTGTCAATGGATCAGATTGTACCCACCCTGCTATGGCCCAGTTTCACTGCCATAGGGACAATTACTAAGAGGCAGAGAGCTTATGCTGGGGTGCATGTAAATGATACCTTGGGGGACACAGATTAGAAGGCATAGGGCCTGTGAGGCATGCCCTGGACATTAACCAAGCTGTAGCCTTTAATGAATATAGTTTTGTAATACAAGCTAGAACATGTCTGTATTTCCCTATCCATAAAACCAAACTTAAAAATTTGTTTTGCTTTAAAAAACTATATAGGGGCTGGGAAGGTGGCTCAGTGGTAGAGCTCTTGCCTTGCATGCATGAGGCCCTGGGTTCGATTCCTCAGCACCACATAAGCAAAAAGAAAAAAAAAGCCAGAAGTGGCGCTGTGGCTCAAGTGGTAGA
>NW_012267431.1:1079016-1089729 GCF_000151885.1 Dipodomys ordii
AAAGAAGCAGCAGCAGCAGCCCCAGTGCCATTGGCTCATGCCTGTAATCCTAGCTACTCAGGAGGCTGAGATCTGAGGATCCTGGTTCAAAGCCAGCCTAAGCAGGAATGTCCATGAGACTCTTATCTCCAATAAACCACTAGAAAACCGGAAGTGGCTCTGTGGCTCAAGTGGTAGAGCACTAGCCTTGAGCAGAAGGCTGAGGGACAGCGCCCAGACCAAGAGTTCAAGCCCCATGACCGACATAATAAAATACATAAAAAAGCTCCCTATGCAAATAACTGTGTCAACTGGAACAAAGCTGGAACTTGTATTTCTAGTCAACGGAAGGATGTTTTAACACCATTTGCCTCTGTTCACTGAAGTCACCACCTCTACTTCCCCTGTACCATGATTGCAGCATGAAATGTTCTTCCCCACTAAGCCAAACTGATGCAGGCACATTGTGATTTCTATAGAATTTGTATTTTCAGTCAATAAAAGGACATTTTTGGCACCGATGCCTCTGTTCACTCAAGTCACCACCTCTGCTTACTCTGTACTATGACTGAAGCATGAAATGTTGCTGCTAGGCTGAGCCAATGTAGGCTAGGCACATTGTGATTTCTAGTCAAAGGCTCTCTCATTCAATGGCTTTACAGTTTTTCTCCACTGTGGGTTTTCTGGTGTTTAATGAGGTTTGATCTGTCAGTGAAGGCCTTCTGACACTCAGTACAAGAGTAGGGCTTCTTCCCTGTATGAATTAGCTGGTGCATACTTAGTGTTGCTTTCTGCATAAAGACTTTCCCACACTTGCTGCACCCATAATGCCTCTCTCCAGTATGCGATCTTTGATGTACGCTGAGGCGTGACTTCCAGGTGAAAGATTTCCCACAGTCACTACACTTATAGGGTTTCTCCCTGGTATGAATTTTCTGATGTGCTATGAGATTGGACCGATCAGTGAAGGCCTTTCCACACTCAGCACATACATAGGGTTTCTCACCTGTGTGGATTTTCTGATGCACCCGAAGCTGTGACTTCTTAGTGAAGCATTTCCCACAATCACTGCACTCATAAGGCTTCTCTCCAGTGTGAATTCTATGGTGTACAATGAAATGGGATTTTTGTATGAAGCCCTTCCCACACTCAGGACAAATGTAGGGCTTCTCTCCTGTATGGATTCTCTGATGCACATTTAGTGTTGATTTCTGGATAAAGGCTTTCCCACACTCCTTGCATGTATAGTGTCTCTCTCCCATATGAGATTTCTGATGGATTTTAAGACGTGACTTCCATACAAATGCTTTTCCACAGCCATTACATTCATAGGGTTTCTCTCTACTATGAGTCTTCTGGTGTTTGATGAGATTAGAATGATCTGAAAAGGCCTTCCCACATTCGGCACATATATAAGGTTTCTCTCCAGTGTGAGTTTTCTGATGTGTGGTGAGATTTGTCCTATGAGTAAAGACCTTTCCACATTCAGTACAAACATAGGGCTTCTCTCCTGTGTGGACTCTTCGATGCACATGGAGCTGGGACTTCTTAGTAAAGGACTTCCCACAGTCGCTGCACTCATAAGGCTTCTCTCCAGTGTGAATCCTCCAGTGCATGTTGAAATGTGATTTCTGGATGAAGGCCTGGCCACATTCCATGCACACATAAGGCTTCTCTCCAGTGTGAATTCTCTGGTGCATCTTAAGGGTTGATTTTCTTGTGAAAGCTTTGCCGCACTCTCTGCATTCATAGTGCTTCTCCCCAGTATGGGTCCTGAGATGGACACTGAGGTCGGAATTCTGCGAGAAGCCTCTTCCACATTCGTTGCATTCAAAAGGTTTTTCTCCTGTGTGAATTCTCAGATGTCTAAAGAGATCTGATTTCTGGAAAAAGGCTTTTCCACATTCACTGCACTCATAAGGTTTTTCTCCTGTATGTATTTTCAGATGTCTAAAGAGATCAGATTTCTGCAAAAAGGCTTTTCCACATTCATTGCATTTAAAGGGTTTGTGCCCAGTGTGGATTTTCTGATGTGTAGTGAGGTTTGACTTGAGGGTAAAAGACTTCCCACACTGAGTACATAGATGGGGTTTCTTTCCTCTAGAAACACCCTGGTGTATGTCAGTGTGGGGTTTTGGAGTGAATACTTTCTCATCTTGGTTGCCCTCATAGGATTTTTCTACAGCATGAATGTCCTGATGCTCAATCAGCTTCTGAGGGAAGATCTTTACATATTCATTATATACATGAAGCTTCACCCCAGGATATATTTCTTGATGGAGTTTGAAAGCTTGTTTTTGGCTGAGGTAACTTTCACATTGATTATATTCATAGGAAGTCGCTCCCATGTTAGCCTGGTCATTCTTAGTTGAGTAAGAGCTATGTGAACTTCCAAAAATTTTGTCAGGGTTCTTTTCTGGAGTGATTCTACTCTGACTATATAAGTTTAAAACATGCTTCAATCTTGTTCCAGATGTGCCACAGTGATGGAGTCCTTTAATTAGGGGAATAAACTTGGTAGTTTTGTGAATTATTTTTCCCATGTTTTGACAGTCATAAGCCTTGTCCTTAATCAATACTTTGACATGGCTTAAAGGGTTTCGTGGGTTTTCCTGACATTGCTCTCGCTGGTCATTCTCTTGCCGCAGTTCTAAAATAGAACATAAGGAATTTTCTGTGGGTAGATCAAATGTCTCACAGTGAAATGGAACCTCTCCAGAAATTTCCTGCTGTTTACTTTTCCAAATAGCCTCACCTAAAAAGAAAAGCAAAAGTGAAAATGACACAAAGCAAAATTATGACTGGGGTAAAAGCAGAAGGGACATGTGACATTCTGGCTAAACTTTAATACTGTGAACAAATCGCCAACTTTTCCGCTTTCCCCTTCCCATTGAACTCCACAGTGACCCCCAAAATAATGGTGCTACTCATAACATCCTAGAGGACTGCAGAACAGTGACTTGAAACATTGTCCCTGAAAGATCCACCAGCATCAGAGTTAAATTTGTTCACCACAGAGTTAACCTCTTCACCACAGATTTTTTCTTGCTTTTTTAAAAAAATTTGTACCAGTTCTGGGGCTTGAATTCAGGGCCTAGTCACTGTCTCTGAGCTTTTTTGCTTAAGGTAAGCGCTCTACTATTTAGCCATTCCTCCACTTCTGGCTTTTTGGTGGTTAATAAAAATCTGTAAGAGTCTCACAGACTTTCCTGCTCAGGCTGCCTTGGAACCATAATCCTCAGATCTCAGCTTCCTAAGTAGCTAGGATTACAGACATAAACCAACAGCATCTGGCTTCTTTTTTTGGGGGGGGAGGTTGATCATGGGGCTTGAACTCTAGGCCTGGGCACTGTCCTTGAGCTCTTCAGCTCAAGGTGAGCACTCTACCATTTGAGCCACAGTACCAGTTCTGGTTTTCTGGTGGTTAACTGGAGAGTAAGAGTCTCATGGACTTTCCTGCCCAGGCTGGCGTTGAACCATGATCCTCAGAACTCAGCCTCCTGAGTAGTTAGGATTACAGGCATGAGCCACCAGTGCCTGGCCCTGGCTTCTTTTTCTTCTCTTTGGCATCAATTAGTTTATACACGAAGGTTTCATGGGGCTGGGAAGGTGGCTCAGTGTAGAGCGCTTGCCTTGCATGCTTAAGGCCCTGGGTTCGATTCCTCAGCACCACATAAGCAGAAAAAAAAGCCAGAAGTGGTGCTGTGGCTCAAGTGGTAGAGTGCTAGCCTTGAGCTGAAGAGCTGAGGGACAGTGCCCAGGCCCAGAGTTCAGGCCCCATGACCGGACCCCCCCCCCAAAAAAAAAAGGTTTCATTTTGACTAGTCTATATATGAATATGATGTACCTTGTTCAGACTCACCCCTTCTGTCACTCTTTCTCTTCTCCCTTTCCTTCCTGAACCAGTCTCAAAAAGCTTCATTGGCCAGGTGCCAGTGGCTCACACCTGTAATCCTAGCTAGCACTGAGCTGAAGAACTCAGGGACAGTGCCCAGACCCAGAGTTCAAGAACCACGACTGACAAAAAAAAAAAGCTTCATTGTTCTATCCTCACAAATAAGGTATTTTGACCAGATTCACCTTCCTTTAAATCTTTATTTGCCCACTCTTTCCTAGTAGTACCTACATTTTGGACATGACCTGTTTCATCTTCCTAACATCCAGTTTTGATAAAGTGTATAGTTACTGTTTAAAAGGTCTTCATCATAGTAAGGTGAACATGCATATGCTGCAATCACGTTGCACAGACATATACATACAATCCTGTTTATGTTTATGTATATGTTTATTTTTTAAGTCTAGCATTCACCTATAAGAGAAAATATATGACCTTTGTCCTCCTGAACTTGACTTTACTTCACAAAAATATGGAACCTTTCAGGAATCTGCATGTTATCCTTTCACAGTGACCAAGCTAATTAGTCTTCTCTGTATTGTCCTAATTTTAGTGTATGTGCTACTAAAGCCAGCACTCAGAATTCTTATGTAAGAGAAGATTCACATCTATATCTATTTATCTTCTTGTTTTGTTTCTCTATGCATAATCAAAGTCAGTTATCCTCAATATTAGTTCCAATTCCAGTATACCTTCATGGAGGTTATACTTGTCATGAATTTATAATTGAATTTATAATGCTGACATTATACCACTCATACTGACATTCAGTAGGGAATGAAAAATTATTTTTGGTAGTAGTGGGGTTTGAACTCAGAGCCTTGTACTTGCTACACAAGAGATCTATCACTGAGCCACACTTCTGGCTCATGTTCATACTTTATTTGGCACAATTTAATGTTATACCCAGAAGAACTAAAACTCAAAGATTGAGAGTGCTAATATTTAATGTAGTTGTCTTTCCTTTTCAAATATAACATATAATCCTTTAAATTCTACTGAACAGATATTTGAAAATCCTTCTGAATAGAGGTAGGAATAAAACACCTACCTCTATCTCCCTAAATTCAATAAATTTACATTTACTATATAGTTTCTATATTTGACTTTAGAAAACTGAGGCATAGATGTTATCAATTCATTACCTCTCAACTCCAAATTCACCTTTTCTTATCTGCTCCACAAAAACAGATCTGGGATCTTCTTAAGTAATTTTTTATTGCCAGCGTGCCCACTGTTAAGCTTTGTCAGTGGAGGGTGCTGGAGAGACACTGTAGGAGAAGATTGCTTTGCTTCTTGGTTCTAGAGTGTGGGGTGGGGGGCTCACTCATCAAGCTCCTCTAGCCAGGACAGCTGGTCTCACACTAGGCTCCTGCAACACAAGTGGCTTTTACCATCTGGTTCCTGATGCACACACAGCATCCCTGGCAGTCAGGTTTGTAGCGTGGGTGGCTTCTCTGAGCTCAGCTCCTGCAGTGTGCATGAATGACTTCTTTAGCATCCAGACCCTATAGCTCCTATGGCTTCCTGACCACTCAACATGGACAGTGCTGGTAGCTACTCCAGCTTCAAGCCCCTATAGTGCCTTGTAGATAGCAGTGCCCAGAACTTAACACCTTTCCGTGATATATCTTTTAGATGATTTGTTGTAGAAGGTCTCCAGTAACACCTTCTACATGAAGAGCTTTCTCTGGAAGCTGAGAGGGCAGTTTTCCAGCAAGTTCTGGCAGTGTGGCACAAGAGCAACTCTTGTGCCATGCCATGAACAATGGCTGTGCCCTCCCTACAAAGTCTGGATCTCATCCTTGGGATCTAGGTGAGCCTCTTCCCTGACTATTCCATACTCAGTTGTAGCCTACTACACCTTCCCAAAGGATTCATGTTTGAAAGTTGAGTGTTCAGTATTTTGTCATGGTAACCAAAAATGGACTAACACAAATCCCTAGAATTGGCTATGCCTGCATCTGCTATTCCTTTATTGTCTAGGCTTCTCTTTACTCATTAATTCTTTGTCACTCCCAATCTTACTATAGCTAAAGATATTTAAGCTAAGCTTTCTCCATTCAAATCAGTATATAGTCTCTCTCTTCTAATCAAGTAAGCACTCAATAGTCACACAATAAGAAATGGGTCCTTAATGTATACAGATTTCAAATATCATATTGTAGTATCTACTACATATGTATGTATGTGTGTGTATATATATATATTTTTTTTTTCAATTTAAAAGTTAACTATTTTTTAAAAATAGGTTTTAATTCTGGGGGTTTTCTAAAACTATATAAGTAAAAGCCTCAGGTACCTTACATTTAAACTTGTATGCTTTTCTTTGTGAGATGGAGAATGAGAAGGAGCCACATATGCAGGAGTAATTAATGCCACTGCATTGTATGAGGGTGGGCTTTAGGGGGTAGAGTGTGTGCTTGGCATGCATGATACCATAAGTTCAGCCCCCAACATCACACATGTCAGTTGATGGGGTTTTAAAGAATATAACACAAGCAGGGTGCCAGTGGCTCATGCCTATAATCTTAGCTACTCAGGAGGCTGAGAGCTGAGGATCATGGTTCAAAGCCAGCCTAGCAAGAAAGTCCATAAGACTCTTATCTCCAATAAACCACTTAGAAAACTAGAAGTGGCACTGTGGCTCAAGTGGTAGAGTGCTAGCCTTGAGCTGAAGAGTTCAGGGACAGCGTTCAGGTCCAGAGTTCAAGCCCTATGACCGACAAAAAAAAAAACACAAATACTTTTAGTTGCCATGGTAGGAAGCATAAGGAATAAGGACTGTATATGGAGGATTAGAATAAACAAGAAGGACATTAAAACTCTTGGATATACAAGGCAAGTATCTAAGGATGGGATAGGAGTGGAGTAAGAAAGAATAAAAGGCCCCAGAAAGGATAAAGGGGTATGTCACCTAAGGAACAAAGAGACAGCAAAGCAAAAAAAGAAGACTGACCCTGGGACCATGCTCCTCCATGGAAATGGCATTTAAGAATCTGAGGGGCAGCTGGGCACTGGTGACTCATGCCTGTAATCCTAGCTACTCAGGAGGCTTGGATCTGAGGATTGCAGTTCAAAGCCAGTCCTGGCAAGGAAAGTCCTTGAAACTCTTATTTCCAATTAATCACCAGAAGACTGGAAGTGGTGCTGTGGCTCAATTGGTAGAGTGCATGCCTTGAGCTGAAGAGCACAGGGACAGTGCTGAGGCCCAGAGTTCAAGCCCCATGACTGACAAAAAAAAGAATCTGAGGGGCTTGGGGCTGGGAATGTGGCTTAGTGGTAGAGTGCTTGCCTAGCATGAAGCCCTGGGTTCTATTCCTCAGTATCACATAAACAGAAAAAGCTGGAAGTGGCACTATGGCTCAAGTGGTACAAGTGCTAGCTTTGGGCAAAAGAAGCTCAGAGAAGTGCTCAGGCCCTAAGTTCAAGCCCCAGGACTGGCCAAAAAAAAGAATCTGAGAGGCTAATGCTAACCATCTCCAAACAATTCCAGAAATTCAGCAACTTCAAGGTGGGCTCTTTTCTCTGAGTGCTTAAAAGGTATGGCTGGATTCTTAGCTGTTTTAGAGGCTGAGATCTGAGGATCACAGCCTGGGCCGGAAAGATCACCACAGAAACAACCAAGATTCAGAACATTGTGAGACTCTTTTTTTTTTTTTTTTGAGTCCAGTCGTGGGGCCTGAACTCTAAGCCTGGGTGCTGTCCCTCAGCTCTTCAGCTCAAGGCTAGTGCTCTACCACTTGAGCCACAGCGCCACTTCCGGCTTTTTCCTTTTTTGCTTATGTGGTGCTGAGGAATTGAACCCAGGGCCTCATGCATGCAAGGTAAGCACTCTACCACTGACCCATCTTCCCAGCCCCTCTTTTTTTTGGGGGGGTCCGGTCATGGGACCTGAACTCTGGGCCTGGGCACTGTCCCTCAGCTCTTCAGCTCAAGGCTAGCTACCACTTGAGCCACAGCGCCACTTCTGGCTTTTTTCTTCTTGCTTATGTGGTGCTGAGGAATTGAACCCGGGGCCTCATGCATGCAAGGCAAGCGCTCTACCACTGAGCCACCTTCTCAGCCCCCATTGTGAGACTCTTATGCCCAATTAGCCACCCAAAAACCAGAAGTGGAGCTGTGGCACAAGTGGAAGTGTGCTAGCCTTGAACAAATAAAAAAATAAACAGCTCAGGGACATTGTTCATGCCCCGAGTTCAAACCTCAGGACTCCCACACACAAAAAAGATGTGGCCTGGAGGAGTGCCAAGATGGTGATGGGACAGTAGGGAAACACCACAGCTCTCCAACCAAATAGAGAGTTCGAGTTCCAATGCTTAATTTCCCCAAGAAACTGACAACAGCAAAAAGATGAATACCCAGAGAAAAACAGGAGGTGAAAAAAAGAAAGAAAAGGAAGAATTTCAAAATGGAAAAGTTACAAGACCCTTCCCCCAATCCTTGCTAGCTGCGCAGATCTGCACCAAACTGCAGCCAGCCCAGCCAGGCTGCCGGAGACCCCAGAGCCACAGTTGGTCATCTGCAGAATGCCAGTGAAGAAGACGCCCAAGGTGCTGGTGACAGAGCTGCTGATTGCAAACAGAGAAACCTCAGAGCTCGGAACCTGCACAAAGACCCTTCCCCCACCCCTCATCAGAGCAGCGCTACCACATCCCGCCAAAACCACTCAGCCTCACAGCCAAGGGGGGACCCCCAGAACTACAGGGGTCTGTCCAAAGAACACCAGTGCAGAAGACTCCCAAGGTTCCAGTGATGACCTGGAGAGATCAAACAGAAGCAGAAACCTCAGAGTTCAGAACCTGTGCAAAGACCCCTTGCCCACCTCTCTACCGGTGGCCAGCACAAAAAACACTCATGTCATTGACCCAGACAGTATCAACAGAGGCAGTGACAGGGAGAAACACAGACCCAGAGCGGCCACCACCCAGCACAGCCCACAAGTATCTCAACCAAATGCAGAGCACAGTGGTGACCTACATCATACAGAAACAGCAATCTGCCACAGCACTGCTGGAGAGTTCCCAACTAGATCCAGGGTGAGTACCCTCAGGGGACAGCATTCTCCCCCCCCAAAGGATACCAGTGCTAGCGGTAACCCCCAGAGCTTGACTTGGACTCTCCCCACCACCTGGACTACAGGCCCCGCTAAAACTTGGAACTGTGCAAGTGCCCCACCAGCCTGTGGAGCACATCCAGCCCACCAGGCTTGATCAAGAGCACCCCTGGGAGGGAGCTTAAATGCCCAAGACAGGAACAGTGCCTGCAGGCCACAACAGCTAGCAGCAGGAGAAATTTGAACCGCGTACCCCAGGCTGGGATCCCCGGGTGGGATACACAGCAGCACAGGTCCAACCGGTGTGCCCCAGGCAGGGGACCAGGAACCAGGGCCAGGCCTGGATATTGGGTGTCTGAGCTGCACAACCCACCTGTCCCAATTGAAGTCAGAAGCTGAGCACACAGCTCAGCAGAGGGGGTGAAAGCAGGGAAATGCACCCCCTGGGAATCGCATCCAAAGATGGCAAAAGACTTGTGTGTCCAGGGCAGGAGAACCAGACACTAAAATCCCACCATAGCCTGACCTGTATATCCTGGGCCAGAGATTGGACAGCTCAGGCCGCCAGCACCTGATTATAGTCAGGAACTCATAGCAGACTCTAGCAACTGGGAGAGCACATCCAGCACACCCAGTCTTGCCAAGAGCACCCATAGGAGGAAGCATGAGCAGTCTAGGCTGCTTAGTCCTTGGCTGAAGGTAGGAACTGCCTGTGATTTCCAGCAGACAGCTGAGAGCCCTACATGGATCAGCTAGCAGCTGGACATTGGGCTCTCCCCTAACCCAGACTCTGCAGCTAGATGTTGGGCTCTCCCCTAACCCAGACTCTCAGCCAACCCAGGACCAAGAGTGAGCTTCATCAATTGATCCAGGAACCAATCCAGAACCAAGCAAAGACAGCCACCTATTAATCAAAACAGTCAGAGTTTCAGATTAGTCTCTAATAATCCCTGAATCCCCATGTGAAAATCACAGAGAAAAATTACAAGATTTATCAATACCCAGGATAGCAAACTACCTCCCAAAGCCAGCAGCCACCAGAGGAGAGCCCCAGTGGAAGCAAAGCAGGAATGGAAGACAAATGCTACATCCAAGAGATACTGGAGGCAATGACTCAAGAATTAAAGTGAGAAATAGATCAGAAATTTAAAGAACACAGAAACAAAATATCAAAAAAGATGCAGGATTTCAAACAGGGGATGCATGCAAAAATAGATGCAGTACTCACCTCACTAAGAGATGAGATTAATACTGAGAACTAACATAGAAGCCATAAATGGCTCAATTTCTTCCATGCCAACCACAATGGAAGCCATAGTTAACAGAGTGAATGAAATGGAAATTAGAATATCAGATAAGGAAGACAAAATGTAGCAACTGGAAAAAGTCACAGATAAGGAAAAATTATGCAAAGGGGAAATCCAAGAACAAGCAGACAGTGACAAGAAATTTAACCTTTGTGTAATTGTAGTGGACGAAGGTGAGGAATATCAGAGCAAGGGAATGTAACACCTATTCAGTAAGATTATCAATGAAAATTTCTCCCATCTTAAAAGAAAACATCTTACCTACATAACAGAAGCATATAGAATACCTAACAATCAAGGTCCCAGGAGAAACACTTCTAGGCACATTATAGTAAAAATGATAGATCTGAATAATAAAGAAACAATCTTACATGCAGCAAAAACAAAGAAGGAGCTATACTATAATGGGAAAAAAATCAGAATCACTGCAGATCTCTCCACACAGACACTGAATGCAAGGAAAGCCTGGGAAAGTA
>NW_012267431.1:1102593-1104265 GCF_000151885.1 Dipodomys ordii
GTGGCTCAAGTGGTGGAGTGCTAGCCTTGAGCTGAAGAGCTGAGGGACAGCGCCCAGGCCCAGAGTTCAGTCACACGACCGGACCCCCCCCCCAAATGCAGTATAATGTACAATGAAATGTTCAGACATAAAAATGTGGTACTAAAACATAAATAACAGAATGTTACGTAAAAGAAGCCATATATAAAAGCCACATATTATTTGATTTCAGTCAGATGAAGTGGCTAAAATAAAGACTGCTGATGGGCTGGGAAGGTGGCTCAGTGGTAGAGCACTTGCCTTGCAATGCATGAGGCCCTGGGTTTGATTCCTCAGCACCATATAAGCAAAAAGAGAAAAGCCGGAAGTGGCGCTGTAGCTCAAGTGGTAGAACACTAGCCTTGAGCTGAAGAGCTGTGGGACAGCGCCCATGCCCAGAGTTCAGGCCCCACGACCGGACCCCCCCCCAAAAAAAAGAAGACTGCTGAGACAGATTAGTGATCACTTAGAGCATGGGGGAGACATGAAGGAGTGGGAAAGGGAGATGATGGTTACAAGGGCATGTACATGTATGGGGGTTCTTTTCTTTGTGTGCCAGTACTGGTGACTTAAACTCAGAACCTGAGTGCTGTTCCTCAGCTTTTTTGGACAAGGCTGGTATTCTAACTCTTGAACCACAGCTCCGCGTCCAGCTTTTTGCTGCTTAATTAGAGATAAGAATCTTAGACTTTCCTGTCCTGGCTGACTTTGAAACAATATCCTCAGATCTCTTCCTCCTTAGTAGCTAGGATTACAGCCTTGAGACACCAATGCCTGGCTGGGGAAGTCTTTTTCCCCCCAGTCCTGGGGCTTGAACTCAGGGCCTGGGCACTGTCCCTGAGCCTCTTTGTACTCAAGGTTAGTGTTCTACCACATGAGCTACAGAACCACTTCTGGCCTTTTCTGAGTGGTTTGTTGGAGATAAGTGTCTCATGAACTTTTCTGCCCAGGCTGGCTTTGAACCATATCCTCAGATCTCTGTCTCCTGAGTAGCTAGGATTATAGGCATGAGCCACCAGTGCCCAGCTGGGGGATTCTTTTCAAAGTGAGAAAAAATGCTGTAAAATAGTTTCAGCCAAACTGGTGCAGTGGTACATACCTATCCTTTCTGCTATTCAGGATTCTCATTTGAGCCTAAGAGTTCAAGGTCAACCTGGATAACATAGTAACACCCTGTCTCTTTAAAAAAAAAATAGATTGGGCAGTGGAGCTATGGTTCAAGTTTAGAGTACCTGCCTAGCAAGTGTAAGACCTGAGTTCAAACTCCAGTATTGTAATAACAAAACAAAATGGGATTTTGCTATTTAAACTGTCCCAGATTGGCCACAGAGAACTGTCAAACTGGCTCCTGCCCTCTGAAAGTCTCTCACTTTCTCAGCAATTCCTTACTTTCTGGCAGCTCTTCCAGGATCATTTTGCACTTTGTACTAGCCCTGCCATCAGCTTCAGCAACTTCTCCATGAACCCTAGTTCCTAGTAGTGAATGGTATTTAAAAATCAAGGTGTTGGGGCTGGGAAGGTGGCTCAGTGGTAGAGCGCATGCCTTGCATGCCAGAGGCCCTGGGTTCGATTCCTCAGCACCACATAAGCAAAAAGAAAAAAGCCGGAAGTGGCGCTGTGGCTCAAGTGGTAGAGAGCTAGCCTTGAGCTGAAG
>NW_012267431.1:1104315-1111624 GCF_000151885.1 Dipodomys ordii
CACTTGAGCCACAGCGCCACTTCCGGCTTTTTTCTTTTTGCTTATGTGGTGCTGAGAAATCGAACCCAGGGCCTCATGCATTGCAAGGCAAGTGCTCTACCACTGAGCCATCTTCCCAGCCCGGAAACTAAAATTTTTAATAGTAAAGAAAAACTAAATGAGTTCATAAACAATACACCAGTACTACAAAGAATATTGAGAGGAGGAACACAACCTGAAGAAAACAATCAAGACGAAGGACTCTTTATCAGACAGATATTACTAGAAGTCCAATTTAGTAAGCACAGGAGAAAAGGAAAGAAGAAAAACTTAAAGCAGGAAATTGACAGGAAACACAATGCATCTCTCTATAATAATCATAAATATTAACAGGCTCAACTCACCAATCAAAAGAAAAAGAACTGCAGATTGCATCAGGTGTGTCTTCAAGAGACACACCTCACAGCCAAACAAAAACAAACTCTGAGTAAAGGGATGGAGAAAGATCTACCATATAAATTCTCCAAGCAGGAAAGCAGGAGTTACCATCCTGATATCTGACAAAATAAACTTTTAATTAACATCAATACAAAAAGACAAAGAAGGACACTACATATTAATACAGGGAACAATCCAAGAAGAGGTTATTACCATTATCAAATTATACTCTCCAGACATTGGTGCACCCAAATATGTTAAGCAAATATTCTCAAACTTACAGAATAAAATAGCTCCAAATACAATAATACTCACACCAAAGGACAGGTCTACCAACCAGAGGATTGGCAAAGAAGGCTCTGAATTAAGTGATGCCATATTTCAAGTGGAACTAGTTGAGATCTACCGAGTTTTCCATCCTAAAACGACAGTACACATTCTTCTCAGCAGCTCATGGAATGTTCTCCAAAATAGACCATATCATAGTTCGTACAAGGAATTTAAGCAAATACAAGGGGATTGACATAATCCCGTGTATCCTATCTGATCAAAGTGGAATCAAGCTAGTTCTCAATAACAAAGTATACCATAGAAATTACTCAAATACATGGAAATTGAACAGCACACTTCTGAGCAACACCTGGGTCACAGAAGAAATTGAAGAAATTTTAAAAAGTTCTTAAAATTCAAAGAAAATGAATATACATCACAAAGAAACCTGTGGGACACAGCAAAAGCAGTCCTGAGGGGCAAATGTATCACTTTCAGTGCACACATCAAGAAAATAGTGACAGGGCTGGGAAGGTGGCTCAGTGGTAGAGTGTTTGCCTTGCACACCTGAGGCCCTGGGTTCGATTCCTCAGCACCACATAAGCAAAAAGAAAAAAGCCGGAAGCGGAGTTGTGGCTCAAAGTGGTAGAGCACTAGCCTTGAGCTGAAGAGCTGAGGGACAGCGCCCAGGCCCAGAGTTCAGGCCCCACGACTAGACCCCCCCGCAAAAAAAAAGAAAAAAAAGAAAATAGTGACAAACCAAGTAAATAATTTCACGTTGCAACTAAAACTGCTAGAAAAGCATGAAAAAAATTGTACCTAAAATTACTAGATGGAGTGAGATAAGAGCTAAAATTAACGAGATAGAAGCTAAGAAAACTATAAATAAAATTAATAAAACAAAAAGCTGGTTTTTTGAAAAAATAAAATTGATGGACCTTTGGTAAGATTAACTAAAAAAAGAAGAGAGGAAACCCAAATCAATAAGATCAGGTATGCCATGGGAAAAATTACAATACCCAAGATATCCAAACAATTATAAACATTTATTTTCAGAATCCATACTCACTAAGGAAAGAAAACCTAGCAGAAATGGATGAATTCTTAGAGAAATACAAATTTCCCAAACTGAACCAAGAAGAAATAAATCAATTAAATAAGCCAATATCTTACAATGAGATAGAGGAAGCAATCAGAAGTCTTCCAACAAGGAAAACCCAGGACCAGATGGATTCACTATGGAATTCTATAAGACCTTTAAAGAGTAAATAATACCTATACTTCTCAGACTCTTCCGAGAAATAGAAACAGAGGGAACTATCCCAAACTCATTCTATGAAGCCAATATTATACTCATCCCCAAACCAAGCAAAAATCCAACAAAAAAGAGAACTACAGACCAATCTCCTTGATGAACACTGATGCAAAGGTCTTTAACAAAATTCTAGCCAACAGAAGCCAGAAACACATAAAAAAAATCATACATTACAACCAAGTAGGCTTCATTCCAGAGATGCAGGGATATTTTAACATAAGTAAACCAATAAATGTAATCCATCACATTAACAGATCAAAGGTCAAGAACCATGATTATCTCCATTGACTTGGAAAAAGCTTTTGATAAGATACAACATTCATTCATGCTAAAAGCTCTGGAGAAAATAGGAATAGAAGGAACATTCCTT
Organism: Dipodomys ordii; assembly: GCF_000151885.1. NCBI lineage: Eukaryota > Metazoa > Chordata > Mammalia > Rodentia > Heteromyidae > Dipodomys > Dipodomys ordii. The sequence continues at coordinate 1,106,688 of NW_012267431.1, forward strand.
GAAACAATAAAATCCGGGCTAGGAAGGTGACTCAGTGGTAGAGCGCTTGCCTTGCATGCCTGAGGCCCTAGGTTCGATTCCTCAGCACCACATAAGCAAAAAGAAAAAAGTCATTAAGTGGCATTGTGGTTCAAGTGGTAGAGTGCTAGCCTTGAGGTGAAGAGCTGAGGGACAGTGCCCAGGCCCAGAGTTCAGGCCCCTCGACCGGACCCAAAAAAACAAAACAAAACAATAAAATCCATATACAACAGACCAATAGCCAATATTATACTTAATGGGGAAAAACTATAATCCATTCTCCTAAAATCAGGAACAAGGCAAGAATGCCCACTCTCACCACTCCTCTTCAATATAGTTCTGGAATCCTTACTTAGCCAGAGCAATAAGGCAAGAAAAAGGCATTAAAGGAATCTGCATAGGGAAGGAAGAAGTTGAACTATCCCTTTTTGCAGATGACATATTATACCTCCATGATTCCAAAAATTCCACCCCCAAACTCTTAGAACTTATAAACCACTTCGGCAAAGTAGCAGGATACAAAATTAACCCACAAAAATCAGTTCCTTTCTGTATACCAACAATGTTCAATCAGAAAGGAAAATCAAGGAAACAACCCCATTCACAATAACCTCAAAAAAATTAGAATATATAGGAATTAACCTAACCAAAGATGTAAAACAACTCTTTAATGAAAACTATAAAAATTTAAAGCAAGAAATTATAGAGGACACTAGGAAATGGAAAGACCTTCCATGTTCTTGGATAGGCAGGCAGACAATATAGTGAAAATGGCCATACTGCCAAAATTGATATGCAATTCCTATTAAAATCCCAATGAAGTTCATTACTGAAATACAGAAAACCATCCAAAAATTCATATGGAACAACAAAAGACCTAGCATAGCCAACACAAATCTAGGCATAAAAGACAACACATGAGGGATCTCAATGCCAGACTTCAAACTCTACTATAGAGCCATAATAACAAAGACAGCTTGGTACTGGCACAAAAACAGACCCAAAGACCAATGGAAAAGACCCAGAAATAAAACCACGCGCTTACAGTCAGCTGATATTTGACAAAGGAGCCAAAGGCATAGAGTGGAAGAAACACAGCCTCTTCAACAACTGGTGCTGGGAAAACTGGGCGGCCACATGCAGAAGACTAAAAGTGTACCCCAGACTGTCACCATGCACTAACATCAACTCAAAATTGATTAAAGACCTTAATCAGACCTGAAACTCTGAAACTACTGCAGGACAGAGTAGGAGAGACACTTGAGCTTATAGGTACAAGCAGAAACTTCCTGAACAAAGTCCCAGGGTCACAAAAAATTGGAGAGGGACTAGACAAATCGGACTACCTTAAAAAGTTTCTGCACAGCTAAAGACATAGCAACCAAACTAGAAAGACAGCCAACTAACTGGGAAAAAATATTTATCAGCAATACACAAGACAAGGGGTTAATATCCTGTATATACAGAGAACTCAAGAAACTAATCTGCACAGCTTAAAAAGTTTCTGCACAGCTAAAGACATAACAACCAAACTAGAAAGACAGCCAACTAACTGGGAAAAAATATTTATCAGCAATACACAAGACAAGGGGCTAATATCCTGTATATACAGAGAACTCAGGAAACTAATCCTTCCCAAACCTAACAAACCAATTACTAAATGGGCAAGGGAACTAAAGAGAGACTTCTCAGAAGAAGTGATAAAAATGGCAAAGAAACACATGAGGAAATGTTCACTATCCCTTGTTGTAAAGGAAATGCAAATTAAAACAACCCTGAGATACCACCTTACCCCAATCAGAATGGCCCACATCCTAAATTCAGCCAACAACAAATGCTGGCAGCGATGTGGATAAAGAGGAACCCTATTGCACTGCTGGTGGGAATCTACACTAATATAACCACTTTGGAAAGCAGTCCGGAGGGTCCTCAGAAAGCTAAATATAGACCTTCCCTATGACCCTGCCATACCACTCCTAGGCATCCATCCTGAACAACAGGAGCCAGGATACAAGGACACGTGCACCTCCATGTCCATTGCAGCACTGTTCACAATAGCCAGGATATGGAAACAACCCAGATGTCCCACCACAGATGAATGAATCCAAAATTTGTGGTACCTATATACAATGGAATATTATGCAGCCATTAGAAAGGACAAAATAATGGCATTCGCAGGGAAATGAATAGAACTAGAAAAAATCATATTGAGTGAGGTAAGCCAAGAGAAAAGAGACAAAGGGCACATGATCTCCCTGATAAATGGATGTTAAACCCAAAACATAAGGAGATACAACAAAGTAAACAATACTCGAGAAACAAAGGACCTCCACTCATCTGGTCAAATCATTACTAAATGACCTCATGCTGCTGACCACATATATGGTATATATGTTTACAACTGAGGGAAACTAGGAGGAGGACATGGAAACAGGGGAAAACATACAACAGCAGGACCCATCAGCTGCACTGGTCATTGATCAAAACGAACTAAGCAACTCAATGGCAGCAATGGGAAGGAGGGAATAAGCGGGAAAGAGGGAACAGCTGACACTATGCAAAAGGAAAGAAATGTCTCACCCAATGTGGAAGAAATAATTGTATTGTCAAAGCTCATAGAACTCATAAACTTTATAGACCATGATAAAGACAATTTGCCCCATGAAGGTTAGAATGTGTTTGTGACGGGCTGGGAAGGTGGCTCAGTGGTAGAGCGCTTGCCTTGCATGCCTGAGGCCCTGGGTTCGATTCCTCAGCACCACATAAGCAAAAAGAAAAAAAGCCGGAAGTGGCGCTGTGGCTCAAGTGGTAGAGTGCTAGCCTTGAGCTGAAGAGCTGAGGGACAGCGCCCAGGCCCAGAGTTCAGGCCTCACAACCGGACCCAAAAAAAAAAAAAAAAAAAGAATGTGTTTGTGACCTTAACTAAGTATCACTGTCTCACAATACTGAAATTTGTGAAATTTATGTGATCACTTAATCACAATAAAAAATGCTATTAAAAAAAAAGATGTGGGGGGTTGGGAAGTTGGCTCAGTGGTAGAGCGCTTGCCTTGCATGCCTGAGGCCCTGGGTTTGATTCCTCAGCACCACATAAGCAAAAAGAAAAAAGCCGGAAGTGGTGCTGTGGCTCAAGTGGTAGAGTGCTAGGGACAGCGCCCATGCCCAGAGTTCAGGCCCCACGACCAGACCCAAAAAAAAAAAAAAAAAGATGTGGCCCTTTTCTAGGAGAAGTGAATTTCCTTCTTTTGGTCACACTTGCCTTCCTGGATCACTCACTCACCCAAACAGCTCTCCTGTGGGGCTTCCTCCTCTGGCGTCCATGGCTCCTCTTCTTGCCCCAACTTGAAGACAGTCTCTGTTTTGGCAATGTGGTACCCTATTAACCAGACATGATACAAGATTGAGTTATCTCAAAGTGCCTTTGTTTCACTGGGAACATAGTAGGGATCACAGGGGAGAAGGAAAATCCTACCAACACTATCACACTCTTCCAATGTCCCAGAGCACATGGCAGCTGGAATGGAAATGTCCCTCTGAGGCTTCTGTAGACACACAGGTCACCTGCACTTACCCACTGAGAGAAGGTGGCAGTAGTTCTCCAGTGTCACATCCCAGTACAGGCGCCTCTGACCATGGTCCAAGCTTTGCCACTCCTCCTTGCTGAAATCCACTGTCACATCCTCAAATGACACTGAGAACTGTAACAACACAACCCTATTCAAGGTTATGTGGTCAGCATAGGGGATAAGCATGGGAGAAGATAGATAGGAAGCTGTTTTCAATGCTCTTTACTATGATGTAACATGTAGTTTTCATTAAATAACTAGTTTTATATTTATTGTGAGAAAAACTTACTATTTTTTCAATAGTTTTGTATTGTAAAAATACTGTGTAGAGAGGCTACAGTTACATGAGTAAGGTAATGGGTATATTTCCTCTCAAGTATTATTGCCTCCTCCTTTGTTTTTCCCCTACCATCCCTTCCTTTCTACCTCCCCAAATACTGCCCCCTACCCCAGCGCTGAAGTTGTAAAGTTCATTTTCAACATAGTGTCTTGTACATCTCATTGTTACAATGGGTCAACTTGTATCCCTATTTAAGCATTTTGTTTTTGTTTCCTTTCCCTCCCTAAATTAGAAAAGTATATATACAAGATGCAGGGCACCGGAATCAAATACAGTGAAAACAGGGTGTATACCATGGGGGGAGGAGCAAACCAAAGAAACAAAAAAATCACATAGTACATTATAAGTATGTCAAAAACAATAGCAAGGGCTGGGCACCGGTGGCTCATGCCTGTAATCCTAGCTACTCAGGAGGCTGAGACCTGAGGATCACAGTTCAAAGCCAGCCTGGGCAAGAAAGTCCCTGAGACTCTTATCTCCAATAAACCACTCGAAAACCGGAACTGGCGCTGTGGCTCAAGTGGTAGAACTCTCGCCTTGAGCTGAAGAGCTGAGGGACAGCACCCAAGTCCAGAGTTCAAGCCCCATGACAAAAAAAAAACAGGGCAGGGAAGGTGGCTTAGTGGTAGAGTGCTTGCCTTGCATGCATGAGGCCCTGGGTTCAATTCCTCAGTACCACATAAGCAGAAAAAGCCGGGGAGTGACGCTGTGGCTCAAGTGGTAGACCTCTAGCCTTGATCTGAGGAGCTGAGGAACAGCGCCCAGGCCCAGAGTTCAGGCCCACGACTGACAAAAAAAAAATAGCAAGGAAGAAAAAACCACTTGTGTCTCTGTCGGGGGTTCATTTCACTTAACATCATCTTATATGGTCATACACACATAGCTTTTGACCTTTTCTGCTTGTCCTAGACATATGCTAGGTATTGCAAATAAGGGAAACCATGGGACCTATGTTTCTTTGGGCCTGGCTTACTTCACTTAATATAATTTTTTCCAAGCCTTTCCATTTCCTA
>NW_012267431.1:1113869-1130054 GCF_000151885.1 Dipodomys ordii
AAAAAAAAAAACACACAAAAATCAAGGTGTTACTCATGAGGCTGAGATCTGAGGATCATAGTTCAAAGCCATCCTGGGCAGGAAAGTCCATGAGACCCTTAGCTCCAATAAACCACCAGAAAACCAGAAGTGGCTCTGTGGCTCAAGTGGTAAAGTGCTAGCCTTGAACTGAAGAGCTGAGGGATAACGCCCAGGCTCAGAGTTCAAGCTCCACAATGGACAAAAAAAAAAAAAAAAAGCAACACATGAACCTGCATTGGATCCTGAAATGGGGTTGGGACATATAAGTGACATTACTAGAACAACTGGAGAAACTATATAGGGAAAACCCTCAACTTATGCTTTAGGATTATTCAAACTTTCAATGGTACAAACGCAATACCCATATAACTAGTCTTGTTTTCACTTCCAGTCCAATATTCAATAAGTTACATGAGAAATTCAACACTTTATTATAAAATAAGGCTTGTAGATGTCTTTTCCTAACTGTAGACTAAGTGTTCTGAGCACATCTGAGGTAGTTTAGGCTAAGTTACAAAGCTAATAAGTAATGGTATGCACTCTGGGGCTTGAACTCAGCTGACACTGCATGCTGTCACTGAGCTTTTGTGTTCAAGGCTAGCACTCTATCGCTTGAGAAACAGTCACACTTCTGGCTTCTTTTTTGTGATTAATTGGAAATAAGAGTTTGATGGACCTTCCTGTCTGGGCTGGCTTTGAACTGTGATCCTCATATCTTAGCCACCTGAGTACTAAGGATTACAGGTGCAAGCCACAGGCATCTGGCTACACACACCTGCACATGTGCTAGTACTAGGACTTAAACTCGGGGTCTTATATTCTCTCTTGGCTTTTTTCGCTCAAGGCTAGTGCTCTACTACTTGAGCCACAGCCCTACCTCCAGCTTTTTTTTCTGGTTAATTGGAGATAAAGAGTCTCACAGACTTTTCTACCCAGTCTGGTTTGAACCACAATCCTCAGACCCCAGCCTTCTGAGTAGCTAGGATAATAGGCATAAGCCACCAGGGCCCAGCTATATTAGTGTAGTTTAATGTCAGTGTTAAATTCTTTTACCTTTTTAATTTTGAGTAACATTAACTGTACTGTTAAATAAATTTATTTATTTATTTATTTTAGCTGATCTTGGGGCTTGAATTCTGGGCCTGTGCTCTGTCCCTGGGCTCCTTTGCTCAAGGCTAGCACTCTACCACAGTACCATTTCCAGCTTTTAAAAAAATGTGATTATACTTACTGCCAGCCCTATACTCCATAACTTCAGTCCTGTTAGACTGCAGCTGCACCTTGCAATCATGAAGTTCTCCTGACTTTTGTTGTCCTTATGAAAATTTACCAGATCACATATTACCCAATCATCTTTTCATAAGTACATCCTTACTTCATAGATACACTGGTCCTAGTCTTTTGATAGCTGAACACATCTCAGCTTTGTGTTGGAATTTTTGGTGACTTTATGTGTCTCTAGTTTTGAACTTTAACTAGAAATGGGTTGGATATAATCTGAATCAAAGGCAAAAAATGAAATACATAACCTACAATTAAGATGCGTAAGGGAGGGCTGGAAAGGTGGCTCAGTGTTAGAATGCTTGCCTCGCATGCATGAAACCCTGGGTTCAATTCCTCAGCACCACATAAACAGAAAAAGCTGGAAGTGGTGCTTTGGCTCAAGTGGTAGAGTGCTCAGCTTGAGCTAAAGAGCTGAGGCACAGCACCTAGGCTCAGAGTTCAAGCTCCATGATGGACTTTAAAAAAAAAGATGTGTAAGGAAAAGGCAGGGTTGGGAGTGGGTGGGTGAGAATGTTGAAAGGTGTGACAGTGATCAAGATGCACTGAATTCATATACTGCTTTGGTGAATGGCACCTCCTTTTTATTTTTTTAAAATTTTTTTACAGTAAATAAATAAATATACTTTATTGTCAATTTTCATTCTACATTTTTTTATTGTGAACATACTGTACAGAGGGGTTGCTTTGTATGTCCCTCCCCCACAGTATAACCCCTGCTTTCACTGTATTTGATGTCGGTATAATTTGTTGAGGGGAAGGGGAAAAACAAGTCATTTAAATAAGGATACAGATGGACCCATTGCAACAATGAGAAGTACAAGTTGTCATGTCGAAAACAAACTTTATAACTTTGGTGGGGGGGGAGGATGGGGGGGTGGGGGGAGGCTGGGAAGGGATGTGAAGGGTAAACAAAGGAGGAGGCTGCAATGCTTGATAAGAAATGTACTCATTATCTTGGCACCTCCTTTTTAAAGTGAATAAAAATACTTTTTTAAAAGTGTGATTAATTGGAGAAAGGAGTCTTACAGACTTTCCTGCTTGGGCTGGCTTTGAACCACGATCTTCAGATCTCAGCCTCCTGAGTAGCTAGGGTTACATGCATCAGCCACAGATGCCAGACTCTGTTAAATATTTTAACAATTGCTGCTGCCTTCATGTTGACTGAATATCCTGAGCTGGTGGAGGAAAGACCTTCACCTCTCCCTCCTTCCCTGAAAGTCACAACTACAGAGAATATGTCCACATAACAGGTGACACAATATAAGCACTGGCAGACACAAGAGAAATATTGGCAAGGTATACTGCCATGCACACCTTTTTTGATCTTTTCACTTACCAAGATAGAAAATTTGACACTCATCATAGGTAGGAAGGCAGATATTGGGTAGTAGAAGAGGGATTTATAGCACTGATACTCAGATTGTAGCCTCATTTGCTACATTTGGAAAAGTTTCATTTGTCTGGGCAGTTTCTACCTCAGAAAATGGCATTGGATCCCTACTCCCACATAAGCCCCCAAAACCCAGCTTCTCACTGCTCTCAGTCAATCACACAGCAATGTCTTCTTTCTGAGCCTTCTCAATCCCAGCACACTCTGCACCTTACCCCTGGAGGTATACTGGGCTGTGAAGACTGACTATCTACTGTTCATTCTGTCTTTGATTCCTGGACAAGTCGTTATGGCTCACCTTGGAGTTGGCTGGAGATTTCAGGCCTCTTGCCTCAGGACACTTCTACTCACTAGTGCTCCCAGCACATTCTCTATTCTTTCTTTCCTTCATCTCTTTCTCTCTTTTCTTTCTCTTTCTTTTCTCTCTTTCTCTCCTTCCTTCCTTCCTTCCTTCTTTCTTTCTTTCTTTCTTTCTTTCTTTCTTTCTTCTTTCTCCCTCCCTCCCCCACTCTCTTTCTGTTGGTCGTGGTGCCTGAACTCTGGGCCTGGGCGCTGTCCCTCAGCTCTTCAGCTCAAGGCTAGCATTCTGCCACTTGAACCACAGCGTCACTTCTGGCTTTTTCTGCTTATATAGTGCTGAGAAATCGAACCCAGGGCCTCATGCATGCAAGGCAAGTGCTCTACCACCGAGCCACGTTCCCAGCTCCTCTCTATTCTTTTTTTGTGTACATGTCTAATCCTGGGCCTTAACTCATGGTGTGAGTGCTGTCCCTCAGCTTTCTTGTTGTTGTTGTTCAAGTCTAGTGCTCTATCACTTGAGCCACAGTTCTCCTTCTGGCTTTTTTTTTGGGTGCTTAATTGGAGGTAAGAGTGTCCTGGACTTTCCTGCCCAGGTTGGCTTTGATCTGTAATTGTCAGATTTCAGCCTTCTGAATATTATAGGCAAGAGGCATCAGTGTGTGGCTTCTACACTGTTCTTACAGATTGTGCAGTTATTACCCTGCCCTTCCACCTCACCCTAGGCTAGCAGAGAGGCTTCCACTACAGTTTGAAGCCTAGTAAGAAAATGAACGGAGGGGCTGTCTCAAGTTGCCCTTAACCGGAGGCAGCTAACCAGATGCTTGCAGGTTCCCCTTTGGCTGCAGATGCATTGGTATTTTGCATGCTAGGTCTTTGGGTGGCCTTGCACTGACTCAGCTTTCTTTTCCAGTCTCATTTATAGTTGTCAAGAACAATATAAGCTGTGCTTGGAATTCAACATCCTGAAATAGGGACAGACTGGTTAGACCAGTCTGGGCATATGATGATTAGATTCCATTCACCCCAGGCAGGTTTCTGGAGCCTTGAGCCTTGAAGGACCAGCTTGCATCAGGCCCCAGGTTCCTGTTGAAAATAAACCTGTTCTGTGTAATATGTGTGCCAGGACATTTTGCTGCATTTAACTCTGTCAAGCTGGTAGACTGAGTGTCATCCTGTTTCTGTTTTAGCTGCTACCTCTGGCTGTTCCCTGCCTCCACCACTAGTCCTCCCTTTCTTTCAGAGGCTTTCTCCATTTCCATGGGCTGCTCCCTATCCAGTTGTTTTGTTGTTGTTGGTGGTGGTATGTGTGTGTATGTGCTGGTCTTAGAGCTTAAACTCAGGCGTAGGCACTGTCCCTGAGCTTTTGTGCTCTATTACTTGAATCACAGCTCCACTAGCAGGTTTTAGTGGTTAATTGGAGATAAGAGTCTCAAACTTTCTTGCCTGGGCTTGTTTTGAATCATGAGCCTCAAATCTGAGCTACCTGAGTAGCTAAGATTACAGGTGTCAACCACCAGTGCCCAACCTTTAATTTTTTAAAAAGAATTGCTCTATTATATTATCAGTTCTGTTATTAACCTCTCACTGTTAACCTCTCACTAACTCACTGTATCTAATCTATAACTATCATAAACCAGGAGTGATGGCACACCTCTGATTGTACTACTCAGGAGGCTGAAGGTTGTAGAGTTTGAGATCAGCCTGTGCTATGTCCAGGCCAGCTTGTGATACAAAGTAATACTATCTCAAAAGTAAAACAAAACAGCATAGATATGCATGTACAGGTAAAGATATAACTATAGTTATGTTAATAATAGAGACACACTGTGAGACATGTGCCCTTAGACAATTGTACCACTGCATAAACATCATAATGTGTGCTTCCCCAAAGACATCTACATCACTAGGCAACATAATCTTAGAAGATCCCTATGGTCTATGCAGTCTGTTCTCAACTGAATTATCTGTAAGAGGCATTTGACTATATATAAAGTTTGGTACTATCTGACATGTCAAGAATCTGAAGGCTTTGGAATGGGTCCCTTGATTTCAAAATTGCTGAGAGTCAATTTTAAATGTTCAGACCACAAAAAGGCTAAGTATGCGAAGTGATGGCTATATTAACTTGGTTTACTCATTGTATAATGTAGTATCTCAAAATATTGTATAAATATATATAATTACCAATTAAAAAAACATTTCACAAATAGAAGACTAGCTGACATGATAAATGTATGAAGAAAAATATTGACTTATCTAGAACATTATGCTAAACTACTGAGTTGAAAAGGAGATAACAAAGCCAGGTGAGGGTGGCTCATACCCATAATCTTAGCTACTAAGGAGGCTAAGATCTGAGGATTGAGGTTCAAAGCCAGCCCAAGCAGGAAAGCCTGTGAGACTCTTATCTCCAATTCACCACCAAAACCCAGAAATGGAGCTGTGGCTCAAGTGGTAGAGTACTAAACTTGAGCTTTTGCTCTTGTAAGCTCAGGGACAGTGTCCAAGCCCTGAGTTAACACCCCAGGACTGGCACAAAAGAAAAAGAGAGAACTAGGGCTGAAAACATGGTTCAAGTGGTGAGTAGAACTTGTGGCCTTGAGTTTAACTCAGTAACACTAACCTACTGAGGGAGCAGCTCAGTGGTGCAGTGTTTGCTTAATATGTGTAAGGGCCCAAGTTTAATTGACAGCACCACACAAAAAGGCAACCAAATAATATGATTCAATTTTTTAACCTTAGCTTTATGTGTATATGGTACATATGCATACCCACAGCCCCACAAGTACACACACACACACACAAAGAAAAAAAGGACTAAAAGGAAATATACTCAATGTTAATGATTAGCTTTAGGTATTGCTGGAGTTACAAGTAATTTTCTATTCTCTATTTGCTAACCTGTGTTTCCTAAGACTTTATGAAAACATTTAATGACAAAAATCAAAATAATTATTTTATTACTTTTTTTCGGGGGGGGGGGTTTCAGTCGTGGGGCCTGAACTCTGGGCCTGGGTGCTGTCCCTCAGCTCTTCAGCTCAAGGCTAGCGCTCTACCACTTGAGCTACAGCGCCACTTCCGGCTTTTTTCTTTTTTTTTATGTGGTGCTAAGGAGTCGAACCCAGGGCCTCATGCATGCAAGGCAAGCGCTCTACCACTGAGCCACCTTCCCAGCCCCCAAAATAACTATTTTAAAATTTAATATTTACCTAATGACCACAGGACTCTAAGCTCCTGTGGCAGCATGACCTTCTCCCAAGTGACAGCATCCAGTGGATGGTTTGAAAGGAAGGAGCTGTGAGCAGGGTCTGGCTCTCTTGTGGTAGGAAAACTTGGTGCTCTGCTGTTTTGTTGTGAGACAGCAGTACCCAGTCAAGGGATCAGTCTTCAGGCCCGCACCATTGCTGCCAACCTGATAACCTAGGCTAGTCACATACCCACTCAAGCTATTCTGTTCATGTTTGAATGGAGGAAGGAGAGTCTAGCCCTCCTGATCTTTAGTCACTCTTCCACTCTGCCAGTCTCTATGTTTTAAGCAAAAGGATTTCTGCACCTTAAGTAGGATAGGGGAGAAATCAGCAACTCACCAGAGAAGAGGAAGAAAAGGGACTTAGGTAGTCATCAGATAAACATCTGTGAAGAACCCACGGAGAGGACAGGGCTGTGCTGGGGTCAGGGGTTGTATCTCCATGGCCCGTAGCTATGCTCAGCTTCCTTAAGCCACAAGGCTGGGCCCTCTTCATATCTCCCTCTCCTCCATCAGTGACCTTGCCTTATCCACCCAGACCTACAGGACTCTGGGTGTTCTGAGTTCAGTCATGTGGCGTTAACTCATAAGGAGGAGATTACAATATATCTCTGGAGCAACAAGGCCCAAATCTACAGCTTCCAATCACTCATCTGCCTTGAGGCCCTGGGGGCAGGTTAGAATGTCTCTTCACCAAATGAATGTCTGTCCCTGGAGCTTTTTCCTTCCCCACATGAACCTCCATGTCCCTCTGCAGATATGTACAGGGACGACTGGGAAGAGCTCCCATTTTCTGGCAGGTATACACTGGGCCTCAGCCCCAGTCATGTGCTTTTCTTCTTATGTTTCAGTCCCTTCTTAGAAGCTTAAAGGTGGGCTGGCATCTGAAGACTCAACCAGGGAGGCTGGTGCAGTTGAGCTGTGTGTGCTCCAACTCCACCTGCCCCCAACTCTTACCAAGAAGCTCAGAAAGCTGGAAAGACAGTGTACATATGGTTTGCCACTTCCTGGTCACCTTCAAACACGTTCTGGGAACACCAAAGTGAAGCTTATTTGCTGGATGCTATGGAAAAGGCCAGTAAAACTAACACCAAGTATTAGCATGGATGCAGTGAAAGCAACACACCATTTGGTGTAAAATGAATAGGGGCTGATTTCTGGATGTAGCTGAGATCTGAGCAAGTCATTCTAGGCGGTGTTTCTTCACCTTCTAGCAAGATGAAAATACCTAATCTCTTAAGAGTTAAATGAAATGATGTACATGAAGCACTTAGACCTATCTAGCTCCTGGAACATGACTGGTATTAAATGTTGCTATTATTACAAAATGCAAAGTGTATTTTACCAGATACCTCAATTTCCAATCATCCCATCCACCAAATAGAACTATTCATAAAAACCACTCAAAGATCTCAGATTGAGGGAAGAAGGGACTCAAACCCAGGTATGCCTGTGCTTTTTCTCAATCACATGGTACTGTATACTTGATAGTTAAAATAAACATTTTTGTTCCCTGCTGCCTACAAAGTGCTCTGGCTGAGGGATGACAATGTCAATGTACAGTTACATAATTCAGTGTGCATTCTAAGCAACTCATACAGCTCACTCTTCTTTTGTCAAAGAGGAAAACTTAAGCTTAATCTTTTGCCATTTCTATTTGGGTCCTGAAAGTGAGCAGCATGTCAACACAAGCTTCTATATCATTAGTCAGACTGTTTAACAAAATTGTCAAAAATGGTGCTTATTTCTATAGGTTCTTCAAATAATCACCAACGTAAACAATGAACCCTCAACAAAATATTACCATTAATCTGCTCTAGGAGTCAAATACTGAGTTTTTTACAAGGCTCCATAACTAACAGTCCATATACAGATCCCCCGACCAGTCACAAACATTCCACTCCACCACATACCAAATATATTGCAGTAATGTTCACCATTCCAACCTATGGCTTCAATAAGTCACCTATAGCTTCCAAAGACTTATAATTCTCAGTGATCCCAAGTTTCTTAGCACCCTAATCAATAAATCTTTTTTTTTTTTTTAGTCGGTCCTGGGGCTTGATCTCTGGACTTGTCCCTGTACTCTTCAGCTCAAGGTGAGCTTTTTTTTTTTTTTTTTGTCGGTTGTGGAGAGCTTGATCTCTGGACTTGTCCCTGTACTCTTCAGCTCAAGGTGAGCTTTTTTTTTTTTTTTTTTTCGGTTGTGGAGAGCTTGATCTCTGGACTTGAGCGCTCTCCCTGCACTCTTCAGCTCAAGGCGAGCACTCTACCACTGGAGCTACAGTGCCACTTCCAGTTTTCTAGTGGTTTATTGGAGATAGGAGTCTCACAGTCTTTCCTGCCCAGGCTGGCTTTGAACCGAGATCCTCAGATCCTCCTGAGTAGCTAGGATTACATGCGTGAGTCACGGTGAGCCACCGGTGCCCGGCCTCCAACTCTTTTTGTATTAGCATATGTTAGTTGTACAAAGGAGATTTGTTGACATTCCTACATATGTAAATAATGTATCCCAATTAACCTCATCCACCATTCTCCTTCATCCTATTTTCCCTTAAAACAACTCCATCATGGGCTGGGAATGTGGCTTAGTGGTAGAGTGCTTGCCTAACATGCATGAAGCCCTGGTTTTGATTCCTCAGTACAGCATAAACAGAAAAAGCTGAAAGTGGCACTGTGGCAAAGTGGTAGAGTGCTAGCCTTGAGCAAAAGTTGTTCAAGGACATTGTCCAGGCCCTGAGTTCAAGCCCTAGGACTGGTGAAAAGAGAACAAAAACACAACCCCAACTGGTTTCATTGTTCCATTTATATAAATTCAAATAAACTATGGGGACCATTATTCAGTCTCATCCTTTTAGCCTTCCCTTGCTCCCCCCCTTCTGAGTCTGCTTTACCTTTTATCATTCATATTTTGTGTATATTAGTTGTACCAAAGGGCTTTACTATGGTACTTCAAATGTATTATGTGCTACACAAAATAACATTTTCTTGCTTTCTCTTCCTCTGAGCCCCCAATTCCCTGTTCATCAACAGGTTTTATTGTTACATTTCCAACTTTTATAAAACCAAGAATTTCTTCAGACTTCAGTCACTTCCCTATACGTCTCCAAATATTTCAAGGACTCACCAAAACTAATTCACCAACAATTGTCATAAGAATGACAGATACAGGCCCTGGGTTATCTAATACTATTAGACCTAACTCACTCATCTTCCCACTGAAATTCCCCAAATCCTTGACTCTCAGAGGAACCCAAACAATTTTAACTTTGATTTGGCCCTGAATTTAAAGGACTACAAGATAATGTAAAAACACTTCCAAGCAGAAATAATGTTATTTAAAACAAGAGATTATAGTGGAACCAGACTTTTATTTGCAATAACAGGAGCCATATTAGGAGAAAATATCTACAAAAGAACTGGAACTAATTTCAAATGCTTATTGGCTTGATTTCATTCTTCTGTCAGAACAAAAGAAACAATTTTTAAAGTATTTATAATTCAACGTTCTAATGTTTGTATCTCAGAATATAAAGTGAATAGAAGAAAAGCAGTTTTCCCCACCAACTTTTAGCAATAACTTTATTGTACGTTACATCAGTCTTCAGTTGATAGAATGAAAAACAGGTCCCTAACAAGCAATTTGAGAAGGACTTAAAAACACTTCCAGGCAGAAACATGGTTTGAGCCAGCCCAGGCAGGAAAGTTCATGAAACTCTTTATCTCCACTTAATCAGCGAAGAAACAAAAAGCAAAAACAAAAAAAAAAGTAGAGCTGTGGCCTTCAGCAAGAGAGCCCTGGGACACCACACAGGCCCTTAGTTCAAGCCCCAGGCCAGGCATGCAAGCACACACGTACACACACACCATCACAAGATGCTACTAATAAATAGAAATAAGAAAAACAAGAGGCACATTTGTCAGAATAGAATTTTATATAAGTGTGGAAATTTGATTTTTAAAAAAAAAACATGAGGACTTCTAATAGCCAAATAACATGTAAGAATGTCCAACCTGCCTATCAAAGAAATATTAAAACCACAAAAGGCACAGAACAGACCACAAACTTCAAACAATTCACAGTATTGCTGAGAATGGAAAGAATTTCTCATGAACAGTACTCACTGAAGAAAAAGCACACTAGTGCAGCCCATTCCTATACTAGAAACCCACAGAAATGTTCCCAAATGTGCTGAGGGTGAAGCTCACTGGTAGACTACTTGCTTGCCAAGTGAAAGGGCTTCCTGGGTTCCATCCTTAACAAGGCAAAAGAAAAAAAAAAACCTAAGAAATGTTCTTGTGCAACCTGAGGACATTAGGACACTCCTAGCACTGAAAATAGCAAAAAGGGGGCAGGGCATAGTATATTCCTGAGGGAGAGTATCCACTGGGATCTGAGCTCAAGGGACCTGCAGACAGATGTGGCAAAAATTCAGAAAGGTTTTGGGCCCAATTCACCCACGTCCACAATGCCCATCTCCCCTTTGAGACTCAGATGTTGATACAGAGACTTTCAGTCTCTGGAAGGCCTGCATGGTTGAGAGGAGCTCAGTGGAACTCAGGGATGATGCTGTGTCTGATAAGACATTGGGTTGATAAGACAAGGGTTTGAATGAAACATCTGAGAGGCGCTTTTGGTTATTATACTTCTGGTCACAGAAGGAGAAGCTGGGCTCCCCTTTGGGCAAGGCCCAACAAGGGTTGGGTTGGAGGAGATTGCCCATTCCCAAGCCATCACTATTTGAGTTGTTGGGTGTGGAGGCATTCAATCCAACACTAGTATGGGTGAACCACCCCAACTTTCTCCCCTGCTTTTGTCGCTGGTTCTCTGACTTAGCATTTGTGGCCCTGCGCACTCGGAACCACACCCGCACATCGTGCTCCTTCAGATTGAGCCTGGAAGCCAGGGTTACCCGAGCCTTATAGTCAGGGTACCCGTCCATCTTGAAATAATTTTCCAGCTCACGATGCTGATCCCTTTTGTAGATCTTGGCATAGGGACCCAGGGACTTTGGGAAGTTCACAAAGTCATTAGGCTCTTGCATCCTGCCTCCTGCTCTGCTCTGGTCCTTGACACTCTCAGGAAGCAGTCTGAAAAATGACTCTTGCAATTGTCTATAACTGTATTGGAGTAAAGAAAGATAATTGGGCATTTAGAGTAAATAAAATAATTACTAAGTTAAATTTAAATACTCTAGGATATTTCATTTAGCACAATGTTCTGGAGGAGCATAATGTTAACTTAAGCTATTGCAAATAACTTTTTTCAGGCTGAATAATACACCATTTAACTAACATGTATACATACATACACACATCCCATTATTTATCCGCCTGTTGACTTATCTGTTGATCTCTTCAAGTTACTGATCCATTTCCTTTGCAAATATACCCAGAAGAGGAATTGGTGGATCATATAAGTAGTTCCATTTAATTTGTTATCACCACACTACATAATGGCTATAGCAAATTATATTCCCATCCACAGATACAAGAATTCCTTTTTCTCCACACCCTTATGTGCACTATTGTCTTTTTATAATAGCCATCTTTATAATATGATCTATCACTTAAGTTTTGATACACATTTCTCAAATGAATACTGATGCCGAGCAACTTCACATATACCTCCTACTGACCCTTTTCATATGTTCTTAGGAAAAAGATCTATTTAGGTACTTTGTTCATTTTTTTTTAATTTAGAGAATACTTTATTAGTTTCTGTAATCAAACCCCTTTGTTCATTTTTAAATCAGGTCATTTAAAGATTTTGCTACTGAGATAAGTCTAAAGAACTAATGTGCAGGAACACTATGGTTAATAATTGTATTATAGCTGGGTGTCCGTGGCTCACACCTGTAATCCTAGCTACTTAGGAGGCTGAGATCTGAGGATCATGGTCAAAGCCAGCCAGGGCAAGAAAGTCCATGAGACTCCTATCTCCAATAAACCACCAGAAAAAACAGAAGTGGCGCTGTGGCTTAAGTGGCAGAGCACTAGCCTTGAACTGAAGGGCTGAGGGACAGCACCTAGGCCCAGAGTTCAAGCCCCATGGGCGGAAAAATATGTATTATATATTCAAACTTTAATAAGTAAATTAAGTACAACCATGGAAGTTAACACAAAAGTACCATAGAGGTGAATTATGTTAAACTGCTGATATTCAATAATAATTTCATTATAGGTATGCATGGATACATATACCAAAACATATGTGGAAACTTGATCCAAAAGACATATAAGCTAGGAGCTGATGACTCATGCCTGTAATCCTGCAACCCAAAAGGCTGAGATCTGAGGATCATGGTTCAAAGCAAGCCCAGGCAGGAAAGTCTATAAGACTCTTATCTCCACTTAACCACCAAGAAGCCAGAAGAGGAACTGTGGCTCTAGTGGTAGAGTGCTAACCTTGAGCACAAAAAAGCTCAGGTACAGTACCTGGGCCCTGAATTCAAGCCCCAGATCTGGCCCAACAAAATACATATATTCATGGACATGTACTATGTATATATCCATATATGTAATTTATATGTATAAATCAAGAACATGAATCAAACTAGTGGAGTACTTAGAAGGGAAAAAGGTAAAAAATAGAAGGTGAATAATTTTAATACATTTCAAGTATATATGAAAATAGCAAAATTCAATGAAAGCTATTGATCACTAGGGGAATACGGGGGTCAAAGAAAAAGAAATAGCCTCTGTAGGGGGGAACTAGTGAGAGGGAGCTGGGATAATGAGGATGAAGGTGAACACTGTCAAAATAGATTAATTGCAAGTATAAAAATAAAACAATTAAAAACGTTCTTAAGATTAGACTACATTACATTAAAATTAAGGACTTCTGGAGTTGGGGCAATGGCAAAATGTGTGCCTAGCAAATAACCACTTGAACTGAGAGTTCAAGCCCTTATATCATCAAAATGAAATGTTTCTATTCATCAGCAGATAAAATTAAGAAGGAAAATCCTAATAGTGTTAAAAGTAACTGTACTATGGGTATCTAAAAAAATGATTAATATGATGAGTTTCTAGAAATCAGTGAGAGCAACAAAACATGTATGGAAATATAATGAAATTCCACACTGTACAACTTATATATGCTAATTAATAAATGAAGTAAAAAGAACAGAGAGAACAAGGATACACTTTACAAACATGACCTTGAAAGTAAATAAGCAAATGAAGACCCTCAACTGTCCTCAAAAGAAAATCCAAATTAAACAAGCTAATCCTTCATACACGTCAGAAATGGCTTTAAAAAAAAAAAAGATGGGCTGGGAAGATGGCTCAGAGCTGAGGGACAGTGCCCAGGCCCAGAGTTCAGGCCCCACGTCCGGACCCAAAAAAAAAAAAAAAAAAAGATGGGTGCTGGTGGCTCACACTCTCAGGAGTTCTTGAGACTCTATCTCCAATAAACCACCAGAATATCAGAAGTGGCGCTGTGGCTTAAGTGGTAGAGTGCTAGCCTTGAGCTGAAGAGCTCAGGGACAGTGCCCAGGCCCAGAGTTCAAGCCCCACAACTGACAAAAAAAAAAAAGCAAACCTGATGCCAGTGGCTCATGCCTGTAGTCCTAGCTTCTCAGGAGGCTGAGATCTGAGGATCACTGTTCAAAGCCAGCCCAGGCAGGAAAGTCTCTGAGACTCTTATCTCCAATAAACCACTAAAAAGCCAGAAGTTGTGCTGTGGCTCAAGTGTAGAGCACTAGCCTTGAGCAGAAGAGCTGAAGAACAGTGACCAGACCCAGAGTTCAAGCCCCACAACTGACAAAAAAAAGCAGGAGCTAGAAAGTATGTGGAGTAACTGAAACTTGCAGATTGCTTCTTAGAAGTATGAAATAACATAAACTTTGAAAACCGGTATTATCTATTAATGCTGAATACATTCAATAGCCTATTGAATAGCCTACCAGCTTTTCCACTCCTAGGCATATATCTAAAAGAAATGTAAATAATGTTTACTAAAAGACAAGTGCAGGTCCATACTTGTGATCTCAGCTACTTGGGAGGTAGAAATTGGCAGGACAGAAGTTAAGGCTAGCCAGAGCAAAAACCAAGTGAAATCTATCTGAACCAACAATCTGGGAATGCTTGTATTGATCTGTAATCTCAACTGGGAGGCATAGGTAGGAGAAAAGCCATCAAGCTACTGACATCGAAAAGGCCTCTCTGTGTCAATTTAGGAATAATTTACAATAAAAAACACAAATTACCTGACTTATGAAACGGTAGCTCCTCTGTACACCATATTAATAGTAACAATAAAATTATTTTAAACATAACAAACTAAGTTGGGTGCCAGTAGTTCACGCCTGTAATCCTAGCTACTCAGTAGGCTGAGATCTGAGGACCATGGTTTCAAGCCAGCCCAGGCAGGAAAGGCTATGAGATTCTTATTTCCAATCAAACTACTCAGGGGGCTTGGAATGTGGCTTAGTGGTAGAGTGCTTGCCTAGTGTGTGTGAAGCCCTGGGTTCAATTCCTAAGTACCACATAAACAGAAAAGGCCGGAAGTGGCACTATGGCTCAAGTGGTAGAGCACTCGCCTTGAGCTGAAGAGCTCAGGATAGCGCCCAGGGCCAGAGTTCAAGCGCCATGACTGACAAAAAATGATAATAAATAAATAAACTACTCAGAAGAAGCCAGAAGTAGAGCTGTGGCTCAAGTGGTAGAGCGACAGCCTTGAGCAAAAGAAGTTCAGGGACAGTATCCAGGCCCTGAATTCAAGCCCCAGGACAGGCCAAAAAAAAATCACAAACTATAGGAACATACTGAAATATATATATATATATATATATATATATATATATATATAATTAAAAGATGAAAAATATACAGAATGAGAAAAATTGTATGCAAATCTTATATCTGATAAGGGACTTACAGCCAGGCTAAGCTACAGAGCAAGTTCCAGGCCAGCCTAAGGCTATAAAATGAGACCATGTCTCAAAAACTAAAATAGCCAGGCACCCATGGCTCACATCTGCAATCCTAGCTATTCTGGAGGTTGAGATTTGAGGATCACAGTTTAAAGCCAGCTGGGTAGGAAAGTCCATGAGATCTATCTCTAATAAAGTACTAAAAAAGCCAGAAGTGGTGCTGTAGCACTATTCTTCAGAAAAAAGAAAAAGACAGCACCTAGGCCCTGAGTTCAAGCCACAAGACTGGCACATACACACAAAAATGGCTTGATGCCAGTGGCTTATGTATGCAATCCTAGCTATTCAGGAGACTGAGAACTGAAGGATCCATTTGAAGGCAAACTGGGCAGAAAATTCCAAGAGACATCATTTCCAATTAAACAGCAAACACTGGACCGGAAGTGTGGCTCAACTAGTAGAGTATCAGTTGT
Source organism: Dipodomys ordii (assembly GCF_000151885.1). NCBI lineage: Eukaryota > Metazoa > Chordata > Mammalia > Rodentia > Heteromyidae > Dipodomys > Dipodomys ordii. The sequence goes on from NW_012267431.1 coordinate 1,129,464, forward strand.
GATAGAAAAAGCTAAACAAGAGCTGAAGGCTCTGAGTTCAAGCTTTGGTATCAGTATGTAGACAGGTACTGGTGGCTCACACCTATAATCCTAGCTACTCCAGAGGCTGAGATCTGAGGATCACAGTTCAAAGCCAGCTCTGCCAGGAAAGCCTAAGAGACTTCTTTTTCTGCCAGTCCTGGGGCTAGAATTCTGGGCCTGGGCATTGTCCCTGAGTTTCTTTTGCTCAGATGAACGCTCTACCACTTGATGATCCACAGTGCCACTTGCAACTTTTCTGAGTAGTATATTGGAGATAAGTCTCATGGAGTTTCCTGCCTGGGGTAGCTTTGAACCACGCGTGAGCCTCAGATCTCAGCCTCCTGAGTAGTTAGGATTACAGGTGGGAGCCAATGGTGCTGAGCATGAAAGACCAATTAACCATCAAAAATCAGCAGGTGGAGTTGTGGCTCTCACTAGCTTTGAGGAAAAAAAAAAAAGCTCAGGGACAGCATCTAGCCCCTGAGTTCAAGGCCCAGGGCTGATACAAAAACGAAATTAAGGGCTGGGAAGGTGGCTCAGTGGTAGAGCGCTTGCCTTGCACGCATGAGG
>NW_012267431.1:1131244-1141307 GCF_000151885.1 Dipodomys ordii
ACTTCACTTAATATAATTTTTTCCAAGTTTTTCCATTTCCTAACAAATGGGGCAATGTCATTCTTTCTGATGGAGGCATAGAATTCCATTGTGTATATATGCCACATTTTCTTGATCCATTCATCTACTGAGGGGCATCTGGGCTGGTTCCATATCTTAGCTATGGTAAATAATGGAAAGCAGCATTCTTATCAACTATATTATAACATAATTTTTATCTTCCAAGTCTATCTACATAATTTAGTGCTTTTTCACAAATATTATTTTCTAGTCTAGTGCGTAGGAGGAGAAAAAAGAGGGGGAAAAATCTCAAGAAGATTTGACTACTTCTTTGGTTTCTCTCTCCACTTCTTCCCCTTCTCCTCACCCTACCCCCTTTCTTCCACACTGGGGATAGAACCCAGTGCCTCATGCATACTAGCCAAGTACTCTACCACAAAGCCATATTCCCAATGCAGGTCTTCATTTCTTTAAATTTGAGAAAGGGTTTTGCAATGTAGCCCAGGCTGCTCATAAAGCCATGTTCCTCCTCAGTCTCCTAATTGCTGGGATTACAGGCATACATCACCATGCCTGGTTTTCAGGTCATGCCTAGCCCCTGTATCTTATTTGTGTGTTGGTCCTGGGGTTTGAATTCAGGGCCTGGGTGAATGCCTGAGCTTTTTTGCTCAAGGCTAGAGTTCTACCACTTGAGCCATAGCTCTATTTCAGGCTTTTTGTGGTTAGACATGAGTCTCAAGGACTTTCTTGCTAGGGCTGACTTTTAACCATAATCCTCAGATCTCAGCCTCCTGAGTAGGTAGGATTACAGGCATGATCCACCAGTGCCTAGTGCTGCATCCTCTTAAACTCATTAAATTTTTAATCTTTTCCCCTGTTAATCTGTGTTGACAATATGTCATTACTAGCTCCACCCCCTCCAAAAAAAAAAGAAACTTAAGAGGTAAAATTCCTCTCACACCCTACACCAACAATTTCATGAGTATCCACCCAAGAGAAGATGTAAATTTATACAAAATTAATACAGAAGTGTCAAAAGTGAATCAGTGGAGCGCACTAGACATTGATGAAAGTGAACCATACAATTTGTGAGTGAAGATGGGAAGGGGGAAATGGGATAGAATGAAGAAACCAACACTGTATAAAAGGAAATGTACTTATTACCTAATGCATGTGAATGTAACCCCTCTGTATACCACCTATATAATAACAATAAAGTAAATAGACTAATAGAAGAATGTTGAAAGCAGCATTACTTAGAATAGGTAAAAGTGGACAAACTTCAAATGTCCTTTTACTAATTAATAGATAAATAGAATGTAGTATGCATCTTGTTATATAAGGGAATGACATACATTGTCCTTCTATAACTATAGGTCCTCTATCCAGATTCAGCCAATTGTGCACTGAAAATATTCAAAAAATTTTGAGCCAATACAGGATTTTGTCATTAGTTTCAAAACAATATAGTACAATAACTACTTAGGTAGCATTTATTTACATTGCATTAAGCATTATAAGTTATCTAGAGATGATTTAAGTATATAATTTATACTTACTCAGAATGTTAAAAATGACAGTATAGCAATATTTTCCTTTTTATAAGCAATGTAATTTTTCAGGTTCATCCTGTATGTCATCTATGCAGTGGTGATATATATATTATATATAATATATTATCAACAGGTCAGTTTTCTCTCTGAATGGTATTCTGTTGTTCAGATATGCTGCCATTTGTGTAGTCATGTACATGTAGATGGTCATTTTTTCTAGTTTTTCTCTTAAATAGAGTAAATTACAATGGAAAAAATATTGGGAATTACAGGGACTCAGCAAATAAAGAGATTTGACAAATGGGATTACATCAAACTAAAGTTTCTTCTTAGCAAAGGATGTAGTTAATAAACTAAAAAGATAGCCAATAGACTGGGAGAAGATCTTCACCAGCTATAAATCCTATTGGAGCCTAATATACACAAGGAACTCAGGAAACTAAACCCCCCAAAAAATTAATAACCCAGTCAATAAATAGGCAAAGGAGTTAGAGACTTCTCAGAAGAAGTAAGAGCGGCCAATAAATACTTGAGGAAATGTTCAACACCCCTGGTCATGAAGGAAATAAATTAAAACAATATTGAGATTCCACCTAACCTCAGTAGGACTGGCCAACACTGAGTAAAAGGAACCCTTTTACACTTTTGGTGGGAATGGAAACTAGTACTACGACTCTGGAAGGAGGTTTGAAGATTCTTCAGAAAACTAAACATAGCACTACAGTATGATCTATCCATACCACTCTTGGGCATCTACCCAAAGCATTACAAACCAGGATATAGTAAAGATACTTACACATCTGTGTTTGCTACTGCACTATCCACAAAAGCTAAGTTATAGAAATAGCCCAGATGCCCTACATTGGATAAGTGGATCAAGCAATGTGGCACATATACAATGGAATTTTATTCATTCATCAGAGAGATTATTATGCCATTTGCAGGGAAATGTTAAGACATAGAAAAAATCAGGTTAAATGAAGTTAGTCTCAGAGAGAGAGCGTTTCTCTCATATGTGGATACTAGATCTAAAATATGAGTATGTGTTGTAAGATATACCAAGTTCAATGCACAAACTGATGGTATACATAGGAAAGACATCCAAAATTAATGCCTCTGAACAAGTAGTGTACTGTTTATCAAAAGGAATACCAGGAAGTGAAAAATATGCTTTGGGGAAAAGTTAAATTGGGGAGGGGCATATGGAGGGATGAAGCGTAAGCAAACACAGTCATTATATTCAATGCACATTATGTAAAAACTGGACTATGTAACTTGAGGGTAAGAATAGGAGAGGGAGGGGCTGGGAAGGTGGCTTAGTGGTAGAGCGCTTGCCTTGCATGCCAGAGGCCCTGGATTCGATTCCTCAGCACCACCTAAGAAAAAAGGCGGAAGTGGCGCTGTGGCTCAAGTGGTAGAGTGCTAGCCTTGAACTGAAGAGCTGAGGGACAGCGCCCAGGCCCAGAGTTCAGGCCCCACGACCGGACCAAAAAAAAAAAAAAAAAAGAATAGGAGAGGGAAAATGGGGAGGATGGAAGAAGTGACATTAACCAAGAAGCATTATACTCCTGACCTGACTTATGCAATTGTAACCTCTTTGTACAAATACTTAATAAAAATTATATATATATATATATATATACATACATACATACATATATATATGGAGAGGGAGACAGACAGACAGAGATAGTTGCCCATGGCTCACACCTATCATCCTAGCTACTCAGGAGGCTGAGATCTGGAGAATCATGGCTTGATCCAGGTCTAGCAAAAGTCTGGAGAGAGCATCACAATGGTGGGAGTGAATGCATATGGTATCTTATGATAACACAAGAAGGTAGAGAGATTATGGGGCCAGGCTCACTCTTATGTAACAACTCACATGGGAGCTGAGAGAACTACATACATTAACCTATTCTAAGGGAGGCAACCCCACCTAAAAGCCAAAAGTGGAGCTATGGCTCAAAGTAGTAGAGCACTATCCTTAAGCAAAAAGAGCTCAGAGACAGCACCCAAGCCCCTCAAGCCCCACAACTGACAAATTTAAAAAGTGGCATAAGTCATGACTTCTGCCAACCTGGATCTAGAGGAAAGGTATTGGGTAGTGGATAGCAGTCCTTCTTACTACTTGAATAATATAGATATAAGTCTTGGGGTCTGAAACCTGACCATCTGGGTTCAAATTCCAGCTCATTTACAGAAATGTATGATTTTTAGCCAGGCACCAGTGGCTGGTGCCTCTAATCCTAGCTACTCAGGAAGCTGAGATCTGAGAACCATGGTTCAAAGCCAGCCAGAGCAGGAAAGTCCATGAGACACATCTCCAATGGACCACCAGAAAACCAAAAGTAGGTGCTCAAGTGGTAGAGCACTCACCTTGAGTTGAAGAGCTCAGATCGAGAGTTCAAGCCCCACGACCAACAACAACAAAAAATAATGAAGGGCATATACTAATGGCAAAGCAAAAACACAGTAAGTTTAAGTCAAAAGGTAGTTTTTTTTGGGGGGGCAGGGAAATACTGGAATTTGAAATTCAGGTCCTGGTACTACCCAGGCAAGCACTTTATAACTGGGGCCACATCCCCAGCTTTAAAAATAGGGTGTGTGGTGGTCTTGTGCTTGAACTCAGGGCATAGTGCTGTCCCTAAGCTTTCTTGCTCAAGGTTAGTATTCTCCCAATGAGCAACAGCTCCATTTCTGGCTTTTTTTGCTGGTTAATTGGAATTGATGTCTCAAAGACATTCCTGTCTAGAATGGCTTTGAACTTCAATCCTGAGATCTCATACACCTGAGTAGCTAAGATTACAGAGGTAAGCCACCTGTGCCCCATTTAAAAGTATGTTTTGAAATAAACTCATATCAGAAGTAAAGCCAGGCATCAGTGGCTCACACCTGTAATCCTAGCTACTCAGGAGGCTGAGATCTGAGGATTGTGGTTCAAAGCCAGCCTGGGAAGGAAAGCCCATGACACTCATATCTCCAAGTAACCACCAGAAAACGGGAAGTGGCACTGTGGCTCAAGTGGTAGAGTGCTGAAGAGCTCAGGGATAGCACCCAGGCCTGGAATTCAAGCCGAAAGAAAGAAAAAGATAGAAAGAGAAAGGAAGGAAGGAAGGAAGGAAGGAAGGAAGGAAGGAAGGAAGGAAGGAAGGAAGGAAGGAAGGAAGGAAGGAAGGAAGGGACCAGTAGCAGTGCATCTTTGGCTTATTACCTACTCAGGAAGCTGGCACCTGGGGGATAAAAGTTGTAAGCCAGTCCAAGGCAGGTAGTAAAGTGTATAGCATTTCACTTCCAATTAATTAGCAATCTGCCACAATGGAAGTGTGACTCAAGTGGTAGATCACCAGTTGCACCCAGGAAAAGGCTGAATTCAAACTCCAGTAACAGCAAAAAGAAGCAGCCCTCCTAACATGGACCTCAAGATCTGACTTAATATACCTCCATCACTACTCACACAATAAACTCAATTTCATACCTCACAGGCCATTCATACATCGATCGCCATGTACTTATCACTTTATACACACTCCATCATTTTCCTTGAAGAGCCTATATCAGTAACCCTAGGATGGCAGGGTTCCTATCACTCCATCCCACAAACTTCACTGTACATCTCCCCCAAGCGACCTTGAAGAAACTCTTCACCATATAGAGCAAAGCATGCTCCAAACAGCTCCATAATAATCCCATGTCAATGCTTAACTGGTCCCAAATTTGCCTTTTAAAAATACTGGGCCTAGCAGGGCATTGGTGGCTCACTCCCGTAATCCTAGCTATTCAGGAGGTTGAGATCTGAGGTTCAAAGCCAGCCCCAGCAAGAAATTTCGTGAGACTCATATCTCCAATAAACCACCAGAAAACCAGAAGTGGCGCTGTGGTAGAGCGCTCGCCTTGAGCTGAAGAACTGAGGGGCAACGCCCAAGCCCAGAGTTCAAGCCTCACGACTGACTAAAAAACAAGTACTGAGCCTGGCACTGGTGGCTCAGGCCTGCAATCCCAGCGACTCAGGTGACTGAGATCTGGGGATCACAATTCAAAGGCAGCTGAAGCAACAGTTAAGACTCATCTCCAATTAACCAGTAAGAAACAGGAAGTGCAGGTGTGATTCAAATGGAAGAGCACCAGCAATGAACAGAAAAGGAGACGTGAGCGCTCGAGGCCTTTAATTCAAGCCCCACTCCAAACAAACAAACAAACAAAAAAAATCCACACACACTATGAGCTTCAAGTTGGGAAACTGCTTGGAGGGAGCTTCGTGGTTTTGGACTAGAGCTGCGCATGCTCAGTGACAGTGCCAGCGCAGAAGCAGACGCTTGCCCAAGACACCGAGTGCACGCACACTGCGTGCGCGTGTACGTGTGCGGGTCAGAGGAAAGGCGGGCTTTCCAATTTTCTTCCATTACTTTGCCAGGCAAGGAACATGGCTGGTCCCTAGGCAGACTCTCTAGTGGAGCCGCCATCTTGGGTGCCTGAGTCTTCCGACCACGGACCTCGCTGTCCCCGCCCCTCCCCCCATTCCCCAGTGGTCTTCCTGAGGCGCCAAGGCCGCCCACCGACCTCACCACAAGGCTGGCCTCCGTCCGCCGCTGCCGCGGGAAGTGACCTCTGAAGCGCCGGTGACCGGGGCTCAAGGCTTCAGGGTCGAATAACCCCTGTGCCCCCAAATGTCCACGACCGGACCTGCTTCTCTGGAGCCATTGTCAGCCGCGCTCCTCCACAGAACACGGCCACCCTCCCTCAAACCCGTCCGTTCCCTTAGCTCTCTAATGGCCGCGCTTCTCCGCGGGACACGGCAGCTTTCCCACCATCCTCGGTTCCAGCCCGCCCCCCTCCCAGCGGCGCTTCTTCGCGAGAAGCCGCGACTCTCCCTCAGTCCCTTCCCTTGCCGTCGCTCGCGAGGGGACTCTTAATGAGCCCACCTGGCAACGTCTCTATTGGAACCTCCGACTCAGCCCACGGGAAGGGATGGCAGGCCGCCGAAAACGCCAAGCGTCTCGATGGACCTGGAACCAGCGCCTTGGCCAGGGTAGGGGAGGAGGGAGTGGCGGGAGGATTATAAGGATTACGGGACAGGAAGCGGAAGTCACCAGCCGCGGGAAATTAGACTGTGGGCTTGGGAGAGTTCGGTTCGGAGAGTTGTGATTCGACGCCTAGAGTTGTGATATCGTTACTGAAAGTGAGAATCAGTGCGTGGTGTTGTGGCTCGATAAACCAAGTGGTGGAGAGCCTCTGCTCACTTTGTAACTCCACTTTGTGCTTTTCTCATGCTGCTGGCAGCCTGGCTGGGAAGATGGCTCAGTGGTAGAGTGTTTGCGTTGCATGCTTGAGCCCCTGGGTTCGATTCCTCAGCACTATATAGGCAGAAAAAGATGGAAGTGACGCTCTGGCTCAAGTGGTAGAGCACTAGCCTTGAGCTGAAGAGCTCAGGGACAGTGCAGGAACAAAGGTCTCAAAATCTAAGTTGGGATTTATTGTATTTGTTGGGACTTTTTTTTTTCTTTTTGCTGATCCCAGGGCTTGAACTCTGGGCCTGGGCCCTATGCCCGTGCCTCTTTGTGCTTAAGGCCAGGCACTCTACCACTTGAGCCACAGCGCCACTTCGTGTTTTCTGGTGGTTAATTGGAGATAAGAGCCTCACAGGCTTTCCTGTCTGGGCTGGCTTTGAACCACAATCTTAAGATCTCAGCCTCCTGAGTAGCTAGGATTACAGGCGTGAGCCACTGGCACAAGGCTTCAAGGACTACTTTGTAACCTCCCCCACCTCCACTCCCATCCCCCAAACACCGCCCATGGTCCCTGGATTATTTACAAGGCTTATTGTGGAACTGGCAAAAGAAATGGGAACTTTTAATTTCGAATGTTGTGCTGTGTCTCCAGTAAATTAGGGAAAGAACAGGATTTTATTCTATACTGAAAAGATAAAATTAGCTGGGTGCACACCTGTAATCCTAGCTACTCAGAAGGCTGAGATCTGAGGATCACCGTTCGAAGCCAGCTGGGACAGGAAAGTCCAGGAGACTCTTATCGCCAATAAACTACTCAGAAGAAGCCAAAAATGGCAATGTGGGTCAAGTTGTAAAGCACCAGCCTTGAGCACAGAGAGGCTCAGGGATAGATAGCACCTAGGCCCTGAGTTCAAGTCCCAGGCCTGTCAAAAAAAAAAACCATAAAATTAACACTTATTTCAGTGTTTTTAAATTTTTCTAGTTAAACGTTTAGTTGAAATTTTATCATGTTTGGTATGTGATATAAGATGTTTTGATTTTGTTGTATCAAATTAAAAACAAATCTATTAGGAAAGAACTTTGATTGCACTTGTGAGACTGCTCCCATCACAGAAATCTTTAGGCATCACAAAACCAAGAGAAAGTTGGTTGTGAGTGGCAAAAAGCCTGTAATCCTAGCTATTCAGGCTGAGATCTGAGGATCGCAGTTCAAAGCTGATTCCATTTGCTTAGTGCTAGTAAAGGAAGACAGTACCTATTTTATAGTGAAATACAGTGGCACGCAGCTGTAATTCTTGTATTGGAGACATTGAAGTTGGAGAGTCCTAGCTCAGGGCCAGCCTGAGCATGTTACATAGCAATTTCCAAGCCAGCCTATGGTCATACCAAAAAAAGTAACTGTTTTGATAATTACATCTTGTATCTATCTATTAAGCAGGGTACCTGTGGCTCATGACTGTAATCCTAGCTACTCAGGAGACTTGAGACCTACTTGATTACAATTTGAAGCCAGCTCCAGGGAAAAAGCCCCTGACATTCCCATCTCACAGCCAAAAAGCAAGACTGACAATATGACTTAAGCAGTAAGATTCTTGAGCAGAGAAGCTGGAGCTGCCTGGGGCTGGTGGTGGCTTACACCTGTAATCCTATCTATCTGCTTAGGAAGCTAAGACCTGAGAATTCAGATCCAGCCTGGGCAGAAAAGTCTGTGACTCTTATGTCTAATTAGCTACCAAAAAGCTGGAAGTGAAGGTGTTGCTCACTCAGTAGAGTGCCAACCTTGATTGAAAGAGTCAAATGAGAGCATGAGGCTGTGAGTTGGAGCCCCAGAATCAGAAGAAAAAAAAGAGAGAAAGAAAAAAAGAAAGGGAAGGAAGGAGAGGAGGACTCAGATGAAAGAAGCCAATGAAAATTATTGTAATAACAGAAGAGAAGGAAGAGGATGTTGTATCTGAAGGTCATAGTTGAGGTTGATCCAGGTTTATCGAAATCTGAGTCCCTACCTGAGCCTTAGGACTTCATCTTTCAGATGTCTTTTTACTTCTGATAGCTTCATTATTTCTCCCTGAAATCATTATTATTCTTCCATCGTCTTCTTCATTTTAGTATCGCTGCATGAAGCATATACAGTTTTGACATGGCTTCAACTTGCTTAGCTGTATTTAATGAAACAGCTTTGCTAGGTTCCATGTCATTCCCTAGCTTGTCCTGTTTGAATACATTGATTGAATCCCTTGAGGTTATTCTTATTGTGATAATAGATAACTAACAGGTGTTGCAACTGGGTTGTTGTTAATGATGCTCATTGAAGTGTCAGTGGGGATCTGCCCTTATTGGAGTTAACCTAGTTTATCATTTCCATTGGTGTTTCACATACCCATTTCAATTTAGAACCTATTAACTTCCTAGGTTTGGCCTCTTTCCACACTTTCCATATCTATAAAAAGCAAATTGGCTAGGCACTGATGGCTTACACCGTAATCCTAGCTACTCAGGAGATGGTTATCTGAGGATCAAGGTTCAAAGCCAGCCTGGGCAGGAAAGTCTGTGAGACTCTTATCTCCAATAAACTACCAAAAAACTGGAAGTGGTGCTGTGGCTCAAGTGGTAGAGCACTCACCTTGAGTTGAAGAGCTGAGGGAAATCACCCAGGCCCAGAGTTCAAGCCCCACGACTGACAAAAAATGGGCAAAAATTGTCTGTACCATAAACTTGTGTTTGATTATTTTTCAAATCATACTCAAAGGGCTAGAGCATTACTGTAATAGTCAAGGACCAGAATCTGTATATACTTCCACATGGCCCTGGAGACACATGACATCTAAGGGAAAGGATGTGCCAGTTCATTGACAGGGGCAGGAATAGCTATGATTCAGTTTGGTAGTATTGGCAGTGATGGCTCTGAGGCAAGAGTTGGGGTGGCAGCAGTGCCCAACCTACGTAGCTCTAGGACAGGGCCAGGCTCTAAGCCTATGGATCTGTCACATGGATCTTTGGTGGGCTGCTGCTCAGTTGAGTAATAGTTCCAGGTGTCACATGTGACTCAATGCTTATGTGCTATTTAAACTTAAGGTAAGGGCGGGGAAGGTGGCTCAGTGGTAGAGCGCTTGCCTTGCATGCCTGAAGCCCTGGGTTTGATTCCTCAGCACCACATAAGCAAAGAGAAAAAAGCCGGAAGTGGCTCTGTGGCTCAAGTGGTAGAGCGCTAGCCTTGAGCTGAAGAGCTGAGGGACAGCGCCCAGGCCCAGAGTTCAGGCCCCCCAACTGGACCCAAAAAAATAA
>NW_012267431.1:1142312-1145450 GCF_000151885.1 Dipodomys ordii
GAACTCTGGGCCTGGGTGCCTTCCCTGAGTTCCTCAGCTCAAGGCTAGTGCTCTACCACTTGAGCCACAGCACCACTTCTGGCTTTTTCTACTTATGGTGCTGAGGAATCAAACCCAGGGCCTCATGCATGCAAGGCAAGCGCTCTACCACTAAGCCACATTCCCAGTGTGATTTTTTTTTAATTAATCAATTTAGCCTTGCTGGAGAAAAAATCCAGATCCTTATATATATTAACCAAAGCATTTTACCAGTGAGCTACACTCTATTGCCTAGTATTTTCACTGGATCTTTACTATATTCAGATAAGTTAAGAGACACATGCCAGTGTTAGCAACTACTTAGGAGGTAGAAATCTCAAGGTTCCAAGTTGGAACCCAGCCCAGGCAAAAAGTTTATTGAGACTCTTTCTCAACCAATCAACTTGGGCATGGTAATGTACACTTGTCATCCCAGCTACAAGGGAAAAATAAGTAGGAGAATCACTATCCAGGTGTGCCCAGGTAAAACACACAGGATCCTACCTGAAAAATAAGTAAAAAGGGTTGGTGGCATGGATCGAGTATAAGCCATAGTACAAAAAGAAAAAAAAATTTCTTGTTTTTAATGTACCATGTGAAGGTATTTCTTTTATCTTTTTTTTTTGCCAGTCCTGGGGCTTGAACTCAAGGTCTGGGCACTGTCTCTAAGCTTCTTTTGCTCATGGCTAGTGTTCCTTGGCACCACATAAACGGAAAAAGCCAGAAGTCACTGTGGCTCAAGTGGTAGGGTGCTAGCCTTGAGCTGAAGAGCTGAGGGACAGCGCCCAGGCCCAGAGTTCAGGCCCCACGACCGGACCCAAAAAAAAACAAAATAAATAAATAAATAAACTTAAGGTAAGTAGCATTTAAAATTCAGTGATGGAAATTTAGCCCAGTGTTAGAGTGGGTTCCAATGTTACCCCTGGGTTCCATTTCCAGCAGTATAAAAACTTGTTATTACTCACTTAGCTCTATTTCAAGAGCTCAGAAGCCACATTTGGCTACTGGCTGCTGAATTGGATGTTGCTAAATATGAGACATTGCTACCATTGAAGAAAATTGGAAGATATTGAGAAAGCACATTCAAAATAATGTAAAGTAAAACATGGAATAGAGACCATGCTAGTAATCCTAGCTACTCAGGAGGTTGAGATCTGAGGATCAAGGTTCGAAGCCAGTCCAGGCAGAAAGTCTGTGAGACTCTAATCTTCAATTAACCACCAAAAAGCTGGAAATGGAGCTGTGGTTCAACTTTTCTGAAATATATTTGTGATAAGTTATGTTGACTTATAAATATTAAATCATACTAGCATTTCTGGTGTCATTTCAGTGTTTATGGTACATTTCCCCTGCTATCTATTCATAATATGGATCTTGCTCGTTTCTTTTCTTTTTGGCAGGTACTAGAGATTGAACCCAAGGCCTGGCGGCTTACTATCCCTTAATGTTATCACTCAAGGCTAGCACTCTACCACTTAACCACAACACCACTTCCTGCTTTTGGGGGTTTCATTGGCGATAGTCTCATAGACTTTCCTTACCAAGCTGGTCATTCTCTGGTGTAGCTAGGATTACACGTGTGAACTACCAGTGCCTGGCTTGCTTGACCATTTTTGTGTGCCAGTTCTGGGGCTTCAACTCAGGGCCCAGGCACCATCCCTGAGATTCTTCTTGCTCAAGACTAGCACTATACCACTTGAGCCACAGTGCCACTTCTGGCATTTTCTGAGTAGTTTATTGGAGATAGGAGTCTCATGGACTTTCCTGCCCTGACTGGCTTCAAACTGTGACCTCAGATCTCAGCCTCCTGGGTAGCTAGGAGGTGTATGCCTCCCTTAACCAGCTACATGATGATTTTGTTTTAAAGAATTATTCATTCCTCCTTTTATAACTGTAGAAAATCAAGTTCCACTGATCAGGCATTAGTTCTTGTATGGTATATGCTCTGTGTGTGTGTGTGTGTGTGTGTGTGTGTGTACTGGGGTTTGAACTTAGGGTCTCATGCTTTCTAGGCAAGAGTTCTGCTACTTAAGCCACATCCCTACCCCCTTTTACTTCAGTTATTATTATTATTATTTGTGTGGGGGTGTTGTGGGGCTTGAACTGTGGACCTGAGTGCTGTCCCTGAGGTTTTATTTTTATTTTTTCGTTGTTGTTCAAGGCTAGCACTCTACCACTTGAGCTACAGCTCTACTTCTAGCTTTTTGGCAATTAATTGGAGATGAGTCTCCAGGAATTTCCTTTCCAGGCTGACTTTGAACCATGCTCCTCAGATATCAGCCTCCTGAGTAGCTAGGATTACAGAAGTGAGCCACTGATGTCTAACTGCTTTAGTTATTTTTCAGGAGAGTCGCAAGGTTTTTTGTATTTGATTTTGTTTTTTGCCAGTCCTAGAGCTTGAACCCAGGGCCTGGGTCTATTTGTGCTCAAGGCTAGAGCTCTATCACTTGAGCCACAGTGCCACTTCTGGCTTATTTGAGTAGTTTACTGGAGATAAGAGTTTTAAGGAGACTTCTGCTTGAGCTGGCTTTGAATCGTGATCCTCAGATCTCAGCCTCCTAAGGATTATGGGTGTGAGCCACTGGCACCAGGCTTAAGTTTTTATCTGGGGTCTTCTCAGACCAGGTTATCCTCCTACCTACAGTGTGAGCTCTCACATGGCTAGGACCACAGGTGCACAGCATCATGCCAGCTTATTGATTGAGTTGGAGGTCTTGATAATTTTTGCTAAGGTCTTGAACTGCAGTTTTCTCAAGTTCCACCTCCTGAGTAGATGAGATTACAGGAACACACTGTCCTTCTGATCTCTGCCTCCCAAGTGTCACAGTATATGGTTTCCTCCTTTCCTTCCTTCCTTCCTTCCTTCTTTCCATCCTTCTTTCCTTTTTTTTTTGTCAGTCATGGGGCTTGAATTCTGGGCACCGTCCCTCAGCTCTTCAGTTCAAGGCTAGACCCTACTACTTGAGCCATAGCAACACTTCCAGCTTTTTCTGTTTATATGGTGCTGAGGAATCGAACACAGGACTTCATGCATGCAAGGCAAGCACTCTACCACTGAGCCACCTTCCTAGCCCCTCTCTTGCCCCTCCCTCTCTCCTTCCCTCCCTCCCCCCCTGCTCG
>NW_012267431.1:1145632-1148171 GCF_000151885.1 Dipodomys ordii
TTCCTTCCTTCCTTCCTCCTTCCTTCCTTCCTTCCTTCCTTCCTTCCTTCCTTCCTTCCTTCCTTTCTTCCTTCCTTCCTTCCTCCCTCCCTCCCTCCCTCCCTCCCTCCCTCTTTCTTTCTCTCTTTCTCTCTCTCCTCTTTCTTTCTTTCTTTTTTGTACTGGAGTTTGAACTTGGCTTTTTCCCTCACTCAGCTGGTGCCCAACCACTTGAGCCACACCTCTAGTCTTGCTTTCTTCTGGTTATTTTGGAGATGGTGTCTCATTAACTTTTCTGCCCAGGCTGGCTTCAAACTATGATCCTTTGGATCACTGTCTCCTGAGTAGCTAGAATTCTAAGTGTGAGCCACAGATGCCTGCTGGTCATTAATTTTTAAGTAACCAAACTTCTGTTGTTGTTCTTTTTTTTTTTTTTTGTCAGTCGTGGGGCTTGAACTCTGAGCCTGGGCACTGTCCTCAGCTGTTCAACTCAAGACAAGCACACTTAATGTAATCAAACTTTTGATGTAGTTTCAACGTCCATAGTTCACCAGGTAATGAAAGAGATCACATGACTGTTGTTCTTTGATGTTTTCTCTTATTTTTTTCAGGCAAGGCTAATTTTTTAAGGTGCTGAGGGTGAAACCCAGGATCTCCTGTGCATTAGCCAAGTACTCTACCTGGTAGTTCTACCCCAAGCCAGCAAGGCCGACCATAGTAGTTATTTGAGGAGTAGAGTAAAACAAAAAAGTTGAAAAACAGACTTGCTAAGAACGAGTCCATTGACTTCAAAATTAATGAAAGATTGAAACTATATTGTTTCCTTTAAGATAAAAAATTTTATGCCTGGTATAGCACATTGTTATTTTCATCTTTTTTAGCTTTTTTAAAACTCTTTTTAAAGCAGGGTCTTGCCATATAGACCATGCTGACCTTCAACTCTCTCTGTGTTAGCCCAGAGAGCTCCCTTCCCATAGCTTAGTACGCTCCTTCCCCTCTCCACAGCTTAGCATACTTCCTAGGCAACACTAGGCCCATTTAGTAAAGGCAGGAAATAATCAGCCTGCAACCCCCTTTACCTTGGGATGGCACTCCTCTGGGGCAGCTACCACCACATAAGGCAACAAGAGCCCCTTAGAGTGACCTTCAGGTCTGGGCAGCTGCAGGATCCCTTATCTACTATTTGGACAGCAGCCATAAATCATAGTCTGCCACGATGAAGCCCCTGGCCCACACGTCCACACCAGGGTCTCTGTCTCCTAGCCCCTCTAGACCCTCCTAGACCTCCTAGGTTATAAAAGTCACCTCAGACAATAGCTGGTGCTTCTTCTTACTTCTCCCTTGTGAGAAGGGGTCTTGCCGGCCCCTTTCCTGGCAATAAACCTTTCTTTGTTCTCTGTACCTGGATGTCTGCATGGTTTTCTTGCAAAGTCCAAATAACCTAACACTCTGTATCCCAGGTTAGCCTCAAAATCACAATCTTCTTAACCCAACCTCCCTAGTGCTAGGATTGTAAATGTGTGCTACCATGCTTGGCTCCTTCCAGCCACTCCACTTTTTTTTTTCTTTCTTTTTTTTTTGGTCCGGTCGTGGGGCCTGAACTCTGGGCCTGGGCGCTGTCCCTCAGCTCTTCAGCTCATGGCTAGCACTCTACCACTTGAGCCACAGTGCCACTTCTAGCTTTTTTTCTTTTTGCTTATGTGGTGCTGAGGAATCGAACCCAGGGCCTTGAGCATGCAAGGCAAGTGCTCTACCACTGAGCCACCTTCCCAGACCCCCGTTTTTTTTTTGTCAGTCGAGGGGTCTGAACTCTGGGCCTGGCTGCTGTCTCTCAGCTCTTCTGCTCAAGGCTAGCACTCTACCACTTGAGCCACAGTGCCACTTCTGGCTTTTTTTTCTGTTTATCTGGTGCTGAGGAATCGAACCCAGGGCTTCATGCATGCAAGGCAAGCATTCTACCACTGAGCCACCTTCCCAGCCCCACACTTTTTTTTCTTTATTGAGATTAAGTGATTGCATAAATTTCACAAAATGCACAATATTGTGGGATAGTGATACTTAAAGTCACAAACACATTTTAACCTTCACGAGGTGCACTGTCATTATCATGGTCTATAAAGCTTATGGACTTTACAAACTTTGACACTACAGCTATTTTTTCCAAATCAGGTGATATGTACATTTCTTTCCTTCTGCTTAGTATAAGCTGTTCCTCTTTTTTCTCACATTCCCTTCCTTCCATAGCTGCCCTTGAGTTGCTCAGTTCATTTTCATCAATGTCCACCCTCCTAATGGGCCCTTCTGTTGTATTTTTCCCCTTGTTTTCATTTCCCTCTGATTCTGTACCCTCCTAGCTTCCCTCAGGTATGTACATAATATACCATGTATGAGATCAAGAGTATGGAGCCATCTAAAAATGATACAACAAATTAAGAGGTCCTTTGGGGCTGGGAAGGTGGCTCAGCGGTAGAGCACTTGCCTTGCATGCCTGAGGCCCTGGGTTGGATTCCTCAGCACCACATAAGCAAAAAGAAAAAAGCTGGAAGTGGTGCTGTGGCTC
>NW_012267431.1:1149526-1151750 GCF_000151885.1 Dipodomys ordii
GAATCGAACCCAGGGCCTCATGCATGCAAGGCAAGTGCTCTACCACTGAGCCACCTTCCCAGCCCACCAAGCTGTTTTTGTTATTATGGCTCTATAGTAGAGCTTAAAATCTGGTATTGTGATATCTTCTTTTTTTTTTCTTTTTTTTTGGGGGGGGGTCCGGTCGTGGGGCCTGAACTCTGGGCCTTGGTGCTGTCCCTCAGCTCTTCAGCTCAAGGCTAGTGCTCTATCACTTGAGCCATAGGGCCACTTCTGGCTTTTTTCTTATGTGGTGCTGAGGAATCGAACCCAGGGCCTCAAGCATGCAAGGCAAGTGCACTACCACTGAGCCACCTTCCCAGCCCCATATTGTGATATCTTCTGTGTTGTTTCTTTTGACTAGAATTGCTTTGGCAATTCTAAGTCTTTTGTTGTTCTCTATTTTGGTGAAGGACATCATTGGGATTTTGATGAGAATTTCATTGACTTTGTATATCAATTTAGGCAGTATGGCCATTTTCATGACACTGATTCTACCCATCCATGAACATGGAAGGTCCTTCCATTTCCTGGTATCCTCTGATTTCTTTCTTTAGACTTTTGTAGTTTTCACTAAATAGGTCCTTTACATCTTTGGTTAGGTTAATTCCTAGGTATTTTTTTTGAGGTTATTGCTAATGGGATTGTTTTCCCAATTTCCCTTTTTGCTTGTACATTGTTGGTGTACAGAAAGGCAACTGATTTTTGTGGGTTAATTTTGTATCCTGCTACTTTGCTGAAGTGGTTTATAAGTTCTAGGAGTTTGGGAGTGTAGTTTTGGGGGTTGTTTAGGTATAAGGTCATGTCATCTGCAAATAGGGGTAATTTAATTTCTTCCTTCCCGATCCCTTTACTGTCCTTTTCTTGCCTATTGCTCTAGTTAAGGATCCCAGGACTATATTGAAGAGGAGTGGAGAGAGTAGGCATCCTGCCTTATTCCTGATTTTAGGAGAATTGGTTTTAGTTTTTTTCCCTGTTTAGTATGATATTGGCTGTTGGTCTATTGTATATGGTTTTTATTGTTTTAAGGAATGTTACTATGTAAAAGATGTTAAGTCGAAAAACGAACTTTACAACTTTGGTGGGGGGAGGTGAATAGGAAGGGATGGGAAACAAAGGAGGAAGCAACAATGCTTGATAAGAAATGTACTCATTACCTTGCTCATGTAATTGTAACCCCTCTGTAGTTATTTTCACAATAAAAAATTCACAAAATGCACATAAATGAATAAATATGCAAAAATAACTTCAAAAAAAAAGAATGTTCCTTCTATTCCTATTTTCTCCAGAGCTTTTAACACAAATGGGTATTGTATTTGTCAAAAGCCTTTTCTGCATCAATGGAGATAATCATGTGGTTCTCCCTCCACTTTCAGTGATACTGGAGGTTGAAGTCAGGATTTCCCTCTGGCAAGGTAGACACTCTACTACTTGAATCACACCTCCAGCCCCTTAAAAGAAGTTGGTATTTTTGACGAAGGATCTTACTTTATGCCTGGGCTAGCCTGAGCTGAAATCCTTTTGATTTGTGCTTCTCAATGTCAGGCTGTGGCAATGCAACCAGTCATTGGTTGAAATGGAGTCTTGCCAACTTTTATGCCCAGGGCTGGCCTCAAACCTTGATCCCCAGGTCTCTGCCTCAAGTAGCTTGAATGAGTCATCACACCTGGATTCTTTTTAAACTTTAATTGTTTTTGTTAATAAGGTATATCATATTGTAAGAAAGATAAAACTTCTCAGAATAAATTTTGACTTGGGGATTTTGGGGGTGGGGGTGGGGAGGTATTTAGGACCTGAACTCAGGGTCTTATGTTCTCACTTGGCTTTTTTTCCTTTTCTTTGTTTTGTTTTTGTTTGGTTTTGGTTTTTGGTTTTGGTCCTAGGGTTTGATCTCAAGGCCTGGGCATGTCCCTGAGCATTTTTGCTAAAGAATAGTGCTCTACTACTTTGAGTCACAGCTTCACTTCCAGTTTTTTTGTGGTTAGAGATAAGAGTCTCATGGACTTTACTGCCTAGGCTGGCTTTGAACCACCGTCTTCAGATCTCAGTTTCCTGAGTAGCTAGGATTACAGGTGTGAGTCACCAGCACCCAGCTTAGACTTGGCAATTTTGCTCAAGGCTGGTGTTCTACCATTTGAGCCACAGCTTCACCTCTGAATTTTTGCTGGTTAATTGGAAATAAGAGTCTCACAGACTTTTTTTTTTT
>NW_012267431.1:1153220-1175799 GCF_000151885.1 Dipodomys ordii
CTGGGGCTTGAACTTGGTGCCTAGGCACTGTTGCTTAGCTTCTTTTCCTTAAGGCTAATCCTCTACCACTTGAGCCACAGCTCTGCTTTCTGCTTTTTGGTAGTTATTTGGAGATAAGAATCTCACAGACTTCCCTGCCTAGACTGGCTTCAAACCATGATCTTCAGATCTCAGCCTCCTGAGTAGCTAGAATTACAGGTATGAGCCACCAGCACCTGGAAATCTTTCTTTCTTCTCATGCTCTGGTTTAAAACATATTTTTTTTGTTTGTATGCCAGTACTGGGGCTTAAACTCAAGTGCTGGGTGCTGCCTCTGAGCTTTTTTGTTGTTGTTGTTGGCCATGGGGCTTGAACTCAGGGTTTGGGTGCTGTCCCTGTGCTCTTTAGCTCAAGGTGAATGCTCTACCGCTTGAGCCACAGCGCCACTTCTGGTTTTCTAGTGGTTTATTGGAGATAAGAGTCTCAGGGACTTTCCTGCCTCGGCTGGCTTTGAACTGTGATTCTCAGATCTCAGTCTCCTGAGAAGCTAGGATTACAGGCGTGAGCCACTGGTGCCCAGCTTCTCTGAGCTTCTTTTACTCAAGACTAGCACATTACCACTTGAGCCATAGCTTTTTGGTGGTTAATTGAACATAAGCATCTCTTGGACTTTCCTACCTGGGATGGCCTCTAAATCTTATTCTTCAGATCAAAGCCTACTGAGTAGCTAGGACTATAAGCATGAGCCACTGGCACTTGGCAAAATTTATTTTTGTATTTGTGTGCTGTTACTGGAGCTTGAACTCAGGTCCTGGGCACTGCTCCTGAGCTTTATTGCTCCCACTTGAGCCAAAACACCACTTCCTGCTTTTTGATAATGAATTAGAGATAAGTTTCACAGATTGAGCTGCCTGGGCTGGCTTTGAATCTCAATTCTCAGATCTCAGCTTCCTGAAAGTTAGAATTACCAATATGAGCCATCAGCTCCTGGCTAAAAATTAATCTTTTAAAAACAGTATTCATTATATGATTTGGTAGAAAAAGGGGTTGCGGTGTTTATTTCCATGATGAGAGAGGGTTGTTGCAGAAATGAGTCATTTGGAAGCACTAATAAAAGTGAAACAGCCAGGCAGAAAAGTCTGTGAGTCTCTTATCTCCAATAAACCACTAGAAAACTGCTCAAGCGGTGGAGCACTCGCCTTGAGCTGAAGAGTGCAGAGATAGCGCCCAAGCCCAGAGATCAAGCCCCATGACCGACCAAAAAAAGTGAAACAAGCTGATCTTAGCACTGGTTATATTTTTCACTCAAGGCTGGTACTTTACCACTTGAGCCACAATTCCACCTCTGGCTTTTTACTGGTTAATTGGAGATAAGATTCCCTTAAACTTTCCTGCTCAGGCTGGCTTCAAAATATAATCCTCAGATCCCAACCTCCTAAGTAGCTACCTGATGATAAACATATCTTAGAAGATATGTTTAAAGATGTCTATTATGGTTTACACTTGGAATCTCAGTTTTTGGAAGACTGAGGGAGGATCACGAGTTCGAAGCCAATTAGGGCTACATAGGAAAATGCCGCTTCAAATGCAAAAACAAGCAAAGGAATCTGGGACCATAGTGGTAACCAGAATAGTTCTAAGAATCTCTTCATTCTGCAAGGTCCTAAGTTTATCCCCAGCACTAAAAAATAAAAATAAAGGGCTGGGTTGGGGCTGGGAAGATGGCTCAGTGGTAAGAGCGCTTGCCTTGCATGCCTGAGGCCCTGGGTTTGATTCCTCAGCACCACATAAGCAAAAAGAAAAAAGCCGGTAGTGGCACTGTGGCTCAAGTGGTAGAGTGCTAGCCTTGAGCTGAAGAGCTGAGGGTCAGCACCCAGGCCCAGAGTTCAGGCCCCATGACTGGACCCCAAAATAAATAAATAAATATGGGAAGGTGGCTCAGTGGTAGAGCGCTTGCCTTGCATGCCTGAGGCCCTGGGTTTGATTCCTCAGCACCACATAAGCAAAAAGAAAAAAAGCTGGAAGTGGGGCTGTGGTTCAAGTGGTAGAGCACTAGCCTTGAGCTGAAGAGCTGAGGGACAGTGCCCAGGCCCAGAGTCCAGGCCCCATGACCAGACCCAAAAATAAATAAATAAATAAATAAATAAGGGCTGGGAAGGTGGCCCAGTGCTAGAGTGTTTGCCTTGAATGCATGAGGCCCTGGATTCAATTCCTCAGCCTCACATAAGCAGAAAAGGCCAGAGTGGCGCTGTGGCTTAAGTGGTAGAGTGCTAGCCTTGAACTGAAGAGGTCAAGGACAGCATCCAGGCCCAGATTTCAGGCCCCATGACTAACAAATAAATAAATAAAATCTTATGTTAATGTATAGATAGCAACCAGAGTGCAAAATCAAAACCCAAGGACAACATTTACAAGGAAACTAGCAGCAACAATATCCTCAATGTAGTTTTTTATTTTGTACTGGATCTTGAACTCAAGACCTGGGTGCTACCCCCTATCTTTTTCTTTCTTGTTTTTGCCAGTCCTGGGGCTTGAACTCAGGGCCTGGGCACTGTCCCTGAGCTTCTTTTGTGCAAGGCTAACACTCTACCACTTAAGTCACAATGCCACTTCCAGCCTTTACTGTTTATGTGGTGCTGAGGAGTCAAACCCTGGGTTCATGTATGCCAGGCAAGCACTCTACCATTAAGCCATATTCCCAGCCCCTCTTTTTCTTGCAAGGCTGGTGATCTACCCACTTGGGTCACAGCTTCACTTACAGCTTCTTGATCATTAGTTGAAAATAAGAGTCTCATGAACTTTCCTGCCAGGGCTGGCTTTGAACCACAGTCCTCAGATCTCAGCCTCCTGAGTAGCTAGGATTACAGGTGTGAGCCAGAGGCATTTGACCTTACTGGTTATTGTTGAGAGAGGGTTTCACTTCTACCTTGGTACACACCTGAGCCACAATTTGTCTACCTTAGATTTCCACTGGGATGACAGGTGTGCAACATCTGTCCTGCTTCCTTCCATGGAGAAAAATCTCAGACTTTTCTCCCCTAGTTGGCCTGGAATCATGATTCTCCCAATCTCAGCTTCCCACATAGCTTGGGATGACACATACATACTATTATATCCAGCTATGGATTAAGAAGGGGTCTCATGCCGGGCGCTGGTGGGTCACACCTGTAATCCTGGCTACTCAGGAGGCTGAGATCTGAGGATCGAGGTTCAAAGCCAGCCTGGGCAGGAGAGACCATGAGACTCCTATCTCCAATAAACCACCAGAAAACCAGAAGTGGCGCTGTAGCTCAAGTGGTAGAGCGCTCGCCTTGAGCTGAAGAGTTGAGGGACAGCGCCCAGGCCCAGAGTTCAAGCCCCACGGCCGACAAAAAAAAAAAAAAAAAAAAAAAGAAGGGGTCTCGTGATCTTTCTGCCCAGGCTGGCCCCAAACCATTATCTTACAGGTGTGTGAGACTCTAGTACCTGTCTTTAAAATTATTTATAATTGTCAAATAAAAATTGTATATATTTATAGACTTGTAGAGGTGGGGAGGATAAAACAAAAGTATTTTTCCTACTCTAACACAACGTATACAATATTGTTGAAAATATTCTCCATTAAACATGAGCTGTGAATTGATTAGATTTTTGACACCATCTATCTGCAGATACCATCAGATTCATAGTTCAGATTTAAAGTTTGAGGGCTCAATCCCATAAGGCTGCCCCATTTCATATACTAGTCATGTGTTCCCAGTTGTGGTCTATACTTATAACTGTCTATACATTGGGATTACTGTGGCCCCCTCTTTGGGTTCAATTGTTTTGCTAGAGTGGCTCATAGAACTCAAGGAAATTCTACTTAGGTTATCCTATTTATTAGAAAGGATGTAACAAAGGATACAAATGAACAGCTGGAAAGAAGAGATGTAGATGGACAGATGTGAGGGACAAGTGCAGGGCTTCCATGATCTCTCCTGGGAAAACACCCTCTAGGGGCCTCAAGAATCTCATGTAGGACTGGGAAAGTGGCTCAGTGGTAGAGTGCTTGCCTAGCATGCATGAAGCCCTGGGTTTGATTCCTCAGTACCACATAACAGAAAAGGCTCGAAGTGGCACTGTGGCTCAAGTGCTAGAGTGCTAGCTTTGATCAAAAAGAAGCTTAGGGACTGTGCCCGGGCCCTGAGTTCAAGCCCCAGGACTGACCAAAAAAAGAATGTTTCAGATTTTGTCTACATGGGCTGACTGCAAATTGCAATTCTTAGATACAAGTTTCTTTTATGCTAATGAAATGACCAGTGGCTGTTGAAACCCTCCATAGCTTTAGGTTGCAGTTAGTCACCAGAAAGACTAAAGCAAGATGAAAGGGCTGAGGTCATCAGCCTACCCTTCAGTTTCTAAGATGGAGAGGGTGGCTTAAAGTTGGTCATCAATGGCCGATGATTTCTAGAAGCATTGTCTTGACCTTAAGCTTCCATATGAAACTAGAGAGGCTGGGTGCTGGTGGCTCACGCCTGTAAATCTAGCTACTTGGGAGGCTGACATGTAAGGATCAAGGCTAGCCTGGACAGAAAAATCCATGAGACTCTCTTCAACTTATTAGCAAAAAGCTGGAAATGGGATTATGGCTCAAGTGGTAGAGTGCCAGCTTTGAGTGAAAAAGTCAAGACAAGCTGGGCACTGGTGACTCATGCCTGTAATCCTAGCTACTGAGGAGGCTGAGATCTGAGGATCATGGTTCAAAGCCAGCCCGGGCAGGAAAGTCCATGAGACTCTTATCTCCATTAGACCACTAGAAAACCAGAAGTGGCACTGTAGCTCAAGCAGTAGAACACTCGCCTTGAGGTGAAGAATGCAGGGAAAGCGCCCAAGCCCAGAGTTCAAGCCCCATGACCGACAAAAAAAAAAGAAAAGTCAAGGCAGAGTACAAGGCCCTGCGTTCAAGCCCCAGTACTCCAGTAATGGCACACAAAAGCAAAGAAAAAGTAAAGGACTGGGTAGACTTGAGATTCTTAGTGCTAAAGGATAGCACCTAAGCCCTGAGTTCAAGCCCCAATAAAGGCAAACAAAAGTGTCTCAAGGATTTTTCTTTTTTTTTTGGCGGGGGGGGGGGGGAAGGGAGGTCCAGTCGTGGGGCCTGAACTCTGAGCCTGGGCACTGTCCTTTAGCTCTTCAGCTCAAGACTAACGTTCTACCACCGGAGCCACAGCACCACTTCCGGCTTTTTTTTTTTTTTTGCTTATGTGGTGCTGAGGAATCGAATCCAGGGCCTCATGCATGCAAGGCAAGCACTTTCCCACTGAGCTACCTTCCCAGCCCCGTCTCAAGGATTTTTCTAACCTTGAATCCTGATCCTCAGATCTCAACCTCCTGAGTAGCTAGGATTAGAGGCATGAGTCACCAACACCAGACTTTTCCAGTTTCTAGTAACTGTTCCATATTTCCTACTGAGCACTCACCAGCAATATCTTTTTCTAAGGTAAGCAGAGGAAGTTTATTTGAAAGTGAAAGGAAAGCTGGGAAAGAAAGGAGTTTTCCATTCCAAGTGGAGCCTCAAAGAGGAGTCCAAAGGAGAACTTTTGCAAGGAGTATGGTTTTCATAGTATAGGGCTCTTTCCGTATCTTCTCCCCTGAGTTTTGTGCTGATCACTCTTATTGATCATATTTACATCAACTTTCTGCTTATGATCATGACATATGACATTCTAATATGACAAACTTTCTCTCCTACATTTTTCACTTATCTCTCCTCACCAACCAGTGTCTTCAATACCCATATTTCCACCAACAGAATGTTCTAGGCAATCAAACAGGAACCCCTTCTAATCATCTTACTTAGCATGTTTCTAGCCTCCAACTATTATCTGATCAGCCTGTTTCAAAACCATTTCTGCACTTTGAGGTATTTGTTCTGGTAACACCTCACTTCTAGTACCGAACTCTGCATTAGTTTCCTATTGCTACTGTGACGTACCACATTGGTGACTTAAAATAACAGAAGTGTATTTTTTACAATAGGAATAGATGAATAAATCCAATATCAATATCAATGATCTAAGATCAAGGTGTTGGAAGGGCCATGCTCCTTCCAGAAGCTTTAAAGGAGAACCCATTCCTTGATGCTTCAGTTTCTGATGGGTGATGGCTTGCCTTGGCTTGTGACACATCATTTGAATCTGCCTCACTCTTCACATTTGTGCCATTTCCTATTTCCAGGAGGGCCCTATGTGCTGTCTCTCTATCTCAAAATGTTTATTATCATTAAAAAGTCCCCTTTTGGCCATATGGCAACATTGGGTTAGGGCACAGATTTTTTTGGGGGGGGGTAGGAGAAGGGGTGGCTTTCAGTTTACCTAAAAAAAAAGGAAAGAATGGGGCTGGGAAGGTGATTCAGTGGTAGAGTGCTTGCCTTGCATGCATGATGCCCTGGGTTTGATTCCTCAGCATCACATAAGCAGAAAAAGCTGGAAGTGGTGCTGTGGCTCAAGTGGTAGAGCGCTAGCCTTGAAGAGCTGAGGGACAGTGACCAGGCCCAGAGTTCAGGTACCATGACTAGCAAAAAAAAAAAAGGAGGGAATGTTCATATCAAAGTGAGGGAACATGGCCAAGAAAACGCAGAAATAAACTTCCTTAATTTTAGCACTATGCAAATATAACAGAAGAGGGAGCTCTGACATTTGAGAAGTTACCCTGAACTACCTACCTCCCTCGAAAAGTTCAGAAATCTAATTTGATATAAAGAAGAGCGATAAAAAAAATGTACAGAAGGCAAATCCTATACACTATTGCTCTAAGAATGGAAGAATATGGGGTAGAACACCATTGTTAGAGATAATAAAAGTATGCCAGAAGGACATGTTCACAGAACAAATAAAAACTAGAGCCAGTTTATTTGAGCAGCTGAAAGACATTATGACAATGGCAATAAGGGGCTGGGAAGGTGGCTCAGTGGTAGAATGCTTCTTGCCTCATATTCATGAGGCTCTGGGTTCAGTTAGCACCACATAAACAGAAAAAGCTGGAATTGGTGCTGTGGCTCAAGTGGTAGAACACTAGCCTTGAGCTGAAGAGTTAAGGGACAGTGCCCAGGCCCAGAGTTCAAGTGCCACAGCCAACAAAAGAAACAAACAAACAAAAAAGAAAAGAAAATGAACCAGGCACTGGTGGCTCACACCTGTAATCCTAGCTACTCAGGAAGCTGAGATCTGAGGATCATGGTTCAAAGCCAGCCCAGGCAGGAAAGGCTGAGACGCTTATCTCCAGTTAACCACCATAAAACTGGAAGTGGCGCTGTGGCTCAAGTGGTAGAGCTGTAGCCTTGAGCTGAACAGCTCAGGGACAGCACCCTGGCCCAGAGTTCAAGCCACATGACCGACAAAAAGAAAGAAAGAAAGGAAGGAAGGAAGGAAGGAAGGAAGGAAGGAAGGAAGGAAGGAAGGAAGGGAAAATGACATAAGACAATGAAAGAATAACAGAGAAACTGCTGGAAAAACTCAGAAATGATGATAGATATCAGGAAATAGCAGTAAGAGAAAACCATTATTTTTTGTCAGTCCTGGGGCCTGAACTCTGGGCCTGGCCGCTGTCCCTCAGCTCTTCAGCTCAAGGCTAGCACTCTACCACTTGAGCCACAGCGACTTCTGGCTTTTTCCGTTTATGTGGTGCCAAGGAATGAAACCCAGGGCCATATGCATGCAAAGCAAGCACTCTACCACTGAGCCACCTTCCCAGCCCCAAGAGAAAACCATTTTAAAATAGAAGAGTAATTTACAAGAAACACAACAGAGCACCACTGGCAGAGGTTCATTCCTGTAATCCCAGCTACTTAGGTGAGACTGGGAGGATCATGATTCAAGGCCAACCTGGGCAAAAAGTTAGTGAGGCCCTAATCTCAATCAATAAGCTGAGCATAGTGGTATAAGTCTGTGATCCCAGCTATGTGGGAGGCTATATAGGTAAGAGGTCAAGGTCAAGGAGAGATCTCTAGGATCCCAGGAGACCAAGGGAGCTGGAGACTATAGTGGTAGGTGCCAGAGAAGAAAGCTACTTGGGAAGGGAAAAAGCTCAGAGCTATGCAATATTCAGCTTGAGCCTTTAGCTGAGTCCTAGCTCAGCTCATGCAAGTAAGGACACAAAGCTACACAAAGAACCACCAGAGTGAAGTGAATAGCCCTTAGAGTTTAGAAGGTTGAAAATAGTTTTTCTGTTTCTAACAGCTAGAATGCAAAGCCTCATAACTGACAAGGAATTGAGATGAGTACTTAAAAGGTTATTTACCTGAACAGGGCAACTAAACTTAGTTCCAGACTAAAAGCTACTCTGGCTCTGCCTAATTAGATTTAAAAGCAATATCTGAAAGGATCAAACTGCTTTCAGATAAATTAACTTCGTCTCGGAATACAACAGAACATTTATAGCAGCACATAAACATCCAGCCCCAAGTAGGGTAAAATTCACAATGGCTCACATCCAATTGAAAATAAGCATATATAGGGCTGGAGGTATAACTCAGTGGTAGAGTGCTTGCCAAGTATGCACAAGGCTTTGAGTTCTCTAGAGTATCCAAAGTTTAAAAAAAAACAAACAAACTTAGGAGACACCAGACATGGTAGCTAAGCCTGCAATCCCAACTACTTAGTTATTTTTGTGGGGTTTTTTTTGCCAGTCCTGGGGCTTGAACTCAGGGCCTAAACACTGTCCCTGAGTTTCTTTTGCTCAAGGCTAGTACTCTACCAATTGAGCTACAGCACAACTTCTGGCTTTTTCTGTGTATGTGGTACTGAGAAATCGAACCCAGGGCTTTGTGCATGATAGGCAAGCATTCTACCACTAAGTCATATTCCCAGCCCCCAACTACTTAGGAGGTAGTGATTGGTGTATTAAGGTTAGAGGCCAGCCTAGGCAAAAAGAAGTTTCTGAGACTCCATCTCAGCCAGTACGTCGGTACAATGGCTCCCAGTTTTGATGGAAGCACAATGGCTGGGTACAATGTGAGTCTGTGAGACTCTTATTACCAACTAACCACCAAAAAAGCAATAAGTGGAGTTGTGGCTCATGTAGTAGAGCACTATCCTAAAGAAAAAAGAGTCAGCATCCAGGCCCTGAATTCAAATCTAGGACCAGAAAACACACACAAATAAAGGTGACTGGCAGTATGGCTCAGGTGATAGACCCTTGCAAGTATGAGACCCTAAGTTCAATACCTAATACTGCCAAAAATAAATAACCAGAAGAGGTCTATGTGAAGTTATGAAGGTACCAAGGGAAGTAGCTATGTAGCCTCTGTTGGTGGTAGAGAACAGAGTTATGCAGCTGCCAGCCAAGGAATGCCATGAATTGCTGGCCTGAAGAGAGAGCAAAAGCCTGCTGACACTTTGACTTTGGACTTCAGCCTCTAGAATGATGAGAGGACAGTCTTGTTGTTTGGAGACACTCAGTTGGTGTACTATGTGACAGCAGCCCCAGGTAACTAATATAACTAATATACTGGGATCCCTTCCCGTTCATTGGTCAGATGGCAGTGGTAAAGGTAGACCCACCTCCCAAAACTGTTAGAAATGGGGTGCTGGTGGCTCACGCATGTAAACCTAGCTACTCAGGAAGCTGAGATCGTGGGATCACAGTTCAAAGCCAACCTGGACAGGAAACTCTGTGAGACTGTTATCTTCAATTAAACACTATAAGTCAGCAGTGGAGCTGTGGCTCAAGTGGTAGAGCACTAGCCTTGAGCACAAAAGCTCAGAGACAGTGCCTAGGCCATGAATTCAATCCCTATGACCAAAAAAAAAAAAAAAAAAGAACCCTGGCTAGATAAATGTATTGATATCTTTTGGCCTTTTTCAGCCACCCTTTTAGAAACAGTCTTGAACCTTGATACTCGGAGCCTTTCTGAGTAATGTCAATGGCTGCTGAATCCCTGGAACAAATTATGCCTTTGCCTTATCCCCTAGAACTAGTGATGTGACCTTATTTGGAAAAAGTCTTTACAAATTTAATTGAGTTAAAGATATTGAGCTGAGATCATTCTGGATTACCCAGGGAGCCTAAATCCAAGGCAATGTTTTCATAAAGGAAAATGAGGAAGCCATGTAAAAACAGAGGTAGAGCCTAAAGTGATACAAACCACAAGCCAAGGAATGCCTGGTAACATCAGGAGATGAAAAACAGAAGGGACAGAGTCCCCATTACTGCCCTCAGCAAGAGGGTGGTTCTGCCAATCCATTAGTTCTGGATTTCTGCCCTCTGATAGATCTCTGCTGTTTTAATTTACTATGTTTGTGGTCACTTGTCATAACAGCCACAGAAGGCCTTTTGAGTACAACTGTGAGAGAACAATGAATCATATCTGTTTCTAAACCCATCCCCAGGATCTGTACACATTCAGTACTCACCAAAATTCTCAGACCTGGGCCAAAAGGAACATCCTAACTTCTGGGAATCTTTCCTTAAGACATAACTAAGAAAACATGTAAGGACTGAATGTTAAAAATATTAGTAATGGGCTGGGAAGTTGGCTCAGTGATAGAGTGCTTGCTTCGCATGCATGAAGCCCTGGTTCAATTCTTCAGCTCCACATAAGCAGAAAAAAGCCAGAAGTGGCACTGTGGCTCAAGTGGTAGGGCGCTAGCCTTGAGCTAAAGAGCTGAGGAACAGCGCCCAGGCCAGAGTTCAGCCCCCACAACTGACCAAAAAAATAAAATAAATATTAGTAATATGCCTAATAAAGAGGCTGAGTTCTGAAGATTGAAGTTCCAGGCCACCTGGGGCAGGAAAATCCATGAGACTCATCTCTACTTGATCAGCACAAAGCCCAATATGCAAGTATGGTTCAATAGGTAGAGTGCCAGCCTTGTGTGAAAAAGTCTGGTGAGAGTGCAAAGCCCTGAGTAGTACAAGTCCAAATACTGGCACCAAACAAAAAAAGCTGGAATGGAACTTTTGTAGAGATGAAAAAACAGATTAGGTATTGCAAATGAAAAGATTAATGAACTTGGGCTGGGAAGGTGGCTCAGTGGTAGAGCGCTTGCCTTGCATACCTGAGGCCCTGGGTTCGATTCCTCAGCACCACATAAGCAAAAAGAAAAAAAACCGGAAGTGGCGCTGTGGCTTAAGAGGTAGAGCGTTAGCCTTGAGCTGAAGAGCTGAGGGACAGCACCCAGGCCCAGAGTTCAGGGCCCACGACTGGACCCCCCCCCCTCAAAAAAAAAAGATTAGTGAACTTGGAAACATATGTGTTGTTGACATCTCTGGGAAGAACTTAAAAATATGTGAAAGCTCACATGGTGGCTCATGCCTATGATCCTAGTTACTTAGGAAGCTGAGAAAAGGAGGATCATGGTTTGAGGTAAACCTGGGCACAGTTCTCAAACCCCTATCTCAACTAATTAAAAAGTTGATCACAGTGGTTCATGCTTGTCAGTTACCTCAGCTAATAAGGAAGTATAAATAGGACAATCATGGTCCACGCCAACCAGACCCCAAAAACAAGGCCCTATTTGAGAAATAACAAAAGTATGTGGTACAAACTTAGAGAGCTTGCCTAGCAAGTACAAGGCTTTGAATTCATACCCCGTTATCATACAAGAAAATGCATTAGAGTATACTTTGTATCTGAGAATATCCACCAAGTGCAACCAACAAGAATTTTGTATATACACTTCTCTAATTTGAGGAAGGGAAGGGAAAAACAAAATGTTTAAACGGGGATGCAGGTTGACCCATCGCAACAATGGGATGCACAAGACACTGTGTTGAAAAACAAACTTTACAGTTTAGATGGGGGAGAGGTGGGTAGTGTAATTGTGGAGGTGGGAGAGAAGGGATGGTAGGGGAAAAGCAAAGGAGGAGGCAACAATGCTTGATAGGAAATGCACTCATTATTTTGCTCATGTAACTGTAACCCCTCTGTACAGTACTTTTACAATAAAAATGGATTTAAAACAAAACAAAAAGAGAATTTATATTCTCATCAATTTTAATGTGTGGGTGCCAATGTGATAGCTTAACACCCTGGCACTCTGGTTTACTTTTTTTTTTTGGTCGGTCGTGGGGCTTGAACTCTGGGCTTGGGTTCCGTCCTTGTGCTATTCAGTTCAAGGCAAGCACTCTACCGCTTGAGCTACAGCACCACTTCCAGTTTTCTAGTGGTTTATTGGAGATAAGAGCCTCACAGACTTTCCTGCCATGGCTGGCTTTGAACCGTAATTCTCAGATCTCAGCCTCCTGAGTAGCTAGGATTACAGGCGTGAGCCACCAGCACTTGGCTGGTTTACTTTTTTACTTAAGACTGTTCCCCTGCCACTTGAGCCACACCTCCACTTTTGGCTTTTTGCTGGTTAATTGGAGATAAGAGGCTCTTGAATTCATCTGCCAAGTCTGTCTTTGAACTGAGATTCTCAGATCTTAACCTCCTGAGTAGCTGGGATTATAGGCATGAACCACTGGGGCCCAGCTTTCTCACCAGTTTTTAGAAAAAAAAATAGAGCATCAGATTTGATAGTAATCCTAGAATAAATAGTAGCTAGAAAAAAGTGGAGTAATAGGATATTCCAGGAAATAAAATTGAGCCAAAGAATTTATATCAGATGAAACTGCCTTTCATATTTGAAGGACTGGAACAACTGTTCTCAACATGTAAAAACTCAAAGACTGTTGTCCTTATAACGCCCCCCTTGAGGAATCTATTAAAGAACAAAATTCAGTTAATAAATATAACTGGAGGGCTGGAAAGGTGGCTCAGTGGTAGAGTGCTTACCTTGCATGCCTAAGGCCCTGGGTTCGATTCCTCAGCACCACATAAGCACAAAGAAAAAAAGCCAGAAGTGGCGCTGTGGCTCAAGTGGTAGAGCACTAGCCTTGAGCTGAAGAACTGAGGGACAGCGCCCAGGCCCAGAGTTCAGACCCCACAACTGGACCAAAATATATATATATAACTGGAGAGTTAATGACATCAGGACTTGGTGGTGGGCACTGAGCTACAATAATACCTGTTCAAAGAGAGACCTGGCCGGGCGCTGATGGCTCACACCTGTAATCCTAGTTATTCGGGAGGCTGAGATCTGAGGATCCTGGTTCAAAGCCAGCCTGGACAGGAAAGAGTGTGAGATTCTTTTTTTTTGGGGGGGGTCTGGTCGTGGGGCCTGAACTCTGGGCCTGGGCGCTGTCCCTCAGCTCTTCAGCTCAAGGCTAGCACTCTACCACTTGAGCCACAGTGCCACTTTCAGCCTTTTCTGTTTATGTGGTGCTGAGGAATAGAACCCAGGGCCTCATGCATGTAAGGCAAGCACTCTACCACTGAGCCACCTTCCCAACCCTAGCTTATTCTCTTTAACCCTAGGGCTTTACCATTTGAACCAGCTTTTTGCTGGTTAATTGAACAGAAAAGTCTCTTGGATTTGACTGCCCCAACTGGCTTTAAACCTTAATCCTCAGATTTCAGCCTCCTGAGTAGCTAGGATTACAGACATGAACCACTAGCAGTGAGTGAGGTGTAGATTATTGATTTGTACTAGGCAGAGGCTGTTTAGCAACTAACTGTCAAACCTTGGACATCTAGTAGGCTTCTATTGGCAAAATGAAAACACCATGTAGCTTCATTTTGTTGGGACAGGAAGGGATTCTCTGTGTGACTGACAGGATAAGGAAGTTACAGAGGGATTCCTCCAGAGTTGGCCTGTGCCTTCATTTTTGCTAATACTGTTATGTACCTTTTAGCTACCATAAGTCTTAGCTGTGAATATAAATATGTCCTAAGGAAGATTGATGGAATGGTGACATTGACCATGAAATATTATACTCATATCCCAACTTATAGAATTGTAACCCATTTATACTGTTTAATTAAAAATAAATAAAGCTGGGTGCTGGTGACTCATACCTGTAATCCTAGCTGCTCAGGAGGCTGAGATCTGAGGATCATAGTTCAAAGCCAGTCCAGGCAGGAAAGCCCAGGAGACTCTAATCTCTAATAAACTACTTAGTAAAAGACAAAAGTGGTGCTGTGGCTCAAGTGGTAAAGTGTTAGCCTTCAGCAAAACAACTGAAGGACAGCACCCAGACTCTGAATTCAAGCCCCAGCACTAGCACAAAAAATGGGCATAAAACCAGCCATAGTGGGGTAGTACATGCTGATAATCTATGAAGCAATAGAGTGTGAAACAGGAAGATCATGAGTTCTAGATCAGCCCACATTTGTGTGTGTGTATGTGTGTGTGTTTAAGTACCAGTCCTGTAGCTTGAATTCAAGGCCTGGGCACTAGCTCAGTCAGTGCTTTTTGTGCTCAAAGCTAGTACTCTACCACTCCAGAGTCTGGAGATAAGGGTCTAACAAACTTCCCTGCCCTGGTTGGATTCAAACTTCATTCCTCAGATCTCAGCCTCTGTAGTAGCTAGGATTACAGGTGTGAGCCACTGGCACCTGTCAAGATACATTTAAAAATTTTGTTGTGGGGCTGGGAAGGTGGCTCAGTGGTAGAGTGCTCGCCTTGCATGCATGAGGCCCTGGGTTTGATTCCTCAGCACCACATAAGCAGAAAAACCCAAAAGTGGCACTGTGGCTCAAGTGGTAGAGTGCTAGCCTTGAGCTGAAGAGCTGAGGGACAGCGCCCAGGCCCAGAGTTCATACCCAAGACTGGCACAAAAAAATTGTAAGATATAATATGCATCATTTCATCAATATAAGATGGATCATTCTGTCAGGAAAAGCTATAAAGAAAAAAAAACTACATCAGTAAATCAGAGTGCCCTTGCTTTTTACTATTCATGGGAGAATTGCAATATGAATTCTTTGAGATTAGAAAACACACCAAGTCTCTTTGACTAATGAATTTTTTGTCTCTGGAAGCATCTAGAAAAAGGATGGCAAGATGAGACAATCTCCAGGTCAAAATATACTTTTGGAATCTTCACCAATAGTTTTAAGTGCCTGGTGCTTGGGCTGATGGTCTTCTAACCTGGTGGTGCATCTATTTTGAGTGGATCTGTTTGGACTTTCAAACTGACAAGAAAAGACTTTTAGGGGCTGGAAAGGTGGCTGAGTGATAGAGTGCTTGCCTAGTAGCACGCATGAAACCCTGGGTTCGATTCCTCAGTACCACATAAACAGAAAAAGCCAGAGGTGGCACTGTGGCTCAAGCGGTAGAGTATTAGCCTTGAGCAAAAGAAGCTCAAGGACAGTGCCCAGGCCTTGAGTTCAAGCCCCAGGACTGGCAAAAGGAAAGAAAAGACTTTTAGAAAAGCCTAGTTTAAACTGGGTGCTAATGGCTCATTCGGCTTCTTGGGCTGGAAAGTCTGCGAGACTCTTATTTCTAATTAACCAGCAAAAAGCTGGAAGTAGAGATGTGGCTCAGTGGTAGAATGGTAGCCTTGAATGAAAAAGCTAAAGGCCAGTGCCCTGGCCCTGAGTTCAAGCCCTAGTACCTGCACACACATCAGTGGTGCATGCGCGCACACACAAACACACACACAGAGAAATGCCTAGTTTGTCTCTTGGATTTGGAACATAGCTGTCTGGCGCTTTTTTTTTCTCTCTGCTTTCCTGCTAAATGGGGGGAAAAAAGCCACTAGCGGGCTGGGAAAGTGGCTCAGCATTTGCCTTGCATGCATGAGGCCCTGGGTTGGATTCCTCAGCACCACATAAGCAAAAAAGAAAAAAGCTGGAAGTGGCACTGTGGCACAAGTGGTAGAGCACTAGCCTTGAGCTGAAGAGCTGAGGGACAGTGCCCAGGCCCAGAGTTCAGGCCCCACGACCGGACCCTCCCCCCCACCAAAAAAAAAAGCCACTAGCTTTAAAAAAAAAATTGCAGCCCTGCAGCTGCAACCTGAGCTGCCTGGTTTCCTGCCTGGTTTCCTGCCAGCTGTAGACTGGGAAGTGAAAGGTCATCTCAAAGAACAGCACTCAGCCTTAGACAGACTCTATGGGGCCATAAACGACAAAATATGGATGCTGACAGGGCTGTCTGGGTCACAGAAGCCAACTGGAAAGGAAGGGTGTGTTCCCCAGAGACCATCTGAAAATTGCGCAGTTCAGTGACTATATTCCTGCTACAGAGATGAATTGCATTCCAAATCTGTGATACCCTGGGAAAGCTGCGGGTTGAGAAAGGGGCCACGATGCAAGGAGGGTGCCCACTTCTGTATACTCCCCACATATCTGACTCAGGGCTTCCCTGTTGGAGATGTCCTTTAGTTAACAGGTTTGACTTTACTGATTGATTCTTTGCAGTTTGTACTAAGGGCTGTTAGCCTGATTACCCTCTCATCTCCCTCCTTATGCATAAATATTTTTTATAGGGGGGGTGGGGTCCAGTCGTGGGGCCTGAACTCTGGGCCTGGGTGCTGTCCCTCAGCTCTTCAGCTCAAGGCTAGCGCTCTACCACTTGAGCTACAGCACCACTTCCAGCTTTTTTCTTTTTGCTTATGTGGTGCTGAGGAATCAAACGCAGGGCCTCGTGCATGCAAGGCAAGCGCTCTACCACTGAGCCACCTTCCCAGCCCCCTTATGCATAAATCTTACTAAGGCAATTTGATCATGCCCAACAAAGGGCTAAATGTGAGTGTACACGCGCATAGTTCTGGGGCTTGAACTCAAGTTCTGGGTGCCATCCCTGAGCATTTTGCTCAAGGCTAGTGCTTTATCAGTTAAGCCACTGCTCCACTTCCTATTTTTTGGGGAGGTTTGTTGGAGATAAGAGTCTAATGGGCATTCCTGTCTTGGCTAGTTTCAAACTTCAGTTCTTAGATCTTAGACTCCCAAGTAGCTAGGATTACATGCATGAGCCACCGGCACGCTACTGCATGTTTTGAATGTTTTGGGTTTTTCCTCCTAGGCTATTTACTGGATAAATGATCAAGACCAAAGGAATGGGTGGTCATGTAAACTTATTTTGAAAAAATTCAGAAGTTTGAGATTCTTATTGACCAGTTACTGAATATGATGTATTAAGTTGCATAAGAATTCTTGCCTTCTTGCCTGTAACCCTTCTAGGTCAAGGTGGATACAAGTTAAATGATTGGGAAACATGAGGTTGTGATGACCTATATGAGACATGCTGCTTTTGCAATAATGGAGAAAAAAGGAAAACCCGGGGAGGTGCCTAGAATGGAATGGTCAGTGATGAGCTATTCTTTCAGAACTTCTTCTGGAAGCCCTTCCTTCTTCTGGTAGAAGAATAACCCAGGCTTCATTTCCAATCTGCTATGAGTACTTTGCCTCTCATCACTCCTGCCAATGCAAACTATGACACACACTGCTCTAGTTGGCACACAGACATTACCCAATGCCACTCACAGCCATGGAAGGGATGAACTGAGGTCATGGAAAAGCCACCTGATGGAACTTGATCATCTTCAGGTCCTTCTGGGACCAAGCACTGAATTGAAATATTTGGATTGGACTGAATGGAAGGCTCTGTTAGGTCTTCCCATTAATCCATAATTTTGTACTAGAGGTACTCTGACAACTGTAAACGCATTTCCAGGGGTGTCATGGGAACACTCTAAGATTGTGCTTGCATGCTCATCTGTCTCTACTGGTCCTGCCCCAGCCCTGAAAACCATTCAGGTCATCTTCACCTAACTGGCTAAGGTTTACCGAGCCTCAATTAAATGCTGTTGGCCAGGCATAAAAGGGATTAGTAAATTAGGTGCAGTGACTCACACTTGCAATCCTAGCTACTTAGGAGGCTGAGAACTGAGGAATGAGGTTAAAAACCAGCCTAATCTCCAGTTAACCAGGAAAAAACTGAAAGTAGATGTGTAGCTCAAGTGGTATGTTGCCAGTCTTTTTTTTTTTTCCAGTCCTAGGACTTGAACTCAGGGTCTGGGCACTGTTCCTGAGCTTCTTTTCTGCTCAATGCTAGCATTCTACACCTTGAGTCACAGCACCACTTCTGGCTTTTTCTGTTTGTGTGGTGCTCAGGAATCAAACTAAGAGCTTTATGCATGCTAGGCAAGCACTCTACACAAAGCCACATTCCCTGCCAAGGTCACCAGTATTGAACAGATAAACCCAAGAGTAAGAAGCCCCCTACATGGCTTTCTCTGATAGACTTCTGTGGTTAATGGGATTTGCTTAAACTGGCTAAATCCAGTAGTCCATGAAGTAATAATGAAGATCAATACTACATGTTAATTGAATGTTGCTGCTAGCATTGTTTCTCAGGATCTGAGGATGATGGTTACAGATGCTTTGAGGAGCTGAACATGGTGGCTACTCAAAGGGAAAAGCAGGAAGATTGTGGCGGAAGGCTGGCCTGGGCAAAATCTTCAGACCCTTCCTGAAAAACAAAGGACTAGAGGTATGGCTGAAGTGGTAAAATGCTTGTCTAGCTTAATGTCCAAGGCCCTGAGTTCATTCCCCAATATTGGAGGTGGGGGGAGAAAGAGAGGAAGACAGAGACAGAGAGATAAAGATGCTGTGGCTTCTGGACATGGTGATGTGGGGTCCTATTGTCACAGTTACTCAGGAGACTGAGCAAGGCAGGAGGATCTCTTGAGCCAAAGGGTTTGGAGTTTGGGACTAGCCTGGGCACCATAGCCAGAAACCATCCCCCAAAAGATACCTTAGCCAAAGGGTGGACACAGTGCTCTCAAGATTGCTGTCTTTTGAAAGCTTGCTGGTAGTTGGGAGCATCCTTTAACTGATAAGGGTAGTTCAGTATGTTAAACTTTCTGTAAACAGTGGTTTATGCTGACCATCAGCTTGGAATTATGATAAGCACTAAGCAGAGTCGGCCTTTGTGGATTATCCTCACATTCTCTTGGCTTTTTCTGCTCAAGGCTTTTGCTCTACTACTTGAGCCAAACCTCTATTTCTAAGAAGTAAGTGTTTCTTGAAATAACAGCTAATTCCAGATCTGCATTTGGATATATACAAGCTGATCCTGGAATCTTGTTATAATACCAGATAAACAGGGAAGTGGTGAAGCCTGATAAGATATTGCTAAAAGGACATGGGAGCCCATTCATGGAGTCTCTTCACTGGCTGCTGGAAGAAAATTTAGATTTCAAGAAGGTAATCAGAGTTGAGTGTTGGTAGTTTACAACTATAATCCTAGGCTGGGCACTGGTGGCTCACGCCTGTAATCCTAGCTACTCAGGAGGCTGAATCTGAGGGTTGCTGTTCAAAGCCAGCCCCAGTGGGAAAGTCCATGAGACTCTTATCTCCAATAAAACCACTAGAAAACCAGAAGTGGCGCTATGGTTCAAGTGGTAGAGCCCTCGCCTTGAGCTAAAAAGCTGAGGGAAAGTGCCCAGGCTCAGAATTCAAGCCCCAGGACTGACAAAAAAAACAAAAAAAAACAAACAAAAATAACCTTGGCTGGGAAGGTGGCTCAGTAGTAGAGTGCTTGCCTTGCATGCATGAGTCCCTGGGTTTGATTCCCCAGTACCACATAAGTAGAAAAAGCCAGAAGTGGTGCTGTGGCTCAAGTGGTAGAGCACTAGCCTTGAGCCGAAGAGCTGAGAGACAGTGCCCAGGCCCAGAGTTTAGGCCCCACAACTGACAAAAAATAATAAGCTTTTTTTGGTGTGTGTCAGTACTGGGGCTTGAACTCAGGGTCTTGAGAACTCTTGCTTGGCTTTTTGCTTAAGGCTAGCACTCTACCCCTGGAGCCATAGCTCTATTTCTGGCTTTCTGGTGGTTAACTGCAAATGAGTCTCATGGACATTCCTGAGTGGGCTGGCTTCAAACCATAATCCTCAGATCTCAGTTTTATTTCTTTTCTCTCTCTCTCTCTCTCTCTCTCTCTCTCTCTCTCTCTCTCTCTCTCTTTCTCTCTTTCTTTTTTGTTTTTTTTTGGTCAGTCATGGGGCTTGAACTCTGGGCCTGAGCACTGTCCCTCAGCTCTTCAGCTCAAGGCTAGCCCTCTACCACTTAAATCACAGCACCACTTCTGGTTTTCTGGTGGTTTATTGGAGACAAGAGTTTCACAGCTTTTTCTGCCCCGGCTGGCTTTGAACCACAATCCTCAGGTCTCAGCCTCCTGAGTAGCTAGGATTAGAGGTGTGAGCCACTGGCTCCTGGCTAGGTCTCAGTTTTCTTGAGTAGCTAGGATTACAAGTATGTGCCATTGGCACCCAGATGCCAGTTATGTGTAATAAAGACATTAAAGCCCTGAGCTATTATTATTTTTCCCTTATGGTAGAAAATAATTAAATGCCCAGTCATCATATATATATTGAAATTTTATGCATATGTTGCAAGAACCATTGCTCATTATGTTTTCCTCCTTTAAGATTTCTGTTCTAATATTACAGAACTGAATAGTTGCCTCAAGTTTGGAACATTGGGAATAAATTCTTTTTTTTTTTTGGTCGGTCCTGGGGCTTGAACTCTAGGCTTGGGCACTGTCCCTGTGCTCTTCAGCTCAAGGAGAGCGCTCTACTGCTTGAGCCACAGCGCCACTTCCTGTTTTCTACTGGTTTATTGGAGATAAGAGTCTCACGGGCTTTTTTCCCTGGGCTGGCTTTGAACTGCGATCCTCAGATCTTAGCCTTCTGAGTAGCTAGGATTACAGGTGTGAGCCACGGGCGCCCAGCTAAATTGTTTCTGTGTGTGTGTGTGTGTGTGTGTGTGTGTGTGTGTGTGTTTTGTTTTTTTGGTGCCAGTCCTGGGGTTTGAACTCAGGGCCTGAGTACTGTCCCTGAGCTTTTCTACTCCAGGCTAGTGGTCTACTACTTTGATACACAGCATCATTTCCATCTTTTGGGGAGGTAGGGGTCAGTTATGGGGCTTAAACTCAGGTCCTGAATGCTGTCTCTGAGCTCTTTTGCTCAAGTCTAGCACTCTACCTCTTTGATCCACAACTCCACTTCCACTTTTCTGGTAGTAAATTGGAGTTAAGAGTTTCATGGACTTTCCTGCCTAGGCTGCCTATGAACTATCATCCTCAGATCTCAACCTCCTGAGTAGCTAGGATAACAGGTGTGAGCTACCAGTGCCTGGGTCCTTTTTAATAGTTAATTGGAGATAAGAATCTCAAGTACTATCCTTGCCCAGGATGACTTTGAACCTGGATCTTCAGATCTCAGACTCCTGAGTAGGTAGGATTCCAAGTGTGTACCACCAGTACCCTGCTTGGGAATAACCTCTTCCTCCTCTCCTCCTTTTCCTCTTCCTCCTCCTCCTCCTTTGCATTGACAAAAAAAAGAATTTTTAGGGGCTGGGAAGGTGGCTCAGTTGTAGAGTGCTTGCCTTGCATGCATGAGGCCCTGGGTTTGATTCCTCAGCACCACATAAGCAGAAAAAGCCAGATGTGGCTCTGTGGCTCAGGTGATAGAGTGCTAGCCTTGAGCTGAAGAGCTGAAGGACAGCGCCCAGGCCCAGAGTTCAGGCCCCACAACCAACAAAAAAAAAAAAAGAATTTTTACACTTAATCTTTAAAAGATAAGTTAAAAGGATATAACTTCATTATATTCTCCTGCCTGAAAAGGAACTGGGGAATGGGATCATTGCTCAAGTAGTAGAGTGCTTGCTTAGCATGTGTCAAGCCTTGGGTTCAACATCCCATTCGGCAAGAAAAAAAAAGGAGATCTGGAAGTGAAAATATCACTAATTTTACTCAGAATTTCAGGACATTTCCAGAATTTCACCATGACTGAGATCAACAGTTGATTCTTACTGAATTGTTATATAGTCCATTGTTCTAGTACAATAGCACATACACACAGTTAAATTAAAAACATTTTTGTGCTGGTTCTGGGGCTTGAACTCAGGACCTGGGAACTTTCCTTGAACATTTTTGCTCAAGGCTAGCACTCTACCACTTGAGCCACAGCCCCATTTGTGGATTTTTTGGTGCTTAATTGGAAATAAAAGTCTCGTGGACTTTCTTCTTGGGTTGGCTTCAAACCGTGATTCTCAGATCTGTCTCCTAAGTAGCTAGAATTATAGGCATGAGCCACTGATTCCTGGCTGCCAGTTAAAAATTTTAAGCATTAAAAATATTTTGAGGAAGTGGCACTGTGGCTCAAGTAGTAGAGTGCTAGCCTTGAGCTGAAGAGCTGAAGGACAACGTTCAGGCCCAGAGTTCAAGCCCCACGACCGACAAAAAAAAAAAAAGATTTTCACACTTAATCTTTAAAAAATAAGTTAAAAGGATATAGCTTCGTTATATTCTCCTGCTGAAAAGGAACTGGGGAATGGGATCATTGCTCAAGTAGTAGAGTACTTGCTTAGCATGTGTCAAGCCTTGGGTTCAACATCCCATTCAGCAAGAAAAAAAAAAAAGAGAACTGGAAGTGAAATTTCAGGACATTTCCAGAATTTCATCATGACTGAGATTAACAGTTGATTCTTACTGAATTGTTATATAGTCCATTGTTCTAGTACAATAGCACATACACACAGTTAAATTAAAAACGTTTTTGTGCTGGTTCTGGGGCTTGAACTCAGGGCCTGGGAACTTTCCTTGAACATTTTTGCTCAAGGCTAGCACTCTACCACTTGAGCCATAGCCCCATTTGTGAATTTTTTGGTGCTTAATTGGAAATAAAAGTCTCATGGACTTTCTGCTTGGGTTAGCTTCCAACCGTGATTCTCAGATCTGTCTCCTAAGTAGCTAGAATTATAGGCATGAGCCACTGGTTCCTGGCTGCCAGTTAAAAATTTTAAGCATTA
>NW_012267431.1:1177554-1184951 GCF_000151885.1 Dipodomys ordii
TTTCCCTTATTTGCAATAACTAGTATATATCTAGGATAATCTTACCAGACAAGCAGAAAATCAAAAGCTATGTGCATAAGACCATATAAGATGATGCTAAGCAAAATGAACCCCAAGATAGGGACACGAAAGGTTTTTTTCTTTGTTGCTGTTGTTTTTATGTACTATGTGATTGCTTTGTTTCTTTTGTGTGTTCTTATCCCTATGGTATAACCCCTGTTGTCACTGTATTTGATTCTGGTACCCTGTATCTTGTATATACATTTTCCTAATGAGAAGGGGAAGGAAAATAACAAAATGCTGAAACAAGGATACAGGTTGACCCATTGTAACAATGAGACATACAAGACACTATGTTGAAAACGAACTTTACAACTTGGAGGGGGAGGGAGGAGGTGGGGAAGTGCGGAGGGAAGGGATAGTAAGGGAAAAGCAAAGGAGGGGGTAACAATGCTCAATAGGAAATGTACTCATTATCTTACTCATGTAACTGTAACCCCTCTGTACAGTATCTTTACAATAAAAAATATTTAAAAAGTAAATTAAGATAAAGATTTTTTTTTTTGTCGGTCATGGGGCTTAAACTCTGGCCTGGGCGCTGTCCCTCAGCTCTTCAGCTCAAGGCTAGCATTCTACCACTTGAGCCATCGTACCACTTCCATTTCTGAGCGGTTTATTGGAAATAAGAGTCTCATGGGCTTTCCTGCCCTGCCTGGGCTGGCTTTGAACCACAATCCTCAGATCTCAGCCTCCTGAGTAGCGAGGATTACAGGCATGAGCCACGGATGCCTGGCTAACATCAAGATATTTTAATTGTGATTAAATACATACAACATATATTGTTCTAGTGTATTTAGATTCAAACTCAAGGCCTCACAATTACTAGTCAATAGTGGGTGCAGTTCTACCCAAAGAACCATGGTCCCAGGCCACCATCTTAACCATTTTAAGTGTGTAGTTAGAAAAAGAGCAGGGGTCTCCTTCCCTCCTTCCACCATGCCTGCTCTGCAGCAAGGGAGACAGCAGCACAGATAGTCTCTGCCTCTCCACCACTTCCACCACAGACTCTTCCCTGGCCTAAGGAAGTTGGGGGAGAAGGGCCACCTCTTCCTGGGTGTGTAAATTCCCACTCCTGCCTCAGCCAGGATGCCATATTGAATAAAGAAAGACTGAGCTTTGTATTGAAGGCATCTGTGGAATAATGCTACAGTTTGAATAGTAAAGATACCACATTATGAGTTGAGGATTGGGCACAAATAGATGTTGTAGGGCTGGGAATGTGGCTTAGTGGTAGAGTGCTTGTCTAGCATGCATGAAGCCCTGGGTTTGATTTTTCAGTACCACATAAACAGAAAAAGCTGGAAGTGACACTGTGGCTAAGTGGTAGAGGGCTAGCCTTGAACAAAAGAAGCTCAGGGACAGCACCCAGGCCCTGAGTTCAAGCCCCAGGACCTCAAAAAAAAAATTGGATGTCATAGTCTCTGTATCATGATGCACAAGCTCAAATATTTCCACAGATTTCATGTAGAAAAACCAAAGCAATTAATGAGTGACCAGGAACAGATTTCTCAACCAAGTTCATGGACTGATAAGGAGAATTTCTTTTTGTCAACCTAATGAAGCATTCAATAAAGTCTTCTGACTTTTTTTAAAAAAGAATT
Source organism: Dipodomys ordii (assembly GCF_000151885.1). Lineage (NCBI taxonomy): Eukaryota > Metazoa > Chordata > Mammalia > Rodentia > Heteromyidae > Dipodomys > Dipodomys ordii. The sequence continues at coordinate 1,179,216 of NW_012267431.1, forward strand.
CTTACTCTTTTAATTTCATATCTTTCTTTTTTCCTTTTTTCTTTTCTTTCTTTTGCCACTCCTGCGGTTTGAACTTGGCCTGGGCACTGTCCCTGAGCTTCTATGGCTCAAGGCTAGCACTCTACCATTTGAGCCACAGTGCCACTTCCTGCTTTTTCTATTTATGTGGTAATAAGGAATAAAACCCAGGGTTTCATGCATGCTAGGCAAGCACTCTACCATTAAGCCACATTCCTAACCCTTCTTCTGACCCTTTTCAAGATAAACTGGAAGATTATATTAAAGTACAGAAAGCCAAAGTCCTAGAGCCAAAGACATGTTTCAGAAAGATGAGAGAAGACTATTTGGAAACCTGTGGTTATGGAGAAGAGGTCAATTCCAGGTACAGGTATAGAATGTTTGATCTAAGATTTCTATCTGAAACTATGCAGTCCTATCCAAGATCATGTAATATTTCCCCAAAAAAGTGGAAAACCAGTTACCTCAGTGATTACCAGCTCATGACAGCAGTATGAAACTAGATTCTCTGAGCTACTGTCAATTCACCAGGGACTGTTTCTCAGAAAACCAGTACCCCAGGAACTTAAAATGTAATTATAGGGACTGGGAATGTGGCTCTGTGGCAGAGTGCTTTCCATGTAAGAAGCCCTGGGTTCAATTCCTCAGTACCACATAAACACAAAAAAATGGAAGTGGCACTGTGGCTCAAGTGGTAGAGTGCTAGCCTCGAGCAAAAGAAGCTTAGGGACAGAGCCCAGGCCCAATTCAAGCCCCAGGACTGGCAAAAAAAGAATATAATTATGGTTTATACAATAGAGAATCATGAGTTCCCAAATACCTCTCCTTAGGACACAGTACTAGTGCCCCTCAATCCAATCATAAGCAGATGCATCACAACAGCAAAAGCCACCCAGAGGAAGGCAGAGAAAAACCAGAGGACAAGAGGCCTAAGCATAAGTAGAAAAGAAGTTTTGTGGAAATGGATTTAGACAAACACAAGAGCATCCAAAAAGAAAAGAAAAGCAGAGGGCTGGGATGTAGCTCAGTGGCAAAGTGCTTGCCTAGCAAGTGCAATGTCCTGGATTCAATCCCCAGTACCAAAAAAGAAAAGACAAAAAATACAGTTAAAAAAAAAAGAAGAGGCTGGGGAGTTGGCTCAGTGGTAGAGTGCTTGCCTCACATGCATGAGGCCCTGGGTTCAATTCCTCAGCAACACATAAACAGAAAAAGTCGGAAGTGGTGCTGTGGCTCAAGTGGTAGAGCGCTAGCCTAGAGCTGAAAAGCTGAGGAACAGCACCCAGGCCCAGAGTTCAGGCCCCACGACCGACCAAAAAAGAAAAGAAAAACAGAAACAGAAACTGAACAGGTCAATACAGAAAAGAATAAGAATCGAAAAGGAGAAATAGAGCCAAAATGTAGCCTCTAAGAAAGAGGACCGTGGCTGGGAATGTGGCTTAGTGGTAGAGTGCTTGCCTAACGTGCATGAAGTCCCAGGTTTGATTCCTCAGCACCACATAAACAGAAAAAGCCAGAAGTGGCATTGTGGCTCAAGTGGTAGAGCACTAGTTTTGAATATATAGAGGCTCAAGGACAGAGCCCAGGCCCTTAACTCAAGCCCCAGGACTGGCAAAAAAACAAAAAGAAAACACAGAAAGAGGATATTAAGCATAGAAAACAGAAAAAGAAGGCAAAGAAAGGAAGGAGGAGGGGGCTGAGAATGTGGCTTAGTTGTAGAGTGCTCGCCTCGCATGCATGAAGCCCTGGGTTTGATTCCTCAGTGTCACAGAAAAAGCTGGAAGTGGCACTGTGGGTCAAGTGGTAGAGTGCTAGTCTTGAGCAAAAGTTCAGGGACAGTGCCCTGAGTTTAAGCCCCAGGACAAGCAAAAAATAAAAAAATAAAGGAATGAGGAGGAAATGCCAAGCAGGAAGAAAACCTATGCATTCCATCTCCAACATTTTAGCCAGCAGAAAGGTAGGCTAGAGATGTGGCCCAAGTGATAGAGTGCCAGCTGAGCAAGCAAACCAAGCAAGGATAAGGCCCTAACTTCAAACTCTAGACCTTCTAAATAAATAAATAAATACCCATTGAGGTGAAATTTATATAGCATAAAATTAATATCAGTTTTTCAATATAGGGTCTTGCTATGTATTTCACACTAGCTTTGAACCCACAGTCCCCCTGCCTCAGCCTTCCAAGTGCTGGAATTACAGACATGTGTCACTACAACAGGTCAAAATGAATCCTTTCAAAGTGGCTTCATCAGGCTGAGAAGGTGGCTCACTGGTAGAGTGATTGCCTTGCATGCATGAGGCCCTGGGTTCAATTCCTCAACACCACATAAGCAGAAAAAGCTGGAAGTGGTGCTGTAGCTCAGGTGGTAAGAGCACTAGCCTTGAGCTGAAGAGCTGAGGGACAGCGCCCAGGCCCAGAGTTTAGGCCCCACGACCAACAAAAAAAAATCAAAGTGGCTTCATGGCATTTAGTAATTTGCAGTACTTTTTGCCAGCCTTTGATCCGTGTTTGGCCAGCAGATCACAGCCATAGACAGAGGAAGACTATGGTTCAAACTGCTCAGAAAGCACCTTCGCTTGTGGTTTCCTGAGGCAAATCACAGTCCAGTCTCAAGGACCATAACCAGTTGTGGCCCCAGGCTACACACACACACACACACACACACACACACCTCTACTTCCAAAGACAGACCATGTAGGAAAGGGGTTTGTCCAGCACCAGCCCCTAGTGACCACAGAGGAGGCTGCACTCCTACTATGTTTTGCCTCACTACCGCAGCCTGCACCCCAGGATGTGAAAGCTCTGGAAAGAACAAAGAAGCTGCACATAGGAGCCTGCTGTTAGAGATGCTGAAAATCCGGGAGTTTCCTCCCCTTGGAAGACACAAAGCACTTTTCAGCAAAACATGTTCAAAGATCTGAATGACATCCATGCTAATTGCACTTGGCTTCAAAACCCCAAGACTCTCTAGCTACCAGCATCACCCAAGCTGCTTTCCCACGCACTAGCTGCTTTTGAGATTACTGTACTGAATGTGACACTTCGGCCTTGATGCTAGTTACTGTCAGCTCTTCCCTGAAAGCAATCAATATGCCATCCAAGCACATCTCTGATCTCAGCTTCTCCAATGAGTAGGGCATCCCCTCCCTCAGCATTAGGTCATCTTCTAGCACCCCACAGACTGGGGGGAGGGGGTCAGCTAACTTTCTTGTCACCGCCTTCCAATTCTCCACACTGGGCTCCTTTTGTTTCCAGTCATTAAAGAGAAAGCTTTCAGACACAAAGCAGTAACAGAGAGCCACCCAGAGAGCCATCTGCAACAATTCTCCAGCTCAGGAGATCATGTTGAACGAACTTATTAAGCCACGCTGAAAAAGGCCAGATACCCATGTTTTCATTCATTTTCAGACTCTAGACTTAAAAATGCATATATATGCATATACTTTATATACATAGAACGTGATTGTAACTGTGAGACTGAGTCAGGAGCAAGGAAAGGGACAGAGAATAATGGAGGGTGAATTCTATCAAAATACTTTGCACTGCGTCTCTGTAGGGAAAGGAATTATTTTTTAAAATTTGTGCTGGTCCTGGGGCTTGAACTTAAAGCCTGGGCACTGTCCTTGAGCTTTCTTGCTCAAGGCTAGTGCTCAATCACTTCAGCCACAGCTCCAGTTCCTGCCTTCTTTGTGCTTAATTAGGAATAAAAGTCTCATGGACTTTCCTGCCTAGGCTGGCTTTGAACCATGATCCTCAGATCCCAGCCTCTTGAGTAGCTAGGATTACAGGAATGAGCCACCAGTGCCTGGCTGAAAAAAAATTAATACAAAACAGTTTCCCAGCTCCCTGACCAACAGGACTAGGCCAGCTCAGGAAATGTCACCAGTGCATGTCTCACTGCCTCCAAGAAGAAAATCAAAACCATCTGCTATCAATTTTAAAGTCAAAAGACTATGATTCTAGTGGTAAGAGTAGTAAGCACTTGAACACAGGTTGGCCAGACCACAGGAAGGACTTCCAGCTCTGTCATTCATTTAGTTATAGATCTCACCCCCAACTCTTTGCATCTTAAATCAGAGTCTTAGTCATGGTTATACCTAGGAGGTCACTCCCAGGCCGGAGGATGAAGTGCAGTATATGAGCTGGCATGCCATCCCAGGCTTTGTATTTTTCCTGAACCTATTTTCCTGAACAGTATTTATCTGTATTTATTTTTTTCTTTTCTTTTTCTTTTTTTCTTTTGTGGGAGGGAGAGGGTGTTTGTGTGTATGTGTGTATGCACACTGGAACTGGAGCTTGAACTCAGAGCCTCACTATTTTGCTTAGCTTTTTCCCTCAAGGCTGGTGCTCTTCCACTTTTGGCTTGTTGCTGGTTGATTGAAGATAATTGTCTTACAGATTCTTCTGCCTGGGCTGGCTTTGAGTCAAGATCCTCAGATCTCAGCTCTTGAAGAGCTAGTATTACAAATGTGAACCACTGGCTAACCCTCTAGTTTTTTTGTTTTTGTTTTTGTTTTTTACAGCAGCCATACGAAATGAATACAACATACTAAAAAACAGGGCTGAAAGTACGGCTCAGTGTTACAGTACTTGCCTAGTATGCTTGAAGCCCTGGGTTCCATCCTCGGCACTCCCTACAAAAAATTGGCATCAACTAGATTCTAAATTTAAAAACAAATTAAGTAGCATGGTACCTGAAATCCTAGCTACTCAGGAGGCTGACATCTAAGGATCACAGTTCAAAACTAGGAAAGTCCATGAGACTCTTATTTCAAGCATACTACCCAAAATAGCTAACATCCTCAAGTGGTAGAGCTCTAGCTTTAAGCAAAGCAGCTCAGGGACAGTGTCCAAGTCCTGAATTCAAGCCTTAGGACTGGCACAAAAAATTGTTTCTCCAACAAATCAAAGAAAGGTTGGACAAATGGGATTGCATGAAACTGCAGAGCTTCTGCATGGCAAAGGACATAGCTAGCAAGATCAATAGAAAGCCCACGGATTGGGAGAAGATCTTCACTAGCCATACAATGGAAATCCTCAAAGAAACAACTGCCCAATAAATAAGTGGGCTAAAGACTTAAAGAGAAACTTCTCTGAAGAGGAAATAAGAATGGCCAATAGGGGCTGGAAAGGTGGTTCAGTGGTAAAGTGCTTGCCTCGCATGCATGAGGCCCTGAGTTCGATTCCTCAGTACCACATAAGCAGAAAAAATGGAAGTGGCATTGTGGCTCAAGTGGTAGAGCACTAGCCTTGAGCTAAAGAGCCAAGGGACAGCACCCAGGCCCAGAGTTCAGGCCATGACCGACAAAAAAAAAAAGAATGGCCAATAGACACATGAAGAATGCTCAACCTCTCTAGCCATAAAAGGAATGCAAATCAAAACAATATTGAGATATCACCTCACCCCAGTTACAATGGCTATAATCAAGAAATCAAATAACAACAGATGCTGGAGGGGATGTGGCCAGAAGGGTACCCTACTGCATTGTTGGTGGGAGTGTAAACTTGTTTAATCACTCTGGAAAGCAGTATGAAGGTTCCTGAAAAGACTCCACATAGAGCTCCCCTATAACCCAGCAATCTCACTTTTGCGCATTTACCCAAATGATCACAAACAAGGCTATACTAAAGATACCAGACAACTATGTTTATTGCAGCATTATTTACCATAGCTAAGATATGGAACCAACCCAGATGCCCCTCAAGAAAATGCGGTATATATA
>NW_012267431.1:1185001-1202449 GCF_000151885.1 Dipodomys ordii
TATATATATATATGCCTCCATCAGAAAGAATGACATTGCCCGTTTGTTAGGAAATGGAAAGACTTGGAAAAAATTATATTAAGTGAAACAAGCCAGTCCCAAAGAAACATAGGTCCCATGGTTTCCCTTATTTGCAATAACTAGTATATGTTTAGGACAAGCAGTAAAGGTCAAAAGCTATGTGCATATGACCATATAAGATGATGCTAAGTGAAATGAACCCCAAGATAGGGACACAAGTGGTTTTATCTTTCTTGCTGTTGTTTTTAATGTACTTACAACGTACTACATCATTTTTTTTGTTTGTTTCTTTGGTATGTTCTTCCCCCATGGTATAATCCCTGTTCTCACTGTATTTTATTCCAGTGCCCTGCATCTTTTATATACATTTTTCTAATTTGGGGAGAGGAGGGAAATAATAAAATGCTGAAATAAGGATACAGGTTGACCCATTGTAACAATGAGATATACAAGACACTATGTTGAAAACGAAATTTGCAACTTTGGCAGTGTGTGTGGGAGGGTGGTAGAGGAAAAACAAAGGAGGAGGTAGCAATGCTTGATAGGAAATGCACTGATTACCTTACTCATGTAACTGTGACCCTTCTGTACAGTATTTTTACAATAAAAACATATATAAAAATTGTTTCTCACACCTATGGAGGCCAGAAGGCTATAATCAGTATTGCTAAGCTAAAATCACATGTTACAGTGCCATACTCCCTTCAAAAGCTTTAGGGGAGAATCCATTTCTGGAATCTTCCAGCTCCTAGTGCTTGTTGACACACTCTTTAACCTCATCACTACAATCTTAGTTCTCATGGTTGTATTACTTTCTTCTCTTCTATTTTTCACTTATAAGGACTCTTGTGGGCTGGGAATGGGGCTTAGTGGTAGAGTGCTTGCCTAGCATGCACGAAGCCCTGGGTTCGATTCCTCAGCACCACATAAACAGAAAAAGCCAGAAATGGCACTGTAGCTCAAGTGATAGAATGCTAGCCTTGATCAAAAGAAGCTCAGGGACAGTGTTCAGGCCCTGAGTTCAAGACCTAGGACTGGCAAAAAAAAGGACTCTAGTGATTATACTTCTGGTCTATCCAGTTCATCTAGGATACTCCTCGATACCAAGATCATTAACTCAGTCACATCTGCAAAATCTATAAGATGACATGCACAAGTTCTAAGGATTAGGTATTCTGCCTTTTTTATTTTTATCAGTTACTCATATTCCAAAATTTCTATTGATAGCTGGATGCCAGTGGCCCATGCCTCTAATCCTAGCTACTCAGGATGCTGAGAACTGGGGATGTGGTTCAGAGCCAGCCTGAGCAGGAAAGTTCATGAAACTTATTTTCTGTCGGTCATGGGGCTTGAACTCAGGTCCTGGGCACTGTCTCTGGGGATCATGGTTTTCAGCCAGCCTGTCCAGGAAAGTAATGAGACTCATCTCCAATAATCAGCAAAAAGCTGAAAGTGGGGCTAGCTCCCAGGCTCTGAGTTCAAGCCCTAGGATGTACACACACTTAGCTATTCTTGATCACTTTAGGTTTTTTTTTGTGATAGTACTAGGGTTTGAATTCAGGGTTTCATGCTTGCTAGGCAGATGTTCTATCACTTGAGCCACACTTCCAGCCTTTTTTGCTTCAGTTATTTTTCAGGTCTTGCATTTTTTTTTCAAGCAAGAAGAAAACTCATTTATTATAGAGCAGCACTTTTTAAAGCCAAAAAGGGCAGGTGGCATGGCAAGGGAGGAAGAGGAACCAGTCACTGTCAAGGTCACACCCTATCATGCACCTAAGCTTCCACGGGCTGGTTATGCACTGAGGTCTTGCATTCTTTGTCTGAGTAAGACTGAACTGTGATACTCCTAGTTATGCCTACCACATACCTGGGAGTGCAGATGTGAACCACCATGCCCAGTTTTTTGTCATTGAAATGTGGTTTCCTAATTTTCCCCCCTGGCTGGCCTCCTATTACAATCCTCTTGATCATTGTTTCTGAGTATCTGGGATTATAGGTATAAGACACACTCAAGGATTTTTAATTAATAAGTGTTGCTTTAAAGGGTTTGTCAGATAACCCCAACCTCAGTAGCATCTTGCTTTGGCACCTGTTGGTTTTCTTTCATATTCCAAGGTTTTTCTATGCTGAGTAATTTAGGTTGTATCCCGAACATCTTGGATATGATGAGACTGTTATTTAAATCCTGTGGAGGCGGTTGATATTTTTGTTTTAGCAGGCCATCAGTCTGATTGAGTTCTGATTAAATTCCAGTCTACTTTCAGTAAGCAATAGGTCCAATGTGAGCTCAGCTTTCATGTCCTTGGTAATGCCCTTTAGATATTTCTCTGCTGTACCCGATGCAGCTGTTAGTCTGGGATTTAGATAGCGTTCTGTCCTGGCTTGTTTCCAGCTACTTTGGTATATTATTTTTGTGACAGCTCCATGCATAGGCAGCTAGAAGATAAGGCCTGGACTTTTTACCCATGTCCTTCTCTTACAGAAGGAGCTAAGTCACATGGACATTTCTGCCTGGGCTGGCTTTGAACCTCAGTCCTCAGATATCAACCTGTTGATTAGGATTGTGGGCGTAAGCCACCAGCGCCTGCCTCTGCTCAGATTTTTTTATGCCAGTTCTGGGGCTTGAACTGAGGGCCTGGGCACAATCTCTCAGCTTCTTTTGCTCAAGGCTAGCATTCTACCACTTAAGACACAGCACCACTTCTGGCTATTGCTGTTTATGTAGTACTGAGGAATCAAACCCAGGGCTTCATGCATGCTAGGCGAGCACTCTACCTCTAAGCCACATTCCCAGCCTCTGCTCAGATTTTTGTGTTGTACACTTAAGGCTTGCATTCTAGGGGATGATCCCATGTCCACTTAGAGGTTGAGCTTAAATATGTGAAGGCATGCTTGACTTGGGAACACATTCCAACCTCAAGTCTCCTACAAATCCAACCTAGCATTTGGTAATCACTGGACTTGCTGTGTCTTCTCTGTGCTCATACAAGCTCAGTCAGTAAAAGATAAATGGGCAGCTTGGGTCTGCTCTGACCTCTGCTGCCTATGTGTATGGTTTGTCCAGTATATAAGGAGAGTTTATAGCGCCAAGTGCCAGTGGCTTATGCCTGTAATCCTAGCTATTCAGGAGGCTGAGACCTGAGGGCCTTGGTTTGAAGCCAGCTCAGAGAAAGAAAATCCATAAAATTTTCTCTCCAGTTAAGTGGGGCTTTGGCTCAAGTGGCAGGGCACCCCCCTTGAATGAAAAAGGCAAGGAAAGAGGCTGAGGCCCTGAGGTCAAGCCCAGTATTAGCTCAAAAAAGGACTCGGGACATGGCTAAGTAGAACATTTGCCTAGCATGCACAGCACCCTGGGTTCCATACCTAGCACTGCAAGCTAACAAACAAAAAGACCACATTCTTACCCATCATATGCACACTCATCCTAATAATACCCCCACCATTTTCTTATTCTGTATTCCAGAGTTGAACTCCTAAAATCTTTTTATGTATGTATGCCAATACTGGAGCTTGAACTCAAGTGTTTGCATTCTCACTTGGCTTTTTGGCTCAAGACTGGCCTTTCTACTACTTGAGTTCCACCCTCACACCCAGCTGTTTGCTGGTTAATTGGAGATAAGAGTGTCTCCAACTTAACTTCCCATGGTGGCTTTGAACCAAGATCCTCAGAACTCACCCTCCTAAGCAGCTAGGATTGTAGATGTGAGCCACCAGCACCTGGCTTAATCATCTATGGATGGTCATTTGTGTTGATACCACCTCTTAGCCAATGTGATAGCTCTACTATGAACACCTTATGCAAATAGCTCTCTGAGACCCTACTTCCAATTCTTTTCAATACATTGCAATTTTTCATGGAGCCGCTTTATAAAAAAATAAGAAAGTGTGGGACTTGGGCTGGGAATGTGGCTTAGTGGTAGAGTGCTTGCCTAACATGCATGAAGCCCTGGGTTTGATTCTTCTGTACCACATACACAGAAAAAGCCAGAAGTGGTGCTGTGGCTCAAGTGGTAGAGTGCTATCCTTGAGCAAAAGAAGCTCAGGGAAAGTGCCCAGGCCCTGAGTTCAAGTCTCAGGACTGGCAAGAAAGAAAGAAAGAAAGAAGAGAAAGAGAGAAAGAAAGAAAGTGGGATTTGAAGTAGAGTTACTGCTTTGAAAAAGGATGAATATAATCAAAATAGGTTGTTCCAATTTTGAAAACAGAAAAATTTAACCTGTTGAAGTTTGTTTAGGGGAAAGGGAAAATAAGAAAGGGAGTGGGGGGGGGAGGGAAAGTTGGACAAAAATGAGGGTAGGGGTAACAAGTTTGACCAGAAATGTACTTATTACCTTACTTATGTAACTATAACCCCTCTATACATCACCTTTACAATAATTTTTTTAGTTTTCAAATTAAAAAAAATAATGAATTATCCAGAAAATGGATGAGAGGATATCTTGAAAGGAAATAGAAGAATAATAAAAACACCAGTAAATCTATTTAGAAAACAAAAAAAAAAAAACTGAGCTGGGCGCCAGTGGTTCACGCCTGTAATCCTAGCTACTCAGGAGGCTGAGATCTGAGGATCATAGTTGAAAGCCAGCCTGGGCAGAAAAGTCCGTGAGACTCTGATCTCTAATTAACCACCACCAGAAAAGTGGAGGTGGCACTGTGGCTCAAGAGGTAGAGCACTTGCCTTGAGTTGAAGAGCACAGGGACAGTGCCCAGGCCCAGAGTTCAAGCCCCATGACCGACAAAAAAGAAGAAGAAGAAGAAGAAAAGGAAAAGAAAAAAATCTGAATGCAAGACAGATGCAAATATATGGGCAAGCCACACGCAAACACATGGGCAAGCCACACTGACTTTTCCACATGGGCTACATCACCAGGAGCTCTAGTAGACCAAATTTATGTGTTAAAGCAAACCTCACAAACTGTTCACCAGTGGATCATGCCTGTAATTCTAGCTGTTCAGGAGGCTGAGATCTGAGGATCATGATTCAAAATCAGGGTAGGAAAGTCAGTGGGATTATCTCCAATTAACGACCAAAAGACAGGAAGTAGAGTTGTGGTTCAAGTGTTAGTGCCTTGAATAGAGATAATATCCAGGTCCTGAGTTCAAGCCCCAGAATAGGCACAAGCGCGCGCGCGCACACACACACACACACACACACACACATCCTTCAAAGATTTTCTAAAATCAAGCCAAAATATAAGAATCAAAGAGAAAGATGAGAACTATAAGAAAGGAGCAAAAGTTGCTCAAACACATTGAAAAATACATTGCAAAAAAACTGAAAAAAATAATATTTTAAGCACTACATAGTAAAAAATATCAAACAGAAACAACCACTTTTCCTTGATGAAGAACTGGAGTCCCAGAACATTTAAATTCTTGATGAGGTAACAGTGTGTGTATATTTAGAATAAGAATAAAACATATGTCAGGGCTGGGAAGGTGGCTCAGTGGTAGAGCGCTTGCCTTGCATGCCTGAGGCCCTGAGTTCCATTCCTCAGCACCACATAAGCAAAAAGAAAAAAGCCGGAAGTGGCGCTGTGGCTCAAGTGGTAGAGCGCTAGCCTTGAGCTGAAGAGCTGAGGGACAGCGCCCAGGCCCAGAGTTCAAGCCCCACGACCGAACCAAAAAAAGAAACCGACCGGACCCAAAAAAAAAAAAAAACATATGTAAGATCTGTGATTACTTGACATACAACTATAGGCAAAAGAGTTCATTTTTAACCCTCCAATTTCTTCATTTATTGAATGATACTACTATTTTAGTTATTTGTTTGTTTCTTTGTTGTGGTAGTGGAATTTAACTCAGTGCCTCTATTGCTTACTAAGGCACTATGCCATTTGTTTCCAGTTTTGCTTTGGTTATTTTTTGCCCAAGACAGCCTTGCAACTATCATCCTACTTATAGATTCTCATGGCTTCCCACTGAGCTGTGATATATTAGGACCACAGGCACACACCAACACACCAAGCTTGTTTGTTCATATGTAACTTTTGGCATAATTGTATCATCTTCAATATTCAAATATCTTATTAAAATATAACAGTTGGCAAAGGTGTATAGCATACACAAGATCTGCTGCATATTAGCTATCTAATAAACTACAGCATTTTCTTGTTGTACACAAAAAGGGGAGTGGGGTGGGAGGGAAAGTGGGAGAAATCAAGGGAGGTGGTGACGTTGCTCAAAAAGAAATATATTCATTACCTTACTTATGTTACTGTAACCCCTCTGTACATCACCTTTACAATAAAATATTGTTTTTAAAAAGGGAGTGTGATGGGGGGAGGGGGGAGATTGACTGGAATATATTGTAAACTTGTGTGGAAATTAACCATGAATGCCATCTGAATAATTAATGTGAGGTAATAAAATGCTTAAAAAGAAGTAAGATTATTCAATTATGTGTCCGTTCTATTTATTTGCTTATTTATTTATTTGGGTGTTACTAAAGCTTCAGGCTTCCTTGGCTTCCTTGCTCACAGCTGGAGCTCTAATACTTTAGCCATCCCTCTACTCAGCTTTTTGCTGGTTAATTGGAGATGGAATCTTGCATACTTTTCTGCCTGGGTTGATTTTGAAATGCAATCCTCTGATCTCAGTCACCTGAGTAGCTAGGATTATAGGCTTGAGCCACTGGCACCTGGCTCTATTCTTCATTTTTGGAGGAATTTCTAAACTGTTCGCTAAGCAATTGTGGCATTTTGCAATCTCACCAACAATGCACCAGGGTTCCAATCTCTCCATTTTCTTTCCAACCCTGATTGTATTCTTGTTTTCTTTTTAATTATGCCATACCTCATAGCACTTGTTATTTTTATTTTTATTTCAACCTGCTCTGCCCATGAAATAAAGAAACTTACAACTATTTTTACAGTGTGACTAGGTGTTTATTGTCAACCACTTGTCTCTGGCCGGGCTGCCAGGAACAGGAAGTAGTAGAGACAGAGGCCCAGCCCCTCCCTTCCTGGCCTGAGTCACTGCCAGATCCTGACTCATTCTTCCATTTCATGTAGTCACAATGACAAGCTGGAAGAGGAAGGACATGTCAGGTACAGGGGACAACACTTTCCTAGGGGTGGAGAGTTAGGGGAAGAAATTAGGGTAGCTTCCAGTTCTTATCTTCATGCCCATCCATTTGCTTCCTGTCCCATCCATCCTCCAGGAAACCCAGGTCCCAACTGATACCAGGAAAACCTAGCAGGTGTGTTGGGTGGGAAGTCTTCTCCAGCAGCTTCAACTGGTCTCAGCAGCCAGAGTTGCAAACCCAGCCCTTTGCTCATGAGAGAGCCCTCTCTTCACCAAGTGGGTCAGAAAGACGTTCTCATTTGGATAGAAGATGTCAATCAATTCCTACAAGTGGTGCTGTCTGCCAAGATTTCTTTCTGCACCCTCATGGGGAGTACTTGAAAGACATTCCCTCCTCATCTGCCACCCATGGCACAATATAATACTGTGGAAGTTGCCTTTAGAGCCTGGGCCATGCCTAAACCATACTGTAAAAGTATATGATCATTTAGAATTAGATGTGTGTGTATGCACATGCACACACGCATATGTACCAGTCCTGGAGCTTGATCTCGGTACCTGGGCACTGTCCCTGAGCATTTTGGCTCAAGGATAGCACTCTACCATTTGAACTACAGCTCCACTCCCGCCTTAAAAAAAATGTCTAATTGGAGCTGAGTCTCTTGGACTTTCCTGCCCAGAATGGCTTTTAGTTTTATGATCCTCAGAGCTCAGCCTCCTGATTAGCTAGGATTATAAGCATTAGTTCAGAGACAGCCCCAAGTCCTGAATTCAAGCCCTAGGACCCATGCAAACAGATGCACACATGTGTGTGTGAATACACATATACACACACTCATAGAGTGAAAAATCTCAATTTGCCTAAAAATAAGGAAATCTATTTACATCATGAAGCAAATACATTTTGGTTCTGATTTACACCAACACTATTTTGAACAGAGTAATATTAACAGAATTGTCAAGAGATTGATTGGTGGGAGTGAGGGCTGGGGCTTGTTAAGGATCAGGACTGCCTGGGCACACTACACACAGAGGAGAAACAGAGGTTTGTGGAGATCCTTGGATCTCACACCTGTAATCCTACCTACTCAAGAGGCTGAGATCTGAGGATCGTGGTTCAAAGCCAGCTCAGGGGAGGAAAGTCAGTGAGACTCTATCTGCAATAAACTACTCCCCACCCTGAAAATGAAGCCAGAAGTGGAGCTGTGGCTCAAGTGGTAGAGCACTAGCCTTAAATTTTCTTTTTTCATCGGTTGTAGGGCCTGAATTCTGGGCCTGGGCACTGTCCCTCAGCTCTTCAGCTCAAGGCTAGCGCTCTACCACTTGAGCCACAGCACCAATTCCAGCTTTTTTTCTGCTTTTGTGGTGCTGAGAAATCAAACCCAGGGCCTCATGCATTCGAGGCAAGCACTCTACCACGGAGCCACCTTCCCAGCCCTGAGCACTAGCCTTAAACACAAAAACCTCAGGGACAACACCCAGGCCCTGAGTTCAAGCCCCAGGACCTGCACACATACACACAAAAATGTTCGTTTTTGGAGGTGTTTTATTGTCATTCTCTTTCTGTGTGGAGTTGATATTTTACAGATACATATGTAGCTTGCATTTTGCACTTTGAGGATATTTGAAAATCATTGCCTTGTGATGATACACAGTGTTGAGAAACAGTATTTCAAATGGTTAATTGATTTTTAGTGAGATTATTGGGTTTTCCTCAATTTCTTAGTTTAAATGGTTCCCCTTTTTACAAATAATGCTTGGATAGAGTGCTTGCGCATGTGCCTGAGCATGCGCGCGCATATAATACATACATACATACATACACTACCACCACCACCAACAGCAACAACAACAAAAACAACTTTATCTGTTACGAAATGAAAGTGGAATTGAAGGCGGAGATGGAAGAGGGAGGACGATTCCTCCAAGAAGCGACTCAGTCCAGAGTTTCAAAGAACACCGCAGTGACCGCGACACTGCAGGATAGGTAGCCCCACCCTCCCACTGCAGACCCCGCTTGCCGCAGTGACGAACTTGGTGTTGGCTTTGGGTGGTCTTTGGTGCCCTCTGCTGTTCGCGTACTAAACATGCGCCAAACCGCCTACTGCAGCTGCAGGTCCCGCTCACTTTTGGCCTCCTCCTCCATTTTACTTCTCCACACCTTTTCCCAGTGTCGCTCCCCTTTCAGTCCTCTGCGTCCTGATTTAGGAGTCCCAGTCCGATGAGCCCCTTGTGGAACTAACTGCTGTCATTAGACTCAGAGGAGATGAGCAGATCGATAAGGGCTTAGAAGTTAGGGACAGCTGGCTATCTAAGGCTAGGCACCACTCCCCTCCCCCCCCTCCACCCGCCCAGGCCCAATTATCTTGCAGTTTCTTTGATCTCTAGCTTCCTGTGGCCCTGAGAGATGGTACCAGAAGCATCAGGACCTGAATGCGATCAGGGAACCACAAGATTGTGCACCTGCACTCACCTCCTTTCAGCAGATGAAGCAAGCCATAAGGAAAGACCAGGGCCTCCAAGCCTCCCCACCCATGACCCAGAAATGCCCAAATGTGTCATCTGGAGATGGAAGGACAACTGTTCAGAAGCAGTCAGAGGGCCTTGTTGGTGACAGGAAGCAGCCATGTCTCCAAGTCTCAGACCTGCAGAGGAGTCTCTAGAGTCTCCAGAGCTGAGACTTCCTCAGCTGGATACCCACCCATGTGCCTGTCTCTTTCCTCCTTTCAGGGGAGCTTCGAGTCCCACCAGGCTCTAAACCCTTCTCTTTGTCCAATCCACAGGACTGAGGGAATTCACACAGAAACAGAGGGACCTGAAGGATTGCCATAAACCCTGTGCACAGTGGAATCCACTTAGTGTTCTGTGTCTGGGAAATCACTATAGTCTGCACTTTTGTCTGCCTGGGCCAGGCTACCTCCCCTGAAGTGCTGCTGGAGGAGGAAGAAAGCTGCCAACATTGGAGCCCTGAAATTCTAGCCAGTACTTTGATTCATTGAAACAGCTTAGATCTCATAACTGTAGGTCTGGTTGTTGTTTGTGCTGTTGGCATTCAAACTCAAGGGCTCTGGGCCACCCAACCCTAAAGCTCTTAGGCATAGAGAAACCTGCTGTTCCCACTGTAAAGACAATCTCCACTGACTGAACCCAGGGACAGTGAGACTCTGGACCTGCAGGTGAAGGAGCTGCAGGAACTCAGGGTGACTATTATAGAGCCTGTGCCGGGCATTTGGGGCAGTGATGGTCACATCTACAAGGTATAGGAGAGCCCCTTAGACAAGGATCACCTTAATGTCCCTTCTCCATTGGACAGTGGGAGGAAATATACAGAGAGTGGGGGGAGGCTTTCTTTGGGGTTGGGGGTGGTAAGGAGAGAACCAAGGTCAGAGGAGCAGGATGAAGCTGCTCAGGTCACCCCCTGATCCAACTCCAGGCTGACTTTCACAGTGAGCAAGGCTCAGCCTGCCCAGATCCATGGCGGTCACAGCAGGGTGTTAAGCAGGCCAGGAGCCAGTTACAGTAACAGAAAGTGAGTTTGACCCTCAGGGATCCCTTGAGCCACCAGTGGACTTTGGATTCTGCCCAGTTTCGGGAGCCAGCATAAGGCCTTTCTCTTAGCCTAACTCCACAGCAAACACTCATAGGACTTTTTTTCTCACAGAAGGGAAGAATGGTACCCTAGTACTTATTTGATGTCTAGTGTATACCCTGTAGCTATCTTGCTGTCTGCTTTGCCTAGCTTGTCTACTTCAGAGTTCACAATATGGTTGTAAGGAGTGCCATTATCACATGGATAACAAAAATCCCCAGCTGTTCAAGGTCCTTACATAAAATAGTGTCACCTGGTGTTGGTGGCTCCCATCTGTAATCTTAGCTACTCAGGAGGCTGAGATCTGAGGATTGTAGTTTGAAGGCACCTGGGCAGGAAAATCTATGAAATTCTTTCTTTTTCTTTTTTTCTTTTTTTTTCTTTTTGGTCGGTTGTGGGGCTTGAACTCTGGGCCTGGGCGCTGTCCCTCAGCTCTTCAGCTCAAGGCGAGCGCTCTACCACTTGAGCTACAGCGCCACTTACGGTTTTCTGGTGGTTTATTGGAGATAGGAGTCTCACAGTCTTTCCTGCCCGGGCTGGCTTTGAACCACAATCCTCAGATCTCAGCCTCCTGAGTAGCTATGATTACAGGTGTGAGCCACCAGCGCCTGGAAATCTGTGAAATTCTTATCTCCAATTAAGTACCCAAAAGCAGGAAGTGGAGCCATTGCTCAAGTGGTACAGTGCTAGCTTTGAGGGGGGAAAAAGCCCAAACAAACAAAAAGGCTCAGAGGCAGTGCCCAGGCACTGAGTTTCATTCTTATTAGAACAGGCACACGTGCACACACACACACACACACACACACACACACACACACACACGCAATTCATGGAGGTAAAGTGAAGGAGAAACTTGAAAATCAGTGCTCTGAAGGCAGAAATAACATCTCTTTCTGTTTCAGGGCTCAACAGCTGCCTTTTCTTCCTTCCATCCTCCATCCCTCCCTCCCTCCCTCCCTCCCTCCCTTGCTTCCTTCCTTCCTTTTCTTTCTTCCTTGTTTGCCTGGTGCTCTAACACCTGAGTCATGCCTCCAGCCCAACATTTCATTGGTCACTTGGAGATGGAGTCTCTTGGACTTTTCTGCTTGGGCTACCTTTGAACCAAGATTCTCTGATCTCAGGCTCCTGGGGAACTAGGGTTATAGGCATGCCCCCATCACAGTTTCTAAATACGATTAAAGTGGTATAGGAAACTAGAGAAATAATTGAGTTCAGAACTAGGTCAGGGAAGGACAAAGTGACCCTGGAACATTTTGTGCTGTAAAACAAAGAAATCTCAGAAAACAGGAGTTCTATAAAAATTGATCAAGGAGTCAGTGGCTAAGGGGCACTCCCTGGGCCAGATGTGGACAATATGAACAGCAAAATAAATAAGCACAGGCATCTGATCCTGGTCCAGGTAGAACAATGTGTCTCCTGGCTGTTTTTTTTGGGGGGGGGAGAGGAGGCAGCTATAGGGCTTGAATTCAGGACCTCTGACTCTTGCTTGGCTTTTTTTTTTTGGTTCAAGGCTGGTGCTCTAGCACTTAAAACATACCTCCACTTTGAGCTTTTTGCTGGTTAATTGGAAATAAGAGCCTCTTGGATTTGTCTTTCTTAACTGGCTTTAAATCTCAATTTTGAAATCTCAGACTCCTGACTAGCTAGGATTACAGGCATGAGCCACTAGCACCTGGCTCAGACCCCTGGCTCTTACAAGTAAAACTTTCCAGAATAGCCAGGGAGTGCCCATTCCTCTAGATCAAACATCCAGGAAATGGATATTTGAATAACATAGCCATATATCCTTGTATTTTTTTGGGGGGGGGTCCAGTCATGGGACCTGAACTCTGGGCCTGGGCGCTGTCCCTCAGCTCTTCAGCTCAAAGTTAGCGCTCTACCACTTGAGCCACAGTGCCACTTCTGGCTTTTTTCTTTTTGCTTATGTGGTGCTGAGGAATCGAACCCAGGGCCTCAGGAATGCAAGGCAAGCGCTCTACCACTGAGCCACCTTCCCAGCCCAGATATCCTTGTCTTGAGGCCCCAGAACTAACATTCCTACCTTACTCTCTACTTAACCTCTGGACTCAAGTGGCTGGCAACAGACTGAAAATTTATTGCCAATTAGGTCCTTGAACTGAGAGCCCAACTGGCCCAACTTCCTCCCTACCTCTGGCTTACATTCTTTTTCCACTATATCTGCTTCCTACCATTGCTTTCTAACCAATCTTCACCAGACCATGCTAACATTCCTTCAGAACTCACTATAAAAACATCAGAATGTAAGAAGTGGCTCTCTATCTTATGCTGAGGGCTCTTGGATACAGATTCCTTCCCCTGGGCAAAGTTGTGCAGTATTGACCACCTCCCCTCCCTCCCTCCCTCCCTCCCTCCCTCCCTTCCTTCCTTTTTTTTTTTTTTGTAGGTTGTGCGGCTTAAACTCTGGGTTTGGGTGCTGTCCCTGCACTCTTCAACTGCAGGGGAGCACTCTACTGCTTGAGCCACAGTGCCACTTCCAGTTTTCTGAGTGGTTTATTGGAGATAAGAATCTCACAGACCAGCTGGGAAGGTGGCTCAGTGGTAGAGCACTTACCTTGTAAGCCTGAGGCCCTGGGTTCGATTCCTCAGCACCACATAAGCAAAAAGAAAAAAGCCGGAAGTGGCACAGTGGCTCAAGTGGTAGAGCACTAGCCTTGAGCTGAAGAGCTGAGGGACAGCGCCCAGGCCCAGAGTTCAAGCCCCACGACTGGACCCCCCCAAAAAAATCTCACGGACTTTCCTGCCTGGGCTGGATTTGAACCATGATCCTCAGATCTCAGCCTCCTGAGTAGCTAGGATTACAGGCATGAGCCACCAGTGCCAGGCTTCCCTTCTCTTTCTTTGGTGCCAGTTTTGGGGCTTGAACTAAGGACCAGGGTATTATCCCTGAGCTTCTTTTGCTCAAGGCTAACACTCTACCACTTGAACCATAGCTCTACTTCCACCTTTTTTTTTCAGTCATGGGCCTGAACTCTGGGCCTAGGTACTGTTCCTGAGCTCTTCAGCTCAAGGCTAGTGCTCTACCACTCGAGCCAGACTGCCACTTCCTGTTTTCTGATGGTTAATTGGAGATAAGTTCAAAGCCCCGGCGGCTTTGAACTGTGATCCTCAGATCTCAGCCTCCTGAGTAGCTAAGATTATAAGAGTGAGCCACCAGCACCTGGCTAACTTCCAGCAGTTTATTAGGAATAAAAGTCTCAGGACATTCCTGCTTGGGTTGGCTTCAAACCGCAATCCTCAGATCTCAGCCCCCTGAGTAGCTAGGATTACAGGCATGAGCCACCAGTGTGGGACTTGGAGTCTTCTCTTTGTCTTTTCTCTGCATACTTTTAAACCTATCAAAAGTCTTTTTTTTTTTTGGTGGTTCTGGGGCCTGAACTCTGGGCCTGGGTGCTATTGTTGAGCTCTTGAGCTCTTGAGCTCTTCAGCACTCTACCACTTGAGCCACAGCGCCACTTCTGGCTTTTTCTGCATATGTGGTGCTAAGGAATCCAACCCAGAGCCTCATGCATGCAAGGCAAGCACTCTACCACTGAGCCACCTTCCCAGCCCCAACAAAAATCTTCTGGCTAATACGAACCCTGCACTGAAAACTCCGGTGAAGAAAGGATTGCAAACCCACCCACTCTCACCATTTCATGTGGATGCAGGGAGCTGTGACCTGAGCTTCCATCCCACGTGGTATCAACAAATTGACCAGGGCATAATAAATGGGAGTACTCTTCCTTTTCATGTGTCCCTCACCTCCTTGTTCATACACTGGAAGACTTGTCACAAGAAAATACAGAAACTGAGAAACTTATCTGGACTGGGCTCAGCCCCCACCCCCCCACCCCATCACCAATATGCCAATGTCAGAGAGGGACAGTAATGAATGGCAGAGAAATGTGATTTAATGACAAGAACACACACAAAGGGGTTTTAATAATCCTTAAAGATCATCCTCAGGGCTGGGATGTAGCTCAGTGGCAAAGCGCTTACCTAGCAAGTGCAGTGTCCTTGGTTCAATCCCCAGTACCAAAAAAGAAAAGACAAAAAATACAGTTAAAAAAATAAAGATCGGAGCTGGGAAGGTGGCTCGGTGGTAGAGTGCTTGCCTTGCATGCATGAGGCCCTGGATTCGATTCCCCAGCACCACATAAGCAAAAAGAAAAAAAGCCGGAAGTGGTGCTGTGGCTCAAGTGGTAGAGCACTAGCCTTGAGCTGAAGAGCTGAGGGACAGTGCCCAGGCCCAGAGTTCAGGTCCCACGACCGGACCCCCCCCCACCCAAAAAAAAGATCATCCTCACAACACCAACATGAATTTAGGCAGAAGTTGAGAAAGAAACAGGGCAGAAAGAGAGTGAGGGGAGGTGTAAAAATTAAGCCATTCCAGGTTCCCAAAACAGATGGGGTCTGGCCAGATACCTGTGGCTCCTGACTATTTAGGAGGCTGAGATCTGAAGCTCCAGATTCAAATCCATCCCAGGCAGGAAAGTTCTGAAGGATCATTTCCAATTAACCACCAAAAGCCCTTCTGGCTCAAGTGGTTGAGCACCATACTTGAACAAGAAAGCCATTGGACAATGATCAGGTCCTGAGTTTAAGCCTCAGTATCTACAAAAAAAAAAGGAAAAAACAAGATGGGATGTGATGGATCTTTATCCCAGAAGGTGGAGCAGGCTAGGTCACAATAAGATAAGGTCATTGATGCTGGGCGCTGGTGGCTCGTGCCTGTAATCCTAGCTAGTCAGGAAGCTGAGATCTGAGAATCAAGGTTCAAAGCCAGCCTGGGCAGGAAAGTCCAAGAGACTCTTATCTCTAATGAACCACCAGAAAACTAGAAGTGGTGCTTTAGTTCAAAGTGGTAGAGCACTAATGTTGAGTGAAAAAGCTCAGGGACAACACCCAGGCTTCAAGCCCTACAACCAACAACAACAAAAAGGCATTGATAACTATGGGTTTAGGATTTGGTCCCCAAATGTTGACTCTTTGATCTTATCCTTTTTAGAATCCCAAGGTGATTGTGAGAGAAGGGGTGGAGGGAAACTCAGGACAGAAAAGAAGTGTTAAAAAGCAGAGAGGGACAAATAGAGTTAGGCCAGTAACCAGTGACCTCTTTCAGGTCAGCATTCCTCCAAATTAATCTATAGCTTTCTCTTTTTTTTTGGGGGGGGGCGGGTCCAGTCATGGGGCCTGAACTTCTGGGCTTGGGCACTGTCCCTCAGCTCTTCAGCTCAAGGCTAGCACTCTACCACTTGAGCCATAGCGCCACTTCCAGCTTTTTTTTTTGCTTATGCGGTGCTGAGGAATCGAACCCAGGGCCTCAGGCATGCAAGGCAAGCGCTCTACCACTCAGCCACCTTCCCAGCCCCTAATCTATAGCTGTCTTGCAACTCTCTTTGCTTGTTTGACCTTTGGTACTAGAGATTGAACGCAAAACCTTACATAAGCTAAGCACACACTGTACCACATATTTACTGTGCCCCTTATTTACACTCTTCCCGCTCTCCCACCAGTCTTATCAAGACTGAGGCAGGATAGAGGACACAGAGAAACTATACTAATTTTTTTAACAGCCTCCAAAGTTAAAACAAAGGCAATTGATGTGTGTGTGTGTGTGTGTGTGTGTCTGTGTGTGTCTGTGTGTGTGTGTGAGTGCAAGAATGTGTTTAAGGATGCACATTGGAAGCCAAGAGCTGGTGACTCAGGCCTGTAATCCTAGCTATTCCGGAGGCTGAGATCTGAGTTCAAAGTTCAAAGCCAGCATGAGCAAAAAAGTCTTTTTAAAATTTTAATTTTATTGTCAAGGTGATGTACAGAGGGGTTACAGTTACATAAGTAAGGAGGTAAGTACATTTCTTGTCCAACTTGTTACCCCCTCCCTCATTTTTCTCCCACTTTCCCTCCCCTCTCCCCTGCAAGGAAGTCTTGAGATTCTTTTCTCCAAAGAACCACCAAAAACAAAGTGGAGCTGTGACTCAAGTGTTCTACCACCAGCCTTAAGCAATAAAAGCTTAGAGACAGTGCCCTAGGCCCAGAATTCAG
The DNA here is from genome assembly GCF_000151885.1 of Dipodomys ordii. NCBI lineage: Eukaryota > Metazoa > Chordata > Mammalia > Rodentia > Heteromyidae > Dipodomys > Dipodomys ordii. Next base: position 1,201,681 of record NW_012267431.1, read on the forward strand.
CCCCAAGTACCAGCAACAAAATGAAAAGTGAAAAAAAAAAGTTGAAGCCAGGAAGCAACTAAAATGTTCCTTTGCAGCATGCCACCTTTTTAAGGTTAAGTTACAAGATCAGGAAACAGGACAGGCTAACTGTGCCTTGTTTCAATGGGTAAAAATCCAGGAACTCTAATTGGGTGAATAACCACAGAAGACGGAAATACTGCAGACAAAAGGAAGTCCTGAAGTTTACCAATATTTTGGGTAGGCCTCACCAATAATGGCTACCCAGAGCCATTATCTAATAGTGGGGAGCTGCTAGATGACATTACCATGTATATTCCCCAGCTCAGGAAGAACAAAGGCAGCAGATAACAGTGGCCAGTTTGAATCTTTAACTCTCATTTCCTGCCTGGGAGCAGAAAACGTTTCTCTTCTTTTCTTTTTTAAAAATGATAGAACAGCCAGGCGCTGATGGCTCACGCCTGTAATCCTAGCTACTCAGGAGGCTGAGATCTGAGGATCGCAGTTTAAAGCCAGCCGGGGCAGGAAAGTCCTTGAGATTCTTAGCTCCAATAAACCACTCAAAAAACCAGAAGTGGCGCTGTGGCTCAAGTGGCAGAGCACTAGCCTTGAGCTGAAGAGCTGAGGGACAGCGCCCAGGCCCAGAGTTCAGGCCCCACGACTGGACTCCCCCCCCCCAAAATAATAATTTGCTGTAGAAGTGATTCTGGATGTATATATGTGAAGATTCTCAGACAAGTGTTTTTCTAATAATAAAAGAGAGCAGGAT
>NW_012267431.1:1202524-1209063 GCF_000151885.1 Dipodomys ordii
GCATCCCCTAGCCCCCCTTCCCAGGGCCTGGGCTCTGTCGCTTCTTTTTCTCAAGGCTAGCACTCTTCCACTTGAGCAACAGTGCCACTTCCAGCCTTTCCTGTTTATGTGGTACTGAGGAATCAAACCCTGAGCTTCATGCATGCTTGGCAAATACTCTACCACTAAGCCACATTCCCAGCCCATGTATTTCTTTTGTATTTGTCCCTATTTTAACTTTTAATACTAAAATAAATCCTTGCTAAAACTTTCACCTGGTAAGGTATCCTGAAATACTTTTCAAGACTGTATCTCAAGGGGCTGGGAAGGTGGCTCAGTGGTAGAATGTGTCTGAAAGACGTGTAATTTTGTGTGAAAACCGGAAAGTTGAGGGATCTCTAATCCGTTCTCCAATGACAATAGCAGTGAGATGTTTGCACAATAGCTTAATGTAAATTTTGTAAGTAAAATCACTAGCCCTAGCTGGGCACCAGCTGCTCATACCTGTAATCCTAGCTTCTCAGGAGGCTGAGATGTGAGGATCATGGTTCAAAGTCAATCCAGGCAGGAAAGTACCTGAGACTCTTATCTCCAATAAACTACCAAAAAGGAGGAAAAAGAAAAAAAAAGAAAGAAAGCTGGAAGTGGAGTAGTGGTAGTGTGGTAGAGCACTAGTCGAGCATAAAAAATTTAGTGACAGCACCCAGGCCCTGAGTTCAAGCCCCAGGACTAGCACCCAAAAGCAAAATCATTGGCTATAGAGTAGCTAAAACTGGGGCAGGCTAGACTAGGGAAAATGAAGCATAGTAAATGGCTGCCATGAATTAAAAAACTCAGGCTTCAGGCTAGTCTGTATATTTCCTTTAAGATTAAGGGAACAAAGTCATTTAGAGAAAAATGAGGCAGGATAAATTAAGGGAAGTGAGGCCCAGTGAAGGCAACTCAGAAACATAATATTTAGAAATACAGAAGCACTGTCTTTGCTCCCAAGGTAGAAGACCACAGGGTGGCCTTCCTTATCTCAAGGATAAGTACCTGTTTTGTGGCAGGAAGCATTCTTATCTGGAAAGAATGCCCAAGGCATCTAGAGACTGAGAAAGAGTAAAACCAGGAGTGATTAGAGCAAAGATAAAACACCTATCTTTCAAAGTCAGACCCCCTGCCTTTACTGAGTAAATACCCCCAACTAATAAGGATCTGTTTGTGTCTCTATCTCCATTTGAGAGCACCTGTCTTCACAGAGTGTGCCCCTGCCTTTCTGCTTGTCTGTCTGCTTTGTGTCTGCTGATCTGCTTACCTGCTTGCTTACTTACTCAATAAAGCTCTGCTAAGTTTTCTCTTTTTTGAAAAAAAAATTATTTTATTGTAAAGATGCTGTACAGAGTGTTTACAGTTACGTGAGTAAGGTAGTGAGTACATTTCTTGTCGAGCATTGTTATCCCCTCCTTTGTTTTTCTCCTCCTATCCTTTCCTTCCCCACCTCTCCCACTCCTATTCCCCCCCCCCCCATAAAGCTCATTTCCAACAAAATGTCTTGTGAGTCTCATTGCTGCAATGGGTCTTCCTGTGTCCTTATGTCAGCATTTTTTTATTCCTCTTCCCCTCCCCAAATTAGATAAATGTATATATACAAGATACAGGGTCACCAAGTTTTCTCACCACTATGACTTGTCCAGAAATTTTTATTCTGCGATCAAAGTCAAAGACCCTAAGTGAAGAGTCCCTTACTTAGAGAGGAAAACTTCACAAATCTTCACCTATATCCGGTGACAAAACTACTTGAAAGAAGAAATAAACTGCTGGGTGCTAGTGGCTTATATCTGTAATCCTTGCTACTCTGGAGGCTGTGGTCTGAGAATTGTGGTTCAAAGCCAGTCCAGGCAGGAAGGTCAGTGATACTTTTATCTACAATAAAATACTTTAAAAAATTAGAGCTCTGATTCAAGTGGTAGAGTGCTAACCTTGAGCAATAAAAGCTCAGGAATATGGACAAGTCATGAGTTCAAGCTCCAGGATGGCACAAAAGAAAAAAAAAAGAAACTGTAATGCCTGTAATCCTAGCTACTCAGAAGAGTACACTCTGAGTGAGAATCCTGTTTGAAGCCAGCACAGGCAGGAAAGTCCAAGAAACCTTTTTTATTTTTGTCAATCTTGGGGCCTGAACTCTGGGCTTGGGCACTAGACGTCTCTGAGCTCTTCAGCTCAAGTCTAGTCCTCTAGCCCTTGGGCCACAGTGCTACTTCTGGCCTTTTCTACTTATGTGGTGCTGAGGAATTGAACCCAGGGCCTCATGCATGCAAGGCAAGCATTCTACCATTGAGCCACCTTCCCAGCCCCCAAGAGACTTTTCTTTTTTTGGGGGGTCCAGTCATGGGGCCTGAGCTCTGGGCCTGGGCGCTGTCCCTCAGCTGTTCAGCTCAAGGCTAGCGCTCTAGCGCTTGAGCCACGGCGCCACGTCCAGCTTTTTTCTTTTTTCTTATGTGGTGCTGAGGAATCGAACCCAGGGCCTCATGCATACAAGGCAAGCGCTCTACCACTGAGCCACCTTCCCAGCCCCCCAAGAGACTCTTATATACAATTAACTAGAAAAAAAATCTGGAAGTGGAAGTATGGCTTAAGTAGTAGAGTGCTAGCCTTGAGCAAAAAAGCCAAGCAAGAATGAGGAACAGTTCAAGCCTGGAAGTGACTTTACAAAAAGGATTAACTAAAATTCCTGAATTTGATATTAAGGTTTACAGTATAACACAGTTATCAAGAGAATTTGGTACTGGAGAGGGAATAGACTGACATTCAGAGTAGTGGACAGTACATAAACTTCAAATTGTACCATATAAGTGTAAGTAGTTGATTGGGGTGGGGCACTACTGGGATTTGAACTCAGCCTCATCCTTGTTGGGTGGGTACCTGTTTGAGTCACACTATCCATGCAATTGATGTTTTTGTCTTCCTTCCTTCCTTCCTTCTTTCTTTGTTTCTTTCTTTCTCTTTTTCTTTTTTTGTCGGTCATGGGTCTTAAAAACTCTGGGCTTGGGTGCTGTCCCTGAGCTCTTCAGTTCAAGGCTAGTGTTCTACCACTTGAGCCACAGTACCACTTCCAGTTTTCTGGTGGTTAACTGGAGATAAGAGTCTTACGGGCTTTCTTGCACAGGCTGGCTTTGGACTGCAATCCTCAGATCTCAGCCTCTAGGCAATGGTGTTGTTCAACTGTCTTATTTCTGTCAGTTGTGGGGCTTTAACTCAGGGCCTAGGTGCTGTCCCTGAGCTTGTTTTGTTTAAGGCAAAAGGCCACAGTACCAATTGTGGTTCTCTGGTGGTTAATTAGATACATGAGCCACCAGCAACAGGCTTCCAAGCTATGGTGTGTGTGTGTGTGTGTGTGTGTGTGTGTGCGCGTGCGCGTGCGCGTGCGCGCGCTCGCTTGCTGGTCTGCAAGCTTCAACTCATAGCTCTGAGCTTTTTTTGCTCAAGGCTAGTGCTCTACTACTTGAGATACAGCACCATGTCTGGCTTTTTCTGAGTAGTTTACTGGAAATAAAAGAGTCTCATGGGGCTGGGAATGTGGCTTAGTGGTAGAATGCTTGCCTAGCATGCATGAAGCCCTGGGTTCTATTCCTCAGTTCCACATACACAGGAAAAGCCAGAAGTGGTGATGTGACTCAAGTAGAAGAGTGCTAGCCTTGAGAAAAAGCAGTTCAGGGACAGTGCCCAGGCCCTAAGTTCAAGCCCCAGGACTGGAGAAAAATCTCACTGACTTACCTATTCAGGCTGGCTTTGAACTGTAATCCGCAGATCTCAGTCTCCTGAGTAGCTAGAATTATATGCATGAGCCACTGGCACCTGGGTTCATGAGACTTTTTTGTTAGTCGGGGCTTGAACTTTGGGCTTTGGCGCTGTCCCTCAGCTCTTCAGCTCAAGGATAGTGCTCTACCACTTGAGCCACAGCGCCACTTCCAGTTCTCTTGTGGTTAATTGGAGATAAGAGTCTCATGGACTTTCCTGCCCAGGCTGGCTTTGAACCACGATCCTCAGTTCTCAGCCTCCTGAGTAGCTAGGATTACAGGCATGAGCCACCAGCACCCGAGTTCATGAGACTTTTATCTCCAATTTACTACCCAAAAAGCCAGAAGTGAAGCTGTAGTTCAAGTGGTAGAACATTTGCCTTGAGAAAAAAAAGTTAAAAGACTTAGGCCCTAAGTTCAAGCCCTAGCACATAAAAAAACTTCTCTTCATTCAACTTCCAATTTTCTCTTCTTTTAGTCTCATTCTACTGTTGAGCTCATTTAATGATTTTTTATGTCAGTCTTGGGGTCTGAACTCAGGAACTTGAGTTTTTGTGCTCAAGGCTAGTGCTCTAGCACTTGAGGCACAGCTCTACTTCTTTTTTTTGTCGGTTGTACTCTGGGCTTGGGTGCTGTCCTTGTGCTCTTCAATGTTATATTGTTCAGAAATACACAGTGGCCAGTTCTCTTTGTTTAGGTAGTAGTCTGTCCTCAAATTTCACATCCTTTCATGTAGTCCTTTTTTTTTTTTTTGGTGGGTCGTGGGGCTTGAACTGAGCCAGGGTGCTGTCCCTCAGCTCTCTAGCTCAAGGCTAGTGCTCTACCACTTAAGCCACAGCTCCACTTCTGGTTTTCTTGTGGCTTATTGGAGATAAAAGTCTCATGGGTTTTCCAGCCCAGGCTGGCTTTGATCCCAGATCCTCAGATCTCAGCCTCTTGAGTAGCTAGGATTACAGGCGTGAGCCACTGGCAGCCCATTCCATCATCTATTTTTATTTTATTTATTTATTTATTTTTGGGTCTGGTCGTGGGGCCTGAACTCTGGGCCTGGGCGCTGTCCCTCAGCTCTTCAGCTCAAGGCTAGCGCTCTACCACTTGAGCCACAGCACCACTTCCCGCTTTTTTCTTTTTGCTTATGTAGTGCTGAGGAATCCAACCCAGGGCCTCAGGCATGCAAGGCAAGCACTCTACCACTGAGCCACCTTCCCAGCCCCCCATCATCTACTTTTAAAAGATAGACTTATGTTGAATACATCCTTGGTAGAGCTAACAGAAAAGGGGAGAATGTATTCTCTAATCTGATGACTCATATAAATCTTCAAAGTAGTTTCCAATCTATTTGCAAATTCAAATGAATACTTGATTGCCATTCCTCATGTTCTGTCTTCAGAATTTTGCCCATACCCTCTTCCATGGTTTGTTTTGTTCCAGAAAATCTCTAGTTGGAATTTCATGCACAGCCAGCAGAGGGCCCTGTGTTCTGAGTCATGATGTGGCTGGCACCAATGCCACTGCACCAACCAAGCAGCAAATCAGGCCTGAGGACTCCAGTCCTCCCACCCTCCTCTCCCAGTGCTCAGTTCCAGTTCCAGCTGGCCTGCTTAGGACAGAAGGTGTCTGCACGCCCTTTAGTCACAGCCGGCAGAAATGGTTTCTAAGAATAACTAGTGGCTCATGAACATTCTTATTATGTGAAAAGTATTTATATCATGGCTTTTATTCTTCTAAGAGTCCTATTCTTATTTTAAATTGGTGGCAAATGTATAGAGAAATAGAAATGATAGGAAAAATATTACTGGATTACAGCTTGATTGTTTCAGTTTGGGTTTGTCTGGTTTTGTTATTTTTTAATTTTGCTTTGTCTTTCGTTTTGTGCTGGTATTGCAGCTTAAACTCAGGACCTTGAGCTCTGGCTTAGCTTTTTTCAAATCAAGATGTGTGCTCTACAATATGAGTCACAGTTCCACTTCTGACTTTTCAATAATTAACTGGAGATGAGTTTCATAGACTTTCCTGCCTGGGTTGGTTTTGAACCAGATCGACATCAGCTTTCTAAGAAGCTAGGATAACAGACATTTGCTACCAGTGTCTAGCAGACCTCTCCTCTTTTTTTCTTGTTGTTGTTGTTGGTCACAGGACTTGAACTCTGGGCCTGGGCGCTGTCCCTCAGCTCTTCAGCTCAAGGCTAGCACTCTACCACTTGAGCCAGATTACCACTTCTGGTTTTCTCCTGGTTAAATGGAGATAAGAGTTTCACAGAGGGCTGGAAAGATGGCTCGGTGGTAGAGTGCTTGTCTTGCATGCATGAAGCCCTGAGTTTGATTCCTCAGCACCACATAAGCAGAAAAAGCCAGAAGTGGTGCTGTGGCTCAAGTGGTATCAAGTGGTAGAGAACTAGCCTTGAGTTGAAGAGCTGAGGGACAGAGCCCAGGCCCCACAACCAACAAAAGAGAAGAGAGAGAGAGCAAGAGAGCAAGAGTGTGAGCACGAGAGAGAGAGAGAGAGAGAGAGAGAGAGAGAGAGAGAGGGAGAGGGACAGAGAGAGAGAGTGTGTGTGTGTGTGTGTTTCACAGATATTCCTTGCCTGGGCTGGCTTTGAACTCAGATCTCAGCCACCTGAGCAGCTAGGATTACAGATGTGAGCCACCTGTGCTTGGACCGGGTGCTAGTGGCTCACACCTATAATCTTACTCAGGAGGCTAAGATCTGAGGATCTTGGTTCGAAGCCAGCCTGGGCACAAAAGACCCCATGAAATTCTTTTTTTTTTTTTTTGGGTCCGG
>NW_012267431.1:1210488-1284551 GCF_000151885.1 Dipodomys ordii
GCGGTACCCAGTACACAAAAGCTCCATACTTCATGGCATTTTGTTCTGTGCCTGGACAGTGATAAGAATTTTTTTGGTTGGTCATTGGGCTTGAACGCTGCGGTTGAGCACTGTCCCTCTGCTCGTCAGCTCAATGTGAGCTCTCTACCTCTTGAGCCACAGAGCCACTTCCAATCTTCTGGTGGTTAATGGAGATAAGAGTTTCACAGACTTTCCTGCCCAGGCTGGCTTTGAACCGAGATCCTCAGATCTCAGCCTCCTGAGTAGCTAGGATTACAGGTATGAGCCACAGGTGCCTGGCTAGAATTAAGTTTCTTTTAAAATGTTGTTATTAGCACACATTACTCGTAAAACAGAGGGGTTCATCTTGACAATTCCATATGTGCGTTCAATGCTTTCCATCAACCTCACCCTGAATCTCCCTTTACCTTCCCCTTCTTTTTTTTTCATATTAGTGCTTGTGCTTGAACTCAAGGCTTGGGTGATGTCCCTGACCTTTTTCTCAAGGCTAGCATGCTACCACTTGATTCACCACTCCACTTCTGGATTTTTGCTCCATAATTGGAGACAAAAATCTCATGAAGCTGGGCACTGGTGGCTCACGCCTATAATCCTAGCCTATACTAAGGAAGCTGAGATCTGAGGATTCTGGTTCAAAGCCAACCCTGGCAGGAAAGTTCATGACACTCTTATCTCTAATTAACCACCAGAAAACCAAAAGTGGTGCTGTAGCTCAAAGTGGTAGAGTGCTAGCCCAAAGTTCAAGCCCAATGACTGACAAAAAAATTATTTTTTTACATCACATGGACTCTCCTGCCCAGGCTCACTATGTATCCCCAGCCTCACATAGCAGCCTCCTGAGTAGCTAGGATTACAGGCTTGAGCCACCCACACCTGCATATCCTGCCTATCCTTTCCCTTCTTAAAACAGTTTCAACTAATTCATTTTTCTATATGCAGAGTATTTTGATCATATTCACCCTCAATTACCCTCCTGCTGATATCCATCCTACAACAGAGCCTGTCTTACTTTCCTGTTATTTTTTTTTGTCAGTGGTGGGGCTTGAACTCTGGACCTGGGTGCTGTCCCTGTGTGCTTCAGCTCAAGACTAGCATTCTACTGCCTAAGCCACAGTGCCACTTCTGGTTTTCTAGTGGTTTATTGGATATAAGAGTCTTATGGGGGTGCTGGGAAGGTGGCTCAGTGGTAGAGCGCTTGCCTTACATGCATGAGGCCCTGGGTTCCATTCCTCAGCACCACATATGCAAAAAAGAAAAAAGCCGGAAGTGGCGCTGTGGCTCAAGTGGTGGAGCGCTAGCCTTGAGCTGAAGAGCTGAGGGACAGCACCCAAGCCCAGAGTTCAGGCCCCACGACCGGACCCCCCCCAAAAAAAGTGTCTTATGGACTTTCCTGCCTGGGCTGGCTTTGAACCGCATTTCTGATATCCCAGCCTCCTGAGTAGCTAGGATTATAGGTGTGAGCCACCAGAGCCTGGCTTTCTGTTTTTTTTTTTCTCTCTTTTTTTGTTTTTGCTAGTAGGTCTGAACTTTGGGCCTGGGCACTGTCCCTCAGCTCTTCAGCTGTAGACTAGCGCTCTACCACTTGAGCTTCAGCCCCACTTCCAGCTTTTTCTGCTTATGTGGTGCTGAGGTAATCGAACCCTGGGCCTCATGCATGCAAGGCAAGCGCTCTACCACTGAGCCACCTTCCCAGCCCCTTTCTGTTGCTTTTTTAATGTATATTAATTGTATTGTACCAAGGGGTTTCACTATGATATTTCTTTTTTTGGGGGGGGTCCGGTTGTGGGGCCTGAACTCTGGGCCTGGGCACTGTCCCTCAGCTCTTCAGCTCAAGGCTAGCGCTCTACCACTTGAGCCACAGCGCCACTTCCAGTTCTCTTGTGGTTAATTGGAGATAAGAGTCTCATGGACTTTCCTGCCCAGGCTGGCTTTGAACCACGATCCTCAGTTCTCAGCCTCCTGAGTAGCTAGGATTACAGGCATGAGCCACCAGCACCCGAGTTCATGAGACTTTTATCTCCAATTTACTACCCAAAAAGCCAGAAGTGAAGCTGTAGTTCAAGTGGTAGAACATTTGCCTTGAGAAAAAAAAGTTAAAAGACTTAGGCCCTAAGTTCAAGCCCTAGCACATAAAAAAACTTCTCTTCATTCAACTTCCAATTTTCTCTTCTTTTAGTCTCATTCTACTGTTGAGCTCATTTAATGATTTTTTATGTCAGTCTTGGGGTCTGAACTCAGGAACTTGAGTTTTTGTGCTCAAGGCTAGTGCTCTAGCACTTGAGGCACAGCTCTACTTCTTTTTTTTGTCGGTTGTACTCTGGGCTTGGGTGCTGTCCTTGTGCTCTTCAATGTTATATTGTTCAGAAATACACAGTGGCCAGTTCTCTTTGTTTAGGTAGTAGTCTGTCCTCAAATTTCACATCCTTTCATGTAGTCCTTTTTTTTTTTTTTGGTGGGTCGTGGGGCTTGAACTGAGCCAGGGTGCTGTCCCTCAGCTCTCTAGCTCAAGGCTAGTGCTCTACCACTTAAGCCACAGCTCCACTTCTGGTTTTCTTGTGGCTTATTGGAGATAAAAGTCTCATGGGTTTTCCAGCCCAGGCTGGCTTTGATCCCAGATCCTCAGATCTCAGCCTCTTGAGTAGCTAGGATTACAGGCGTGAGCCACTGGCAGCCCATTCCATCATCTATTTTTATTTTATTTATTTATTTATTTTTGGGTCTGGTCGTGGGGCCTGAACTCTGGGCCTGGGCGCTGTCCCTCAGCTCTTCAGCTCAAGGCTAGCGCTCTACCACTTGAGCCACAGCACCATGTGGTACTGAGGAATTGAACCCACGGCCTCAGGCATGCAAGGCAAGCGCTCTACCACTGAGCCACCTTCCCAGCCCCTCACTATGATATTCCAACTGTATCTATAGTCAATATTGTATTTTACAGTATTCTACTCAGAATAACTTTTCCCCTTCTCTTTTTTTTTTTTGCGCATATTGGAGTTTGAAATCTGGGTCTTCAGTTTGCTAGGCAGTGCTTTTACTTGAGCTTCACCTCGCCCAACTAGTTTTATTTTTCTTTTTTTAAATTTTGAGATTGAGTCTCACTGTGTAGCTCAGGCTGACCTCAAACTCTCAATCCTTCCACTTCAGTTAAAAAAAAAAATCTCTTCAAGAAATTTACAGAAGTGTCGGGTGCCTGTAGCTCATGCCTGTAATCCTAGCTACTCAGGAGGCTGAGATCTGAGGATCATGGTTCAAAGCCAGCCCAGGCATGAAAGTCTATGAGACTCATCTCTAATAAACCACCAGAAAACCGGAAGTGGTGCTGTGGCTCAAGTGGTAGAGCACTCACCTTGAGCTGAAGAGCTGAGGGACAGCACCCAAGGCCAGAGTTCAAGCCCCACAACCAACAAACACACAAAAAACGAAATATGCAGAAGTGGAAACTTCCATGTTTTACCTTTCTAGGGCACAGTTGGATAGTCAGTAATTTAAACATGACTTTAAGTGCCCTCAGATAGCAAGGCCTAGGTTTTCACCATTTCCCAAGGCTTGGACGACCCCCTAGGCCTACCTTCTGCAAATAGTTGTTGGTCTGCTACTGGCTTCAGGGCTGAAATACAGCTTGTTAATGCCAATAGCATCCCAAAGCCGCCTTCTGTTTGCTGCCATTGGTGGATCTTTCTCCCAGTCTGGGGCCTGACTAGGAGAGTGACTCCCTGGATTGGCTGCCTTAGCCCATAGGAATTAACTGTTGGGGTCTGCAGTCAGTATCTAAGGGAAATGTGTACTTGCTTTCATTTCCTTGGAACTGGGAGGCAAGAGATGAGTGATGTGATGGAGGACTCAGACATGGCTGTGTCCAGGCCAAGACAGCAGTTGGCCACTGAGCAACTTTGGGACTTGAGAGTGGCCTATTTTGGAAGAAGTCCTTTTGGTATGCAGGACAGCTGGGTTGGAGTTGACATTCCTTAAGCAGGTGGCCCTGGCGTGCACCCTTGTTAGGCATTCTAATCAAACCTGAATTCCTGAGGCTCTCTTCCCCTCCCTTTGGTTAGGACAGCTTGAACCTTACTTTTCCTCTGCTGCAAAATGATGAACATTTGAGATTTAAATGCTTTTCAGTCATGTTTCTGAGAACTTAAAATTACCCGTAGTAAAAACAACCACATTGCAACATAGCAACCACATTGAAATCTGTGAGCACTCTCTAGGGTTTATAAGGAGGACATCAGAAAAACAATCTGCTAGTTCATATTTTATTTTATTTTATTTGAGTCAGGGTCTTGCTATGTACCTAGGCTGACATCACATTCTAGATCCTCCCGCCTCAGCCTCCTAAGTGCTAGGAATACAAGCATGTGTCCCAATGCCCTGCTTTTGGGTTTTCATTTTTCTTTTAAAACATGTTTTCCTACTCAGATGGTTGAATGTTCACCTCTAGAATGGTGAGACACATCTAGACATTTGGTAGATTTTTTTTCCTAGGTAGTAAGGTGTCATGAGAGCCTGTTTGGTACCTCCACTACCTCAGCCAGGTAGCCGGGAGATACTTGTATTTCCCAACCAGCCCTGAGACCCTGAGGAAGAAATGGAGACTACAGTATTCTGTAAATGTTCAATGAAATACATGAAATTCCACATTTTTGTTAGTCGTGGGTCTTGAACTCTGAGCCTGGGTGCTGTCCCTCAGCTCTTCAGCTCAAGGTCAGCTCTCTATCACTTCAGCCACAGCACCACTTCTAGTTTTCTGGGGTTAATTGGAGATAAGAGTCTCATGGACTTTTCTGCCTGGGCTGGCTTTGAACTGAGATCCTCAGATTTCAGCCTCCGGAGAAGCTAGGATTGCAGGTGTGAGCCACCAGCGCCCGAGATCTTCCTGAATATTTTTTTTCCAGTTCTGGGGCTTGAACTCAGGGCATAGGCACTGTCCCTGAGTTTCTTTTGCTTAAAGCTAGCACTCTACCACTTGAGCCACAGTGCCACTTCTGGCTTTTTCTGTTTATGTGGTATTGAGTAATCAAAGCCGGAGCTTCATGCATGTTAGGCAACCACTAAGCCACATTCCCAGCCCTTTCTTAAATAATTTTAAGGTAGGTCATGAGAAGCTAGGATTTGGTGGCATATTTCCAGCCCTCAGGAAGCTAAGGCAGGAGGATCATGAGTTCAAAAATTGCTTGGGATACATAGTGAAACCCTGTCTCCTAAAAGGGTAAATGAACCCATAGATTAAATTTCCACTGTCTTTGAGTGTGTCCCAATACAAGGGCTTGAACTCAGGGCCTGGGTGTTTTCCCTTAGCTTTTCATGCAAAGCTGGTGCTCTATCACTTGAACCACAGTTCCATATCCAACTTTTTGGTGTTTAATTGGAGGCCAGTCTTACCATCTTTCCTGCCCATGATGACTTTGAACCTCCCTCCATCCTCAGATCTCACTGGCCTTAGTAGCTAGGATTACAAATTTGAGCCATCAATGCCCAGCACATGTGCACTTTTAACTCAGACTATTTTAAATTTACAAGGAGTTTATCTGGAAATTACCTTGTCATAAAGAGAGAAGCATCTGTATATAGTATTTCTGAGAGTTTTAATGTGAGGATTATGGTCTTCAGCCAGGACTCTGCCTGAGGTATTGGGATGGGTTTGGAGTGAGACTAAGAGAGAAAGGATTCCCCTTGAGTAAACTGTGCCCCACACTTCCACTCCTCTCCCTGACTACAAAGAGAGAGTGCAGTAAACATGATCTGTAATTGTTTGTTTTTCAGACAGGGGCAGAGAGGAGTCCCTGTCCTAGCTTTGTAGTCAGGATGGCCTCAAACTTAAAATTCTCATGCTATGGGATTTGGGGCACAAAAAAATCCAGGGCCTAGAAAGGTTCTTTCCCATTAGAGAATGAATTTGAGGACAGAAACAGAGACCTATGCAGTAGCAGTTGTGTTAATGCAATGCAGAAGTTAACTCTCAAGCAGAGAGAGCAGTCAGACTCAAGAAGGAGGCTTATCAAAAGGTCCAAGACTTCAAGTTATTTATTTTTATTTTTTGTCAGTTGTGGGGCTTGAACTCTGGGCCTGGGCATTGTCCCTGCACTCTTCAACTCAAGGTGAGCACTCTACCACTTCAGCTACAGCGCCACTTTCGGTTTTCTAGTGGTTTATTGGAGATAAGAGTCTCATGGACTTTGCTACCTGGGCTAGATTTGAACTGTGATCCTCAGATATCAGCCTCCTGAGTAGCTAGGATTATCAGGCATGTGCAGCCACTGGCACTCGGCTTCAAGTTTTTTTCCTTCCTTCCTTCTTGTATTCTTTCCTTCCTGACTTCCTAAGGATCAAACTCAGGACTTTGTATATTCTAGGCAAGGATTCCAGCTGACCTTGAATGGACATTGTTGGATTACGTGGTGCATTTATATTAAACTTTATACAGGGGAAGGGAAAGTGGGAGAAAATGAGGGAGGGGTAACAAGATTGACAAGAAATGTACTCACTACCTTATGTATGTAACTGTAATCCTTCTGAACATCACCTTGATGATAAAATTAATTTTTTTAACAGAAACAATCTGGAAATCTAAAAAAAAAACACCTTATACAAAGCTGACCATCTGGTTCCAAAGTAGTTGTATCATTTTACACTTCTAGTGTATGGAATGCTCCAGTTGTTCCACATTCCATCAATATGTGGCACTGTCAGTCTTGTGTTCTGTGTGTGTGTGTGTGTGTGTGTGTGTGTGTGTGTGTGTGTGTGTGTGTGTGTGCACATGCAAGTAATGGGGCTTGAACTCAGGTCCTGGGTGTTATCCCTTAGCTTTTTTTTTGCTCAAGGTAGGTACTTTACCACTTGAGCCACAGCTCTACTTCCTGTGTTTTGATGATTAATTGGAGCTAAGAATCTCACTGACTCTTGCCCAGGCTTGCTTCAAACCACAACTTCCTCACTAGCTAGGATTACAGGCACCTGGCTAATAATTAAGGTCTTTTGTGTGTGTTTGCTAGTACAGGGGCTTGAACTAAGGACCTAGGCACTGTCCTTAGCTATTTCACTCAAAGCCGGTCCTCTACCACTTGAGTCACAATTCTATTTCCTACTGTCAGTCTTTACATTATTATTTTTGTCTGTAACAGGGTCTTACCATATAGGCCAGGTTGGCTTTAGACTCTCTTCCTGCCTCATCCTCCTAATGCTGAGTTATAGGTATATACTACTTGTAAGATCCACTCCTGGATGGTGAGCAGACTCTACCCTCCTGGCAGCAAAGTCTCTGCCCAGTACCTGTGTTACCTAGGCAACAGGCACACCTGGAAGAGGTCACATCTGCATCCGCTGAGGTCACATCTGGATTCGATGTGGCCACACCTTTCCCTTCCCCTACCCTAGATAAGGCCTAGCCCAGGGTCAGATGCCCTCTTTCCTAGGTCTCTTTCCCAGCCACATGGAGTGCCAACATGGCCTGGTATCAGCCAGAACGATGAGTAAACTTACCCCTTACCTGAATACCACGTGCGTGGTGTGCTTCTTACTTGGCAACCTCTTCTTTAAAACCTAACACTACTATGTACAACTTAGTTTTTTCTTTGGCCAGTCCTGGGGATTGAACTCAGAGCCTGGGCACTGTCCCTCAGCTTCTTTTGCTCAAGGCTAGCACTCTACCACTTGAGCCACAACTTCACTTCTGGCATTTTCTGTTTATGTGGTACTGAGGAATAGAACTCAGGGCATCATGCATGCTAGGCAAGCACTCTCCAACTAAGCCACATTCCCAGCTCACAGCTTAGTCTTTTTAATGTTAGACATTGAATGGTAAACATTTGGATGGAAAAGAGATGGCAAATGGGAGTCACCTATTAAGCAAAACTCTTTAATAGGCAAAGCAGGTCCTCCCTATATACAGGTGGAAGCAAGGTGAAGCACCCTGACTTAATGACCTTCCTCTCAGCTTCTTCCCATTTTATTATAAAGGAATGTTCAGTCTCTAAGCAAGACAGTGTAATTATTTCTAACACAAATGCGGCTCATCATGCCATTGGGGAAATAAATGGAAAGAAAGTCTCATGTGGATCATATAGTAGTGGATTCCTGTAAACTCAGCAGTTGGATGGCTGAGGCAGAAAGGATGATAAGTTTGAGGCCAGCCTGGGCTACATAGTGAGATCTTGTCTCGAAAAAAGAAAAAGGGAAGTGGCGCTGTGGCTCAAGTGGTAGAGCGCTAGCCTTGAGCTGAAGAGCTGAGGGACAGGGCCCAGGCCCAGAGTTCATGCCCCACGACCGACAAAAATAAATGAAAAAGAAAAAGAACTAGTAGAGAGTGAAGGAATGGGTAACATTGTCCAAAAAGAAATGTACTCATGGAAGTTGAGCTGTGACTCAAGTGGTAGAGCACTAGCCTTGAGCACAAATAGGCTCAGGACAGTGCCCAGGCCCTGAGTTCAAGCCTCAGAACCAACAAAAAAATAAAAAAGAAATGTACTCATTACCTGATTTATGAAATGGTAACCTCTATGTACATCACCTTTATAAACAATAAAAATATGGGGCTGGGAAGGTGGCTTAGTGGTAGAGCGCTTGCCTCGCATGCATGAGGCCCTGGGTTCGATTCCTCAGCACCACATAAGCAAAAAGAAAAAAGCCAGAAGTGGTGCTGTGGCCCAAGTGGTAGAGCGCTAGTCTTGAGCTGAAGAGCTGAGGGACAGCGCCCACGCCCAGAGTTCAAGCCCCACGACCGGACCCAAAGAAAGTTAAAAAAAAAAAAAAGATCTTTCTGACCTCTTACCCTCCTTCTCTAGATTCCCTTCCTCCCCTCAGGCAAGTCATAAAAAGTAGAGCACCTCTTCCCTAAATCTCTGCTCTAGCCTTCCCCTCCCCTTGTACAATACATTCTCTGACCTACTTTATATAATAGTAGATCATTAGTCCTCCTTCAGAGGGGACTTATGTCTAGGGAGAAGGAATGCCATATAGAAAATCCAACATGGGGGCTGGGAAGGTGGCTCAGTGGTAGAGCGCTTGCCTTGCATGCCTGAGGCGCTGGGTTCGATTCCTCAGCACCACATAAGCAAAAAGAAAAAAGCCGGAAGTGGCGCTGTGGCTCAAGTGGTAGAGCGCTAGCCTTGAGCTGAAGAGCTGAGGGACAGTGTTCAGGCCCCACGACCAGACCCACTCTCTCCCCCCAAAAAAGAAAAAAAAAACAGAAAAGCTTCCTTTCCCATAAAAATGAGGAGGAAAAGAAATTGCCTCAGAGGCAAGGAGAATGAAATGTTACTTTCTGTTGCTTGCCTTTCAAACAGATGGCTCCAGGCACTTACCCAAGGGAAAACTAAGACTCATATCTCTATGACAATCTCACAACTTGGGGCTACTAGACTAGAGATAGGATGATAATTTTGTTTACTTTTCAAAGAGATGACTTCAAGGCCCTTAAGGGGCCTTGTAAACTTGTAAACTTGGACTTGTAAAACAGATAAGAGACCTATGTTCCTGTGTGTGATTCTAGAGCTTGTCCCGAGTGCATAAGTTAGGAGACTGTTTTGTCTGCTGAGCTATATCCCCAGCATCCCCCTTAGCTTTTGAAAAAGATTTACATACTTCTAAAATGGACTGTGGGAAAATATTTACAAGTTTCCTAAAAGAAATACTCTAAGAAACAAAATAAAAGAAATACTCCAAGAAAAAGGAAGGTAAAAGTCTCTTTCAATATACCAAACTTATGTTTATTCTACAATACCTCCAATCAGTGATTCCATTCCTGATCTATACCTCCTTTTTCACCTAGTCACCTATGACCTGCCTTTCAAAATCTCCACATACTTCCCTGCACACACAGGTGGCTTATGTCTGTACTCCTATAAATTTGGGAGGCTGACAATGGGAGGGCAGAGATTTGAGGCCAGCCTGGGCCCTATCTTAAAATTAACTAGCAAAAATGGGTGGGGACATGACTCAAGTTGTAGAGTGACAGCCTAGCAAGTGAAAGGTCCTGAGTTCAAACCCAAGTGTGTGTGGGGGGGGTCTCATCTACCCCTTTCCTAAAGGATCTCCAGCCCCAACCACCCCAGAGACTTGCTATTATCTCCAGTCTCCTGCTGGTTAATACTAAAATCATCTGATCTGATTCCAACCCATTTTAAAGGGAGTAAAATTGAGACTAGGGACAATCCTAAATGAATACTTCCAGTATTAGTCCCAAATTGAATTTAAGGACTTCTCCAAACAGATTCTAAGCACCTAAGGTCAGCACCAAATGACCATAAAATAAACTTTTTCTTTATGGAACTAATGAGGTTAAAGTCCTTGCACGCAGTTCTCACCCTACTGCGCCTGCGCCAGTCATGACCTGCGAATTTACCCCTGACTGACGTTTCAGGCTGCCCCTCCTAATCCGGAACACGACCTACATTCCGCCCGTCCGGGCTTAACAGGCATGACCCATTTCCAATAAAAATAGAGGGCTGAGTCCCACGGAGCCAATAGAGAAAGTTCAAGGTGTGGTGGAGGCGGTCTATGTGAGGAAACAAGAAGACAAACCCAAGATGGAGGCGGTGGCGGCTGTAGCGGCGTGACAGGTGAGGGCGGGCCCGCAAGGATTTGGATTTTGGAGCTGCTTGTCAAGCATTGGTAGGAGTCCGGACCAAAATCTCAGCTCCAGAATGGCTGTGTCTGGATTCCGGCGCCCCCTGCCCCGGAACCAGAGGAGTGGTTTGGTCCGGGGCGAGACCATCATCCACAGCGGGGGTAGGGTGGGTAGATGGCAATCGACTGGTAAGGCTGCAGGGATGGTTTGGTCCGCTGCGACTGGCCGCGCGCGTGCGCAGGTCTTCAAGACAATCAGGAGGCGGGACCTGGCAGAATGGGGCTGGGGGCTTGGGCCTGGGGTTCCCATTTGCATCTTTGAAGCCCTTGAAGTGTTTGATGACCCTTCCTTACCAAGGTCAGGGTGTGTGTGTAGAGATGGGGTTCACTCCTAGGGTTCCTTATTATGGATCAATGTCTGATCCCTAGGGAAACATCTGAGGATTCCTCCCTTATCCCCACTTTACCTTCTCCATTGTTCCCTGATTATTCACTCATTCTACTTCATTAAGCTGTGGCTCATTAGCTTTCAAGGAGATTTTTGGAGACCTTTCCCCAATTAATGTCCATTTTTGTCACCTTAGACACCATTATCTTCCTTTTCCTGTGGCAGTGTGATAACCCCCACTATCCTTTCTTATTACACTACCTAGCGATTCCTACATCTTCCTTCAGCATAGTATCTGGTGACCCCCTCTGTCTCTATGAACTCCTCATCCTAGAGCTTGGTGATCTCCATTAGCCATCTAACACAAGTGTCTCTGATCTCACCATCAACATGACACAGGGCTCAGGGATGACCACAGTGCCCTTTAAAACCATTGGTGTGGCCAGACAGTGGTGGCTTATGCCTGCAATCGTAGCTACTCTGGAGGCTGAGATCTGAGGATCGTGGTTTGAAGCCAGCCTGGGGAAGAAAGTCTGTGAGACTCCTCTCCAACAAACTTCTCAGAAAAAGCCGGAAGTGGTGCTGTGGTTAAGGTGTTGAGTACTGGCCTTAAGCAAAAAAAAAGAAAAAAAGAAGAAAAGAAAAGCACAGAGCAGTGCCGAGGCCCTAAGTTCAAGCCCCAGGATAGGGAAAAGAAAAACAAAAACAAAAAAACAATTACTGGTGTGAAGCTGGAGGGGGGGGATGAGGGGGAAAGTTGGTAGGTTATATTTGCAACCTAGCTATTCAGGAGGTTGAGATTTGAAGATTGAAGTTCAAAGATAGCCCTGCCCCCCCCCCAAAAAAAAAGGTCAGGAGACTCTTATCTCCAGTTGATCAGCAAAAATTCAGAAACGGTGGTGTGGCTTAAGTGGTAGAGTACCAGCACTGATTTAAAAAAAAAGCCAAATGATAGATAACACAAGGCCCTGAGTTCAAACCTTTGTACTGGCACCAAACCAAACAGAAGAAACAAAAAAAAATTGATGTGACCTCTTTCCTCCAAACCAAGAGCAATATATCTGATGATCCTCCCTTTCCCATCACTCTATCTATGCCTCCTCCCTCACCACAGTCTCTGATCACCCCACGTCTCCATGAAACACCAAGATACCCTGTCATGCCCATTATGTACCTTTCCCCTCCTCGAGCCCCCGGAGCAGTATGAGCTGACTTCTCAATTAGTTCTCAGCAGAGTTGTGTGCACTGTACTCAACAGGACAGTGTATGCTGCTTCTCACTGTGGTTCATCCCCTATACCTGTTCACATACCTCCCTGCGGTGAATTTAAGACTTTGACATTCAAGAGTGAAACAAACAGCAGAAGAGACCAGGCAGAGGAGACAGGATGTACTTTAGGGGTTAGACTTCTTGGGCTGTTGTATAGAAATGGAGCAGCTGGGGGCAAAACCTGATTTTGTGTTATGCCATTTTGCTTCCAGGTTATCATTGAAATTCTGAATTCTTCCTTTACCTGCTCTCTCCTAGGAGCCCCATGGCACCTGCCCAGCCTCATCTCAGCCCATCTTGACAAAGTCTTAGGCTCCATGGAGCCACCACGGGGCCTCCCTGCCAACGGGGCTGAGCCATCCCGGGCAGTGGGCACTGTCAAAGTGTACCTGCCCAACAAGCAACGCACAGTGGTGAGTGACTGGGCCCAAACTGGCAAGATTGCAGATGGATCCAGTTGTAAGGCTGGGATTGGAAGGGTATCATGACAGAGGGATGGGAGAATCAGCTGGGGCTTACCGCCTCTCTACATAAATGTACAGGTGACTGTCCGGGATGGCATGAGTGTCTATGACTCTCTAGACAAGGCCCTCAAGGTGCGGGGCCTCAATCAGGACTGCTGTGTGGTCTACAGACTCATCAAAGGGTGAGTATGGCAGCCCCACACCTCCTACCTCCCCCGTCATCTCGTTCCTTTTGCATTAGTTCAGAGATCACAAGAGAGCTCATTTGTCTTTCCTTTTATCTCTTTACTCTTCCTTCCTTTCCTTCCTTTCTTTCTCTCTTTCCTTCATTCTTTTCCTTTTTTTTTTTTGGTCCTTTCCTTCATTCTTTTCCTTTTTTTTTTTTTGTTTTTTGGTCATGGGGCTTGAACTCTGGGCCTGGGCGCTGTCCCTCAGCTCTTCAGCTCAAAGCAAGCGCTCTACCATTTGAGCCACAGCACCACTTCCAGTTTTTGAGTGGTTTATTGGAGATAAGAGTCTCATGGACTTTCCTTGCCCTGGCTGGCTTTGAACTGTGATCCTCAAATCTCAGCCTCCTGAGTAGGTAGGATTACAGGCATGAGACACCGACACGTGGCTTTCTTTTCCTTTCTTCTTCCCTTCTTTCCTTCTTTTCCTTGTCCACCTCTCCCTCCTTCCCCTTTCCTTCCCACCTCCTCCCTCCATGTGTTGTGGTGTGTGTGTGTGTGTGTGTGTTTTGGGCTTGAACTCAGGGCTTGTGTGTGTGTGTGTGTGTGTGTGTGTGTGTGTTTTGGGCTTGAACTCAGGGCCTGTGGCATGTCCCTGAGCTTTTTGGCTCAAGGCTAGTGCTCCACCATTTGAGCCACAGCTCCACTTCCAGCTTTTTTGGGGCGTGGTTACTTGGAGATAAGAATCTCATGGGATTTCCTGCCCCAGACTTGAACCAAGATCCTCAGTTCTCAACTTTATGGTTAGCTAGGATTACATAAACTAGCCACTGGTGGCTGACTTAATTTCTTCTTTTTTTGTGTGCTGGTCCTTGTTTTTGAACTCAGGACTTGGGCACTGTCTCTGAGCTTCTTTTGGTCAAGACTAGCACTCTACCACTTGAGCCACAGTTCTACTTCCAGCTTTTTCGGTGATTAATTGGAGATAAGAGTCTTACATTTCCTGCCCTGGCCAGCTTTGAACCCAGATCTTCAGATCTTAGCCTCCTGAGTAGCTAGGATTACAGACATTAGCCAACCAGCATCTAACTTCATTTCTTCTTTAGTTCATTGGCTTGGAATGTCTGCAACTCACTGTTTCCTTAGCCCCCAAGTTGTTATCCTGCTGTCATTTCCTTTCATAATTTATTCTTTTCTTTTTTCTTTCTTTCTTTTTATTTTTTATTTTTTTTTGCCAGTTTTGGGGCCTGAACTCTGGGCCTGGGTGCTGTCCCTCAGCTCTTCAGCTCAAGGCTAGCACTCTACCACTTGAGCCACAGTGCCACTTCTGGCTTTGTCTGCTTATGTGGTGCTGAGAAATCGAACCCAGGGCCTATGCATGCAAGGCAAGCACTCTACCACTGAGCCACCTTCCCAGCCCGAATTTATTATTTTCTTTCTTCCTCTTTCCCTTTTCTGTGTGTTGGTATTGGGGCTTGAATTTAGGGCCTGGGCACTGTCCCTTAGTTTTCTCATTCAAGGCTGGCATTCTATCACTAGAACCACACTTGGCACTTTCATCTTTTTAGTGGCTAGTTGGAGGAAAGAATCTCAAAGACTTTTCTTTTTGTGATGCCCCCCCCACCAAAGAAAGAATATGCCATTGACCACTTGTGAGTACCACCACCCCCCCCTGCACGGATCTTGCCTTTAAATACCCTTATCTATTTGACTTCACTGCTGGTCTTCACTGTCTTGGTATAGTGGAGTTCAATTGCCATGGCTATTAAAAGATAACTTTCGCTGATCGTGGGTTTGAGTCCCACTGGCCCTGGGAAGTTGGGATACTTCATTTGGGGGCTGGCTTCAAAATCATGAATCTTAGATCTCAGCCCTCTGAGTAGCTAGATTACAGCTATGAGCCATTATTACCCAGTTCATTTTTCTTTTTCATGATTTCATGAATTCAGTAGCCCTTTCTTTCCTCAGTTTTCCCATTCTCTGCTGAGTTCGTCCTGACTGACTGCCCTGGGATTCATTTGTTTTTTTTTTTTTTTAATCCAGGTCATGCCTTGTTTTGGGTTGTTGTTTCTGTGCCTCATCTACTCCTTCCTTTCCTGTGCTGGCTTGTCACTTCTGAGATTTTGTTTCATTTGCTTGTCACCTTATGGTGAACAGCACAGATTCTTCAGAGTCCCCTTGGACAAATCAGTTTATTCCCTCTGAGCCTGTTTCCTCTCTGTAAATCCAGGGCAAGAATAGTGACTACTTTAACAAGAATTAAAACTGCCAGCTATCAGTGCATGGATTGGGGGCTTAGCCCCAGTCTAACCCCCCCCCATCCTCCCATGCCCTCTACAGGCGAAAGACGGTTACTGCCTGGGACACTGCCATCGCACCCCTGGATGGCGAGGAGCTCATCGTAGAGGTCCTGGAAGACGTGCCTCTGACCATGCACAATTTTGTGAGTATGGTGGGTTTAGTCAGTGCAGGTCATGGGGAAACGAGAGGGAGAAAGCCCTTGACCAGATCTCGACTGTCTCTGCTCTGTGGCTACAGGTACGGAAGACTTTCTTCAGCCTGGTGTTCTGTGACTTCTGCCTTAAGTTTCTCTTCCATGGCTTCCGCTGCCAGACTTGTGGCTACAAGTTCCACCAGCATTGTTCCTCAAAGGTCCCCACAGTCTGCGTTGACATGAGTACCAACCGCCGACAGTGAGCCCAGCTCTGGGTGGCTGGTGGATGGGGAGGCCAGAGGCCTAACCACAAGTCCCTTATAGACAGCTGACTCATGTTCTCTTGTTTTACAACCTTACTATTCTCAAGGTTCTACCACAGTGTTCAGGATTTGTCCGGGGGCTCCAGACAGCACGAGGCTCCCTCCAACCGCCCCCTGAATGAGCCGCTAACTTCTGAGGGCCCCAGGTAGGGATGCCTTAGGGCTACTGGGAGAGAAGCAGATCTAGGTGCTTTTATAAATAACAAGCCATACTTCTATTCCTTTGTTTACTTGACAAACATTTCTTTTCTTTTTCTTTTTTGGTGGTCATGGAGCTTGAACTCAGGGCCTGGGCACTGTCCCTGACCTCCTTTTGCTCAAGGCTAGTGCTCTACCACTTGAGCCACAGTGCCACTTCTGGCTTTTACTGTTTATTTGGTGCTGAGGAATGGAACATGGGGCTTCAGGCACACTAGGCAAGCACTCTACCACTAAGCCACCTTCCCAGCCCCCTTTTCTTTTCCTTCCTTCCTTCCTTCCTTCCTTCCTTCCTTCCTTCCTTCCTTCCTTCCTTCCTTTCTTTCTTTCTTTATGGCCATGGGGCTGAACTCGGGGCCTGGGCTTTGTCCCTGAGCTCTTCAGCTCAAGGATAGTGCTCTACCACTTTGAGTCATGGCTCTACTTCTAGTTTTCTGGTAGTTCATTGGAGATAAGAGTCTCATGGACTTTCCTGCCAGGGCTGACTTTGAACCCCCTCCTCAGATCTCAGTCTCCTGAGTACCTAGGATTATAGGCATGAGCCACCAGTGCCCAGCTTCCTATTTTTTTTTAATGTTTTGCTTTTCTTGTGCCCATGTACCTAGCAGGTATATTACATATTTCTCTGTTTTTTTTCTCCCTCCTTCCACTGGAATATCAGCCCCACAAGAGCAAGAACTTTTATTTATGTAATCCACAGTTTTAACTTCACCACCTAGAATAGTATCTGGCACACAGAAGGTAGCACTCAATTTTTTTGTTGTTGTTGGTCGTGGGGCCTGGACTCTGGGCCTGGGCGCTGTCCCTTAGCTCTTTGGCTAAAGGCTAACACTCTACCACTTGAGCCACAGCTCTGCTTCCGGCCTTTTCTGAGAATGTGGTGCTGAGGAATTGAATCCAGGGCATGCAAGGCAAGCAGACTACCACTGAGCCAACTTCCCATACCATCAATAATTTTCTTTCTTTTTTTTTTTTGGGTCCAGTCGTGGGCCTGAACTCTGGGCCTGGGCGCTGTCCCTCAGCTCTTCAGCTCAAGGCTAGCGCTCTACCACTTGAGCCACAGCGCTACTTCCAGCTTTTTTCTTTTTGCTTATGTGGTGCTGGGGAATCGAACCCAGGGCCTCATGCATACAAGGCAAGCACTCTACCACCGAGCCACCTTCCCAGCCCTACCATCAATAATTTTCTTGAACATATAAGTACTAGTAGTACAATTGTCTGTATGAGCTAAATGCATATTCAGGTGGCCAGAGTGGGCGCTGTTGCCTTTCTGGATCATTCTACAGAGATTTCATGGCCTTTTCCTCCATCAGCCCCTGCACTCAGCACTGTGACCAGGAGCATTTTCCCTTCCCTGCCTCACCCAACCCCCCCCTGCAGCGCATCCGCTCCACATCTACTCCCAATGTCCACATGGTCAGCACCACAGCCCCCATGGACTCCAGCCTCATGCAGGTGGGTGCAAAGGGGCAGTTCAGGAGCATGGGACAGGACAGTGTCAGCTATTCCTAGGGACTTCCATGTCCTTACCTTGATTCTGTCCCCTCCTTTGCAGCTTACAACCCAGAACTTCAGCACCAACGGTGAGACCCCCCCTCGCCACCTGACCCCTGCCTGCCCCTGCACTCTCCCCACCCTACCCCCTTCATTCACCTTTACTTACATCTGCTCTGCAATGACAGCTGCTGCCAATAGAGGTGGTGGTGATGGAGCCCCCCGGGGAACCCCCACCCTGGCCAGTTTGTCCTCGGGGAGGAAATCCCCACATTCCAAGTCATCTTCAGAGCAGCGGGAACGGAAGTCCTTGGCTGATGAAAAGAAAAAAGTGGTATGCTCAGGGGAACTAATGGGGGGACACCATGGACTGAGTGACATGGCTGAAGGGTGTGAGCAGGTCCCTTAGGTGCCCCTTGTCTGGCCCACAGAAGAATCTGGGGTACCGGGATTCAGGCTATTACTGGGAAGTGCCACCAAGTGAGGTGCAGCTGCTGAAGAGGATCGGGACAGGCTCTTTTGGCACTGTGTTTCGAGGACGGTGGCATGGTGATGTGGCTGTGAAGGTGCTCAAGGTGGCCCAACCCACCGCTGAGCAGGCCCAGGCCTTCAAGAACGAGATGCAGGTGCTCAGGTGAGATCTCTTGGGAGCATAGTGAGGGCAGGCAGAACTTTGGTATCTTGGGGAAAAAACTGATGGTCACTTGCATTTGTGTCATGTTTCTTTATTCTTTATTTATTATCAGTCCTGGGGCTTGAACTCAGGGCCTGGGTGCTGTCCCTGAGTTTCTTTTGCTCAAGGTTAGTACTCTGTCACTTGAATCACAACTTCACTTCCAGCTTTTTTGGTACTTAGAGTGTCACCTGTTTTCCTGCCTGGGTTGACTTTGAACCATGATCCTCAGATCTTAGCGTCCTGAGTAGCTAGGATTATAGGAATGAGCTATCAATGCTGGGGTATTTGTGTCATTTTGGAGGCACAGTCACTAGCCATTTTTCTTTCAAAGGTATCATTTTGCCTCTGGGCATCGGACATGTTTGGGGAACTACAGCTGATGTTAGTTTGTGTTGGGGTTAGTACTGCCAGCAGTTAGTGGATCTGCCTCCCACATGAGTCTTCACATTTGCCTGCTGTTGACTGGGTCTGACCATGGGCCATTATTCCCACGATCACTGGCATGTTTGTGAAGAACATAATAATTTTTGTTTGTTTTGTGCCAGTACTGGGATTGAACTCAGGTCCTGAGCTCTGTCGTTGAGCTTCTTTTGCTCAAGACTAATGCTCTTCCACTTGAGCCACAGTACTTCTGGCCTTTTTAGTAGAGTAAGAGTCTCATAGATTTTCCTGCCAAGCCTGGCTTTGAACCATGATCCTCATATCTCAGCTTCCTGAGCTGGATTACAGACACTTGCCATGAAGAACATAATGTTAAGTACCATAGCATCAGGAAGGCTCTCATTGTTCCTTCCCCTTGGCTGTACCATTCATGTTCTGTTTACCAAGAGGTGATCATGTGATGAATTAATTATGAGCACTCTAATGCAAAGCATAGTATTGTTAACTATAATCATTACCCCAATATAATAATTTCATTATTATAATTGCTATAGTTAATGTTGCAGTTAATACTCTGAAATCATTCACATTGAGAAACCTCTTGGCCACTGTGTTACTATGGAGCACAACTCTACAAATTGTGTTCTATAAGACATAGTCTCACCCATGTTAAGCATGTGCCCTACCACTCAGCTGTTAACTCAACCCCAGGACTATATAATGTTTGCCACTCTGGATGATGCCAGCTTAGATTCTGTCCTGTCAGATGGACTCATGATGTTACATTTGATATATCATAATAACTTGTGCCATGTTACTATTTTTCTCATAACAGATGCCAAAGTAAAAAAACTTCTGTTCTCAACTCCTCTTTGTGACATGACAATGACTTGAGCATGTGGTAACTTGATTCCTATTTTTAACCATATGCTTATGTTATCATGTCTTTAGAATCTCTTTTTTTTGCCAGAGCTGTGGCTTGAGTAACAGTGTCTGCCATGGAATCACAAGACCCTGAGTTCAAACCCAAGTACTGCCTCAAAAATTAAATACACATAAATTAAATAAATTAATAAATTAAATAAATTAAATACACATAAATTAAATACACATAAAGGTGGGCGCTGGTGGCTCATACCTGTAATCCTAGCTACTCAGAAGGCTGAGATCTGAGGATCATGGTTCAAAGCCAGACTGGGCAGGAAAGTCCAAGAAACTCTTATCTCCAATAAACCACCAGAAAACAGGAAGTGGCACTGTGGCTCAAGTGGTAGAATGCTAGCCTTTAGCTAAAGAGCTAAGGGACAGCGCCCAGGCCCAGAGTTCAAGCCTCATGACTGACAAATAAAATAAATAAAAAATATATAAAAAGAATATTTTTTTCTATACTAAGGATTGAACTCATGGACCTTGAGCTTGCTAGGCAGGTGCTCTAACACTTAAGCCAGTCCTTCAGCCTTTGTGTTAACATCTAAAACTGCGGTTAATATTTCTATAAGGAATGAAGGTTTTCTCATAAATGAGGGTAAAATGATTCATATGTGACAGTTTCCTTGAGATAGACCTAGGTACATAAGAGTAATAACAACAAAGGCAATGATATTTTCAGAGTGTTTACTGTGTGTTCAGCTGTTTTAAGGGCCTTACAGGTTGTTTGCTCACCCCTTCCAGCATACCTGTAAAGTAGCTACTACATGATCTCAGTTTTACGTAAGGACCAGAGAGGTTAATGTCCTCCCCATGGTAGCACAGTGAGTAACTGGTAGAGCCAGGATTTGAACTAAGTATGTTGTAACCTGAGTCTAGACTTAAAGCCCTTTTGCTGGGCACCGATGGCTTAGGCCTATAATCCTAGCTACTCAAGAGGATGAGATCTGAGGATTGTGGTTCAAAGCCAACTTGGGCAGAAAAGTCCCTGAGAGACGCTTATCTCCAATTAACCACTCAAAAACTGGAAGTAGTGCTGTGGCTCAAGTGGTAAAGCACTAGCCTTGAGCACAAAGAGGCTCAAGGACAGTGCCCAGGCCCTGAGTTCAAGCCCCACAGCTGACCAAAAAAAGCCCTTTATCTCTAAGCCTCTCACAGTGACTAACACAGTGACTAACAGGTTGTAATTCTCACCTGTCACCCATGTTTTGACCAGTTATCAATATTTTGAGATATCAGTGAAGAAGGTTGACATCCCACATTCTCATCTGTGAAATGGCCACATGTCTAGGCAGTGGCTAGACTCTGAGTTGTGGTGGATGATAATAATTAGAGATTCTTCTGTTGGTGAGCAATCCCTCCTACCTTCTTTTTTGTGCTAGTACTGGGCTTGATCTTAGAGCCTTGAGCTCTTGCTTAGCTTTTTCTGTTGAAGGTTGGTACTCTGCCACTTGAGCCACATATCCCACTTCTGCCTCTTTGCTGGCTAATTGAAGATTTTCTTAGATGAATTTACTTGGACTGGCCTTGAGCCTCCTGAGTATCTAGGATTAGAGGTATGAGCCATTTGAGGTTGTCTTTCTACCTGCTTTTGTTGGAAGACTCTGATGAGGAATTTCAGGCCATCAGCCCCCAACAGAGAATCCTACTCAGCAAGCATGTTTCACAACTTGGTATAAGACAGTGGTCTGGCCCTGAACAACCTAAACATCAGGGTGAAATGAATCCCATAGAAGGCAATGAACAATGACAATCCTGATCCTGATGCTTAGTTAATGCATAGCAGGTGCTAACCTCACACCCCCACCACCAACTTTCCTCCTTACATGCAGGAAGACTCGACATGTCAACATCTTGCTGTTCATGGGCTTCATGACGAGGCCAGGGTTTGCCATCATCACTCAGTGGTGCGAAGGCTCCAGCCTCTATCACCACCTGCATGTGGCTGACACGCGCTTTGATATGGTCCAGCTCATCGACGTGGCCAGGCAGACTGCCCAGGGCATGGAGTGAGCTTCCCATCTTGGGCATTGGGGGAGCACAGTGGGTGGCGTGAAGTGGCTTCAGTCAATTAACCACCTACTTCTGCCCCATAGCTACCTGCATGCCAAGAGCATCATCCACAGAGACCTCAAGTCTAACAGTATCTGTCACTGGCTGAGGGTGGGGTGGAGCATTAACTGAATAAAGGATTTAGCAGGAGGGAGGGCTTTTGCGGGGGTGTGCCTCTGGGGGTAAAGAGGAAAGGGCACATGTTGCCTGTTTTCTGCCAGGTGGCGGAGCCATAGCTGATGAAGGGGCTTTAATGGAAGGCTTTTGGTTAGGAGTTAAAGATGTGGCTAATTTGGTGATGTTCTTGGGTATTCTGGTCAAGGTGTGAAGTGTGATGTTTGTGGAGGACATTACATGGAGTTTCAAAGATATGAAAAGTTAGGGTGCCATTCAAGAATCTGAATCACAGGGGACAAGGAGACCAAGTGTGGAGGGCATTGATTGTGGATAGTTTGTATGAAATTGTAGAGGCTTCTGGGCAGAGACATGACTGGTATTGGGGCAGGGCATTTGTGGGAACTTATAAGTTAGGACAAGAGGTGTGACTATTAGGAGTCTCTGTAGTGGCCTTAACCATCATGGACATCTTCCTACATGAGGGGCTCACAGTGAAGATTGGTGACTTTGGCCTGGCCACAGTGAAGACACGGTGGAGTGGGGCTCAGCCTTTGGAACAGCCTTCAGGCTCTGTGCTGTGGATGGTGAGTTGGGCCAAATTGGACACAGAGCTCAGGGAGGCAAGGGCTCCTGGTTTGGGACATTATGGTACCAAGCAGGAATGGCAATGCCTCTGCCAGGTGTGGGTACCTAGACAGCTCCTGTGGGAGGGTACCCAGTATGGCCAGCAAGATCTGGGACTGTGGGCTAGCCATTTGCTGACCTCAATGGTTCCCCTGCCTTTCTGGCCTATCAAAGGCTGCTGAGGTGATCCGGATGCAGGACCCGAACCCCTACAGCTTCCAGTCGGATGTCTATGCCTATGGGGTTGTGCTCTATGAGCTCATGACCGGCTCACTGCCTTACAGCCACATTGGCAGCCGTGACCAGGTGAGCTCTACACCTTCCCCACAATTCTTAGGCCTCCATACTTCAGATTCCTCATCACACATACCAAGGATGCCATACTTCCCCCCAGAAACTTAGAATTTTGTAGAATGAGAACTCCCAGTGTTAATCTCTTAGGTACTGAATATTGACCCCACTTCTTCCTCCACATCTACAACTCCTGGGACAGAATCCTCAAATTCCCCATTTCTCAGAATCCTGATATTCAGAAAGCTCCTAGGCTTCCAAATACCTAGAAGCCCTCTGGGTTCCTACACGTCTATCATCTTCTGCTGTGGGTGTTCAGAATACCCCAGGTCCCCCAACTTCAGCATTCCATTTCTCCCAGAAACAGACTTCCTTCCAGATACCCACAATCACTCAGGCTTTAGGGCCCTGGCACTCATAATGTTCTGAGCCCAAGACTGAACCCAGGATTACCCCATTCCCCTCCCCCAATTCAAGATCATCTTTATGGTGGGCCGTGGCTATCTGTCTCCGGACCTCAGCAAAGTCTCGAGCAACTGCCCCAAAGCCATGCGACGTCTACTGTCTGACTGCCTCAAGTTCCAGCGGGAGGAGCGGCCCCTCTTCCCCCAGGTAGGCTGGGGAAATGAGCTGGATACCTGGGAAGGAGTGTGATGGGGTGGTGGGAGGGGGTGCAGAGATGGAGGCAGGCATTAGTCCTGTTGAATCCGAGGTACACAATGTGTGTGTCTCCATTAGCTGGGGTCAAAAGGAGGTGGGGTGCCCATAGGACACCGGACACCCCTCCTCATTCTCACCTGTCCCCAGATCCTGGCTACAATTGAGCTGCTGCAACGGTCACTCCCCAAGATTGAGCGGAGTGCCTCAGAACCCTCCTTGCACCGCACCCAGGCTGATGAGTTGCCGGCCTGCCTCCTCAGTGCAGCCCGCCTTGTGCCTTAGGCTCCCCTAGCCAGGAGGGGGATGCCAATCTCAGCCTGCCATGCCAAGGAGCTCTGCCTACCAGCCAGTCATTGTTCCATCTCTGCCTTGATACTGCCTCAGGACCCCCTACTTCCTACTCTGGGAGGTGTGGAGGTCCCTACATGCTCTTCCAGTTCCTCTGGAATTGGAGACTTAGACCCCTGTCTCCATAATTTTAGTTTCCTCTTGGGGGGAATACTTCTAACTTGGGAGTGCTCCTCCTTCTCCAATGGCTGGGATTCATGGCAAGGATTCCACTCAGCCTCTCTGGAATTTGTGCCTGTTGTGCCTTCACTGGATTTTGGGGTCCCCAGCACCCCCATATGGATTAGGAGGGGTTCTTCTGTGTCTCCTTTGCCATTCAAAGACTCCCCTCTTTCTTCACCAAGAAGCACAGAATTCTGCTGGGCCTTTGCTTGTTTATTTTGCTTCCCGACTCTTCTCTTGGGGTTGAGAGCCGCTGAGGGGTGGGGGAATCCAGGCAAGGAGTAGAGGTTGAGGGGAGGTGCAGACCACACAAACAGCGCCACTGCACGCATCACCACAGGCAGCACAATGAATGAGGACCACATATGCCAAGCACGGCACAAGAGGAGGCCACATCAGTCACAGACACAGACATCACGGCAAAGGTGGGGAAGTGGGAGACCACTGGCCTTCCCTGTGCAAAGGATTCTGGGAGGATGGGTAGATTTTGCATATTTAGACAGCTGTTAGAGGCAGGAAACTGGGGAGGGATCCCTGGGGGGAACTGAGGGGTCCTAGAAGTAGGGGGAGCTCCCAAGTGGAATTGAGGGGAGCAGTGAAGGTAAATCCTTATAGAGCTGGGTGGTGGATGGCATGTGAGAATGTGAACACTAGAGAGATGGAGCTCACATGGAAAATGGCTGAAAGGTAGGGGTTTCTTGCAGCATTGGAATTTTTTGATTAGGAACAAAGTGTGTCGGAAAGATTCAGGACCAGGAGTAGGGTTTTCCAGGAATTTCAGGGCTCCAGGAGGGGATTCAATGGTGTTTAGGGCCAGAAACAGGTTGCCTGGTATTGGAGAGGTTCCAGGAAGGAAGTACTCTTTTAGGGTTACCAGGAATAGAGGTGTTCAGGAATTTTCAGGGCCTAAAACTGTAGATCTTGAGGTGACCAGGAACAGAGCTCTAAAGGATTTGGGGATCCCAGATGTGAGACCTGGATTTAGGATGGGGTTTCTCAAGGGACTTGGGCATCTTGAGGAATGAGAAGTGGGATGATGTAGAACCAGGAGAATGGTTCTCAAGGGATTTGAAGATCCCAAACAGAAATGGATTCAGGGCCCAGAGAGGGTTGCCCAGGGACTTAGGGGTTCTTGGGATGGGGTGTCAGTCGGAGAAGAGGCTGGCGAAAGACTTCCTCAGGCTGCGGATGGTCTCAGCTTTCACCTCATCCTGGCTAAGGCTGGGCCTGGGCGGGGCTGGCTCTGGAAGGTTGAAGGCATTGGTCAGAGACTGGGATTTGCTAGAGAGAGACAAGGTGGAGGCATGGGAGGAAGGGGGAAAGAGGAAGGGAGGAAGGGAGAGAAACACAATGTTACCCCAGGCCCGGCCCCAGCCCTGCCCCTCTGATCCTGGGGCTCTGCCTGTGACCTTCCCACCCACCACTTTGGGCCTGGGGCCCTTATGGTTCTCTAGGCTGGGAGAACTTTGGAACAGATTGGGCCCGGGACTAGGGAGCTGAAACAGCACTGCTGGGAAGACTGGTGCAAAATGAAGAAGGGTAGGATTAATGGAAAGATCCCTGGCCCAAGTCTAGGTTTGTTTGATGTACAGAGGAAGATGAAGGAGATTTCCAGTCTAAAGGTAAGGATTCTAGAAGAGACTGAGGGACTTGGGCCAAGGACAGGCTGGTAGGGGCCAGTCAGTTTAAAGGGAAGCAGTTGGGTGGGGGCAAGTAGGACTTTGGAGTTGGGGTTGGGTGGGATAGACCCAGAGGAGGCTGGGAGGATGATGGAGGGGCAGATAGTTGGGCCAGGAGAAATTGGGGGATAGACCAAAAAGTTGCCTAGGCTGTTCTGGAAAGGATTGTCTGGGAAGAATGGAGTGACAAGGCCAGACACATTTCAGGGATGGGCTGGGAGGAGTAGGGAGGGCAAGGGCAAGTTTGACAGGAAAGCCTGAGTCGGGCTGGGCAGGGAGGTGCTGGAGACGGGTCTGTCAGGCACGGACTATGGGCCTGGAATTGGGGACTTTCCCAGGGCCTGTTGTGAAACGGGTGGAGGAAGGTGAATCGAAAGTGTCTGGGATCTGGCATCAAATCCCAGGATGGAGACAAGGATGTAGGTGGAGAGGAGGAGTGCCATCCAGGAGGAGGGGCTTGGCTTAGGCTGCAGGGTTCTCTGTTGGGAAGGACCTGAGTAGTGATGCTAGGGCTGCCCTACCAGGCCGGGAACCCGCTTTGTGAGCAGCAAGGAGAAGGCTGCTGTAGGGCCCTCCTTACTTGAGCTGGGGGTGCGGGGGACCCCCGGCAGCGGCGGTGGCGGGTGGTGGTACATCCTGGCTCGGTTTCTGGGCCAGCTGTGGCTTGGCAGGTCGTCCAGCAGGACCTGGGCCGCTGGGCCGGGGCTGCTGCGTGGTGGGTGGCCCGGTGCGAGGTCCGGGACCTGCCTGGCTAGCCTGGCGTGTGGGGCCTGCGGGGCCTGGGGGTTTCTGAGGAGGGCCCTGACGCTGCTGCCCAGCTTGTGGGGCCCCAGTGGCTTTTGGCGGAGCCGGGCCAGAGACCGATGTCTGACGGGTAGCCTGTGGAGGCGCCTGGCGCTGGGGAGATGGAGAAGCAGGCGGCCGGGCTGTAGGAGGCGCCCCAGGGCCTCCTGCCACTGGACGGGATTGGCGGCCTTGCCCCTGGGTCATTGGTGCGGCCTGTGACGCAGGCTGCTGGGGCGCAGAGGTGGGACTCGGTAGGCGCTGGGGCACAGGGCTGCCAGCTGGGGGTCCAAGGCCAGTAAGGTGCTGCTGGCCCTGTGGGGGCGGGCGCTGCTGCAGTGGGGGTCCCTGGCGTTGGGGTCCCGGGCCTGGCTGTGGAGGGCCTCCTGGTGGACAGAGAAGAAAGAACAAGTAAGAGGGAGTGAGCGATCATCTAACTGGAGAAGGTTGGGGGCAGAGAAAGCCAGGAGGCTGTAGAAAGCTTCCTGTCACTTACCCTGAGGCGGGGGTCGTTGCTGAGCTGGAGGCCCCACAGGCTGCTGGGAGGTCTGGCGGCCCAAGGGCAGGGCCCCTGGGGACTGAGTCTGCGGCAGAGGAGTGGAAAAGGACAGGTTAAAAATAGTTACCAGCCATAGTACACCATCCAATCAGAATGGCCCTCATTCCCTGTGTACTGGGTGTTGCCCCTTTTGTGGGCAGCTGAAGGGATGTGGGGCTGAATCCTCCCCCTCATCCACACTCAGGTGGAGGACAGAGCTGCAGGCATGTATCATTGCTTTAAACAATTGGCAATTGAGGCCATAGGTGATGCTGGTAGCCTACTGAGTATCTGGTATATGGCCCATGCTTGACCAAAGGCTGGTCTCCTTGCCACTACTCATTACCAAGGGCCTGACCTGGCTGTGGGAGCCCCTGCCAGGGGAAGCATCCCTTTGCCGCTGTCTGGGCAGGGCCTGGGCCATCTTGCTGACCACAAGCTCCACGATGAGCTGCTTGTCTTCATCCTGGTGGTCACCAATGAGTGGCATGGAGGAGCCCACCACCTGGGGGAGGAAAGGGAGGCCAGTGAGAGAAGAGGCAGAAAGGACATAGGAGGTCACAATGACACCATGTATTCACTTGACCAAAGGCATGGACACTTGCAGGAAGTGAGGTCTGGTTCCAAAGAGGTATATTGGTTGTGTACTTCGAAGAAGGCTTGTCTGTGACAAGGACCAGATCACTTAAGAATTGACTTTTTCCTCGTGGGACTTGAACTCTGGGCCTGGGTTCTATCCCTCAGCTCTTTTGTTCAAGGCTAGCACTCTACCACTTTGAGCCACAGCTCTACTTCCTGTTTTTGAGTGGTTAATTGGAGATAGGGAGTCTCATGTGGGACTTTTCTGCCTGAGCTGGCTTGGAACCATGATCTTCAGATTACAGCCTCCTGAGTAGCTAGCATTACAGGTGTGAGCTAGTTGTGCTTGGCTGATACCTTTTAATGGTTTGAAAAAATATTTCATGGCAGATAAAATTATATGGAATTTAAATTTCAGTGCCCATAAACGAAGGTTTTAGACAGAAACACACAAGTTGTATCCATACATACAGCCACATTTAGGATTTTACATCTTGCCTATGGCTACTTTCTGAGTTGAGCCAATCCAACGGAGACTATAGTGCCCACAAAGCCTAAAACATCCACTGTCTAGTCCTTCACAGAAAATGTTTGCTGGTCTCAGCTTTAGAGTTTTCCAGGTAGGCATTTTGTCCTTTCCAAAGTGCTTCACTATTGTTTGGTGCCAGTGGCTTACACCCATAATCCTAAGTATTTAAGAGGCAGAGATCTGAGGATTAATGTTCAAAGCCAGCCCAAGCAGGAAAGTCCATGAGATTCTTATCTCCAACTAGCCATCAAAAAGCCAGAATTGAGCCGAGCATGCCCGGCACTGGCAGTTCACACCTATAACCCTAGCTACTCAGGAGGTCAAGATCTGAGGATCATGGTTCAAAGCCAGCCTGGGCAGTTAAGTCCATGAGACTTTTATCTCCAATAAACCACTAGAAAACTGGAAGTGTCACTGTGGCTCAAGCAGTAGAGCACTTGCCTTGAGCTGAAGTGCAGGGACAGCGCCCAAACCCAGAGTAAAAGACTCATGACCGACCCCCCCCCAAAAAAAAAAAGCCAGAAATAAGCCAGGTGCCGGTGGCATGCCTGTAATCCTAGCTATATAGGATGCTGAGATCTGAAGATCGCAGTTCAAAGCCAGCCTAGGCAGGAACATCCATGAGACTCTTCAGTAAAGCACCAGAAAACTGGAAGTGGCACTGTGGCTCAAGTGGTAGGTTGCTAGCCTTGAGCTGAAGAGCTGAGGGACAGTGCCTGGGCCCAGAGTTCAAGACCCATGACTGACAAAAAAAGCCAGAAGTGGAGTTGTGGCTCAAGTGGTAGAGCACCTGCCTTAAGGAAAAAATATCTAGGCCCTGAGTTCAAGGCCCAATATTGGCATGAAAACAAACAAACATAAACCACAGTACTTCTCTATTGGCTCAGTTCACAGGATACTTGAAAGGTAACTAACTGCTTTGCCATTTACCAAGGTGTCTCCATTCACTGAGCACTTTATATCTTGACAAGTATTTTTGCCATTTGTGAAGGGTGTCCAAGTTCACAGAGCCCAACTAGAGTTTACGGTTTTGCCATTAGTTCGGGATATCCCAGTTCACCAAACAACTTTACAGTTTACTAGAGCACACTGCCATTCACTGAGGACTTTCTGTGTGACAGGTGCTGCCCAATTTAGAATGTTGCTGCCCCACCCGTCCCTGGCTGCCCCCACCTCAATGATGTGGTCCCTTCCATCCTTGCCGTGCAGAGCTTCCACTGCACAGATGTCCAGTCCCCCAAAAATCTCCGAACATGTGTCCACCCACAGCTTGTACCTGCCAAGACAAGAGCAGTGCAGCCTGTCAGTACCTTGCCAAGGTAGCCACTTTCCTATCCTCCTCCTCCTTTCCCAAGTGTGAATCCCTCACCTGTCTGACATGGCAATCTGCTCAAGCATCGCAGAACCAGTGTTGGTCTTCCAGTTCCCTGACACTGACGTCCTCCTGGGGAACAAGGAGGAAGAGGTTTAGGAGGGCTGAGATGTGGGAGGCAGGGCAGGAAACCTCCTAGGCCCTAGTCTTTCCACTTACATGTAGGCCTTGTAGTTCTGCCCAATCTTCTGGACACGCACATCATATTTGGCATCAATAAAGGGCTCGGCAGTGGCATATGTCTTGGTCAGTGCCACCACACTTGCAATGTCCTGGAAGTCATGCTGGTTGTCCACCTTGACCTATATGCATAGGGGAGAGGATCAGGCACCGGGAGGGGTATGTACACATGACACACAGGTACTCAAGCATACAGTGTGGCAGATGCTGCACACAAACACAAAGCCAGCAGCGTATTTGAGCATACTACAACCATTGTGTTGTCCATTTTGAACGTGTAATGCCCATTTTAATACAGTTGTGAAAAAACTGCACATGGGACACATACACGGGACCACAGGACTCACCCCTCCCCCCAAAAAAAAACAGGCATAGAGAGGCTAGGACACACTCAGACTTACAAATGCCAAGTCAGCTTGCCACATACACACAGACAAAATCAGCTGGATGGAAAGCATACCGGACCCCCAAGACCCTGCAACATAAAAGGTGACACAGTGCATATTCAGCACACAGGCATGCACATACACACAGGCTCAATATCAGACACATCAGCACAATAAAAGGACACAAAAGTGGCTGAAAGCATGATAGAAAAATGGGCTAGCTAAATTAGTTGAATAGAGGAAGACATCCCAG
The DNA here is from genome assembly GCF_000151885.1 of Dipodomys ordii. Classification (NCBI taxonomy): domain Eukaryota; kingdom Metazoa; phylum Chordata; class Mammalia; order Rodentia; family Heteromyidae; genus Dipodomys; species Dipodomys ordii. Next base: position 1,240,341 of record NW_012267431.1, read on the forward strand.
GACATACTGTCAAACAGAATTACTGGCATGCATTGAACACAAAACCACTTACCACTATACACACCAGGGCCAGAAGCATGCATTCACAAATGCCCACATGCATGCCTGCCCTCCAGCTGGGGACTCACCTTGCCCATCCCAGAGTGGGCATGCCCCATCTTTACGACCACAGGGTATGTTGTGCTGCTGAGCTGGTGGGGACAAAGGCAGCATGGTAAGGCTGCAGTGCTGACTACCAAGAATGAGAGAGGTGCTGGGTGCTGGTGGCTCACGCCTGTAATCCTAGCCACTCAGAAGGCTGAGATCTGAGGATTGCGGTTTAAAGCCAGCCCAGACAGTAAAATCCATGAGACTCTTATTTCCAATTGAACACCAAAAAACTTAGAGCACTGGCCTTGAGTACAAAGCTCAGGGACAGTACCCAAGCCCTAAGTTCAAGCCCCAGGACCTCCATACACACATACACAAAAGAGGAAGAGAGATGCCAGTGACCCCATTCAGAATGAGCCACACTAGGACCCATTTTGCAGAAAAGGCAGACAGCTGCTGGGAGTCACACAGCATCTCCAAACCCAGAACCCAAGCCCAGAATACAACCCCAGCCCTATCTGCATGTCCCTTCCTCCACTCTCAGTGCCAAACTTCCCGCCCCTGCTTTCCCAGGCAGAGGCATGGAATGAGGGTGGGGGACTTTCCAGAAAAGAGAAAGTTTGTTTTTACAGTGAATGGATGATAGCAAAAGTGAGTGTGTGTATGGGGGTGTGGTGGTTAGTATGTAGCAACAGACCTTTCAGCCAAGCCTTGTATGGAACACACACACACACACACACACACACACACACACACACACACACACACAAATCCGCAAAACTCAGATCTGCCCAGCTAAACCAGATATGTCCATGCATGTTGAGATGGACAACTGACACGTGCTCAAAGCACACCAACTATGTGCTAACAGCTGGGGACAGAAGCTAGCACTCCGAGGCAGTACACAATCCATACTCTTAGATACAAAATCAGCACTTTGGAGCCCACACACATAGCCTCCCTCCCCTCCTCTAAAGACACATAACTGTCTGAGGGACATGCAAAGTAAAAAATCACCTTTGTAACACACAAAACAGAACTGGACACATACTCAACACTCCAAGGTAAACTTGCAACACTCCTAGGCATATGCACAACCAACAGAAGGGACTACACAAGACATACATACTTTTTAGGTATTCTCCATAACCATAACCTCATCACTCGAGCCTGCCCCACATACCTGGGCAGACAAAATGCACATATAGACACACGCACACAGCATGCCTTGCTGTATGCATAACACAGAGAGACATACACATAAGCAGAGATTACCACAGCTCTCCTAACTATACACAACACACACACACACACACACACACACACACTCAGGAGAAAAGACTTTCAGTCTCCCATAACTCTGTCAAGTTAGAGAGAACTTGTTAGAGCAGGGTAGAAAGGTAGTATTCCCCAGGCTGCTGGGATGGTGGCAGTTCCCAACAGGCACAAGAAGCCCAGATACTCAAGGTGATCCATTGACCTTCAGGTTTGACCCTCTATACTCCCCTTTCCCTTCTTCATTTCCTAAATGACTTGCTTTATGGGGAGGAAAGTGTTGCTGAAAGGCATGGTTTGGGGACTGGTTGGGGTGAAGGAGGTTGTCTGGGCAGCATGCCAGGGAAATAGTGACATTCCACTCAAGCATCCCCACAACGCACAAGGGACCAAAGCATCCTTAGCACAATACTCAGGCACAAACAGATTCTCAGGAACAGACAGAACACAGCTAGGCATGCATGCCTTTCCCAGAGCAGGCATTCACCACAGACCTGTGGGCACACATGATTGCCCACTCTAATTTTCCAAGCTTTCTAGGTTTTTCTTTTCAGTGTTAGAGATGGGTCTCAGAGTTTTGTCACACTAGGCATGAGCTCTATCGTTGAGCTACACCTCAGCTAGGTCCAGCTTTTCATAAAGCCAAGTGGAAACAATGTTCAGTACGTGTAAATGTGTGCGTACCATGATCCCTTCACCAGATCTCTTGGATAATCCCAGGCTTGAATTTGGGCCTATCCTCTTCCAAAGCTCCCCTACCAGGATCCTAAGGCTCTCACATGATCATAGCTTAACCCCTCTGTGGGCCTCAGTTTCTGATCTGTACAAAGAGCCCAATCAAGCCCAAACACTTGGTGCAGGATACAATCTTCAGGTGTTTGCTCTGCACATGATAGCTGGTCCCCATAGGCCCTCCATACCTATTAAGCTCACTAGGTGGTCACAGGCCTAGACACCATCTCGGAAGCCCACACCAACCCTGTTTCAAAACAAGGCAGGCATAGGAGGCTGAGATCTGAGGATCACAGTTCAAAATCAGCCAACTCAGGAAAGTCTGTAAGACTTTTATGTCCAATTAACCACTAAAAAGCTGCAAGTGGAGCTATGGCTCAAGTGGTAGAGTGCTAGCTTTGAGATTAAAAAAAAAAAGAGATCAGAGACAGCTCCCAGGTCATGAGTTCAAGCTCCAGGACACACACACACACGCACACGCACACACACACACACATACACACACACACACACACACACACGATCTGTGAAACAGCTGACCCCCTCCACACTACTCCTCACATATAAACACGCAGCAAACTGTGTGCTGAGTCAAGTTTCAGAGTTAAAGAGCTGGCGTCAGAAGCAGGGTCAGGACAGGACTTTCCCTGTCCTCACTTCTCCTTCAGTCCCGCCACTCCGTTACTCAGCACCCTGTTTCACTCACTCTCACTCCCCACTTTCACAATCAGCTACTAGAAATTCTTGGTTTCTTCGTTCCTTTTTTCCCTCTTTAGTCCTCTAATAGTAATTTCTTCACTCTCATTCCTGGACAGGTCTTTCAACCACTTTGTGTCCGTTTCCTCATCAGATAAACTCACAGGGATGTTGTGAGGAATAAGTCAGACATTTTCTTTTGGGGGGGGAACCCCTCTTAGCTCACTATCTGGCAAAACCTCAGTAAACTTGTCTTTAAAAAATGTTGGGGGCTGGGCTGGGAATGTGGCTTAGTGGTAGAGTGCTTGCCTAACATGCATGAAGCCCTGGGTTCAATTTCTCAGTACCACATACACAGAAAAAGCTGGAAGTGGCACTGTGGCTTGAGTGGTAGAGTGCTAACCTTGAGCAAATGAAGCTCAGGAACAGCATTCAGGCCGTGAATTCAAGCCCCAGGACTGGCAAAAAAAAGTGTTGGAGACTGAGTTAAGGGCATGGCTCAAGTAATAACACAAGCACAAGGCCCTGAGTTCAAACTCTAGTACCACCAGAAAAAGAGTGTTGGGTACCATCATCACCACAACCACCACCATTTCCACCACTACCAGTTTAACATCTTTTCAATAGCTAACTTTAATAAACAAGGATAAGGAAGTTCTTTTTTTTGTTGTTGTTGTTGGTCCTGGGGCTTGAACTCTGGGCCTGAGCACTGTCCCTCAGCTCTTCAGCTCAAGGTTAGCGCTCTACCACTGGAGCTACAGTGTCACTTCGGGTTTTCTGGTGGTTTATTGGAGATAAGAGTTTCACGGACTTTCTTGCCTGGGCTGGCTTTGAACTGCAATCCTCAGATCTCAGCTTCCTGAGTAGCTAGGATTACAGGCATGAGCTACTGGCACCCGACTGATAAGGAAGTTCTTTAGATTGAAAGAAATAATGTGAACCTGGGCACTGATGGCTCAAGCCTGATAATCCTAGCTACTCAGGAGGCTGAGATCTGACGATCCTGGTTTGAAGCCAGCCCTACCAGGTGCTAGCCTTGAATGGGGGGGGGGAGTTATGTGTACATAAAAACTTTAGAACAAGCCTGGCATCGGTGGCTTATGCCTATAATCCTTAGGAGGCTGAGATCTGAGGATCTAGGTTTAAAGCTAGGCAGGAAAGTACATGAGATTCTTTTTTTTTTTTTTTTGTCGGTCGTGGGGCTTGAACGCTGGGCCTGAGCGCTGTCCCTCAGCTCTTCAGCTCAAGGCTAGCGCTCTACCACTGGAGCTACAGCGCCACTTCCGGTTTTCTGATGGTTTATTGGAGATCAGAGTCTCACGGACTTTCCTGCCTGGGCTGGCTTTGAACCATGATCCTCAGATCTCAGCCTCCTGAGTAGCTAGGATTACAGGCGTGAGCCACCACCGGGCTTCCATGAGATTCTTATCTCCAATAAACCACTAGAGAACCAGAAGTGGCACTGTGGCTCAAGTAGTAGAGCACTCACCTTGAGCTGAAGAGCTAAGGGACAGCACCTAGTCCCTGAGTTCAAGCCCCATGACCAACAAAACAAATCAAAAAAAACCCTTTAAAACAGTGCTTGGTACACAGTTAAGCTGCTGGTCTCCGGAGGTGGTTTTTATTCTGCTGCGGTTATTGAGCTAACCTTCCTAAGTTAATCAAGCTTAATTAGCAAGGGGATAATAGAGAGTTACTGAGATAATTTATACAAAGACCTAAGCTCACCGTACACAGTAAGTGCTCAATAAGTGGCTGCTGTCATCACTATCATCATCATTATTGTTGTTCTGTCATCCCTGAATTAACCGAGGCTGTTAATCAGCCCTCAGAACCCATCCCCAAGACCCCAGGGAATCTTCCTGCATCATCAGGAAGCTGGTGGGCAGGGGTTGCCTCATCCTATCCTCAAATAGGGGCGTGGGATGGTTGGTGGGGAAGGGGTAGGGCAGGATGGGGTGGGGATTGGTTTTTCTACTGACTCACTAGCTTTTACCACCATTCACCCCCCCACTTTCTGTGCTCACTAATGCTCACCCCCACCATTCCAAACTTGCTAGGATTGTGCCAAGCATGGGTTAGAATCCCAGGGCCTGGGAGCCTACGTTTGAATCTCAGCCATATCCTGTGACCCTGGGAAAGTTCTTTAGTTCTATGGCTCATTTTCTCCTGGTTCCCACCTCAGAGGCTTGCTGTAAGCTTTTAAGGGAGGTAAATTATATCAAGTACTTGGTACACAGCCAGTGACATATAAATGTTGGCTATTTGCCTCTGTGTGGTGTGTGTGTGTGTGTGTGTGTGTGTGTGTGTGTGTGTGTGTTTCACCCAATGGCACAGGGAATGGAACTCCGGATCCATTCACACATGCACCCTTCTTCTAACCCACATCTTCAGGTTCTTGTTGCTTTTAAGAACAGATATTACTGTGCCTCTAGTTCCAGGCCGCCTTCATTCCAGTTCCAGTTCTGCCATTTGTTAACTCTGTGATCTTGGATAAGCCGCATAACCTCTTGGTGTGTCCCTACAGCGTTTTTGACTTGCCTGCTGTCCTTCCATTGCTTTTCTTCAGTTTCCCTTCTGCCACCCCTCACCAGAAAGTCAGACATAACAGGAAAGTGATTCTTGAGGGCTTGGCACACAGTAGATGCACAGTAAACGTCTGAGGACTGAACTAATTCGGGCTTCAGGCATGAGAACCTTGGGGTATGTGGGATGGGAGAGATTTGGCAGATTTTCGGCTCGGCTCCGGCTGCCTGCAGCTGCTTTGAGGCTGCGGGAAGGAATGTTTGCGACGACGTGGAGGGGGAGGAGGAGGGGGCAGCAGCGGCGACGCAGGCGGGGGAGGGTGTATCTTCTTTGGGCAACCCTCGGCCCGCCCCTAGGCCTGGGCTAGGGATGAGTAATGCATCCTGGAAGCCTGGAGGCTGTGATTTCCGCGCCAACCCCGCCCCTCGCGTGGACATTTATTCTCCACCGCTCAGGCCCTGCCGCCATCGCCGCAGATCAGGAGCCTAGAGAGACACAGCGGTAAGCGGGGCCCCGTGTCCTGGCCAGGCTGAGGATGGAGTCTGTGCGCCAGCCTCCAGACCCATCCAAGTCTTTTGCCAGATGCCAGCCTGCACAGACTTCCTGTGGGCACCAGGATTCTGGTCTCACCGAGGGGGGGGGGGACAGATAAAAGGGGAGAAATGGAATACTCCCATCCCAACCTGACTCTAAACTCCCTGGAGCTCCTATCATCCATCTCCAGTCACCACCATGACTTCTCTATACTACCAAGGGCTCCCAACTTGTCAACCCCTCTCATTCCTTGGCCCCCCCTCCAGTTCCCACTGCAGCCCTTCTGAAGCTCCTAAACTCCCTCTCCCTAAACTCCTCAATTTCCAACTCCCTAAATCTCAAAACTTCCTTTGGTCTCAAATCCCTCAAGCTGCCCCTTTGCCTTAAACTTCCCAAATCCCTTAACTCCCAACTTCCCCAGCTCCTGACCCCACAATCTCCTAAGATTTCCTCAATCTTCCTAAATTTCCTCCAGGACCTCTGTCTCTTAATAGGCACAGACTCTAAACTCCTGACCTTCCCCAGACTTCTCTAGGCTCCCAGACATCAGATTTCTCAACCATAAACTCCTCAGCTTTCAGACACTCCCAACTCCCTTAAACGCTCAAACTTCTCAAACTTCCCAGCAGTCCCTATTCACCAACTTCCACAACCCTATAATTTCCCAATTCAATCAGTCTCCTAAATAATTGTCCCAACTCTCTAAGCCTTAAACTCTGAGCTCCCTAACCCCTTTAAGATCCCCCAACTCCATGCCCAAATTGAGTTCGATAACCCTTTAGGCTATCAGGGTCTACAGATCAGCTGGGGTGGGGGCTGTCTAACACTCTTCCTTCCCAACAGAAGCCACCATGACCCCCTCTGCACCCCTGGCCTCTGGCATGCTCCTGTTACTGTCACTGATATCCCCCAGCAGGGCCTGCACCTGTGCCCCACCCCACCCACAGACAGCCTTCTGCAACTCTGACCTCGGTGAGTCTGGTCCCTCCCTGGCCACATGCTCTACCTGCTTAGCTTTGCGTGGCAGCTATCTCCAGCACATTTCCACTCATTCGAGCATCTCTCTGTTTTGGCCACACTGGCATCCTCAGGCTTCTAAGAGTATGCCATTCTCAATCTCCCCTCATCGCCTGTGTGCTGGCTGCTCCCTGTTTTTGCCAAACCCTGCCATCAGGTTATGTAGATAAGGAGGCGGCCATAAAATTTTAACTCCCTAGGACTCCTGATTTTGTCCAAGAAAAAAAATTACTAAATGAGACTTGTGAAGAAACAGTAAGATTTTATCCAAGGCCATTCCCATAAGCAGGAGGACCATGGCAATGAGATTTTTCAGTGGGGGAGGGAGATTGGGCTCACCTCCCAATACAGCGTGGGCAAGTGGGACTCTACTGCCAAGGAGCAGGTAAGGGAGTGATCAGTGACTGGAGACATCAGGGGTGTGGGGGTGGCGTGGAGGTGGGGATTCTGGCTAAAGTTCTCTAACAGGATTCTTGCTGAAACCAGGCCCAGGTGATGAGACAACATGTGGGCTTGGTGGAGGATGAAGAGCCCCATCAGATATTGAGGGAAATCAGATATGGGTGTGTGGGGTCTCACTAAACTGACTTAGGATTCTTTGCTAAATATGGATTTTACAAGAAAGTTGCACAAGTGGGCCTGGGAGAAATTTCAATAGCCTAAAAAGTTTGGCCAAGCCAAGATTCTTTGTCTGCCCCCTTACCTGATTTTATAATTCCTCACCACACTTATGCTTAACATCCTCTAACATTCCACCTACGTCTTTATTTTTAGTCTGTCTCCTCCTGTTGGGAGTGTGGGCTCCACAAGGGAAGAGATATCTGTGTTTTGTTCACTGCTGTGTTCCTCTCTGGCACTCCATAGTGCCTGACATACAGAAGGCACTCCAAAAATATTTGTTGAGTGAATGAACAAATGAAGATATGAAAAAAGCTTAATGCATTCAATGAATCTGAACAGATGTATAAACCACTTTGTGTGTTGTCTTTGTTGGCATCATAATGAATAAATGCTTCTACTATGATGACTTTTTATTGGCTTATGTCACTCATTTCATTCCTTTCCCCCTCGCTGTTCTGTAGTCATAAGGGCGAAGTTTGTGGGGACCGCAGAAGTCAACCAGACCACCTTTTACCAGCGTTATGAGATCAAGATGACTAAGGTATCCCTCATACCCCTCCCTAACAGTCCCTCCTCCTCAAAATAGCCGCTGCTCACCAGTTAGCGAAGAAGCTGTCTGTGATCTCGGGATTTAGGTATGTGACTTCAGGGAAGCACACGGAGTGGGAGGATTATGTCGGTAAAAGGACTTTTCCCCTCATCTGTCAACAGATGTTCAAAGGATTCAACGCCTTGGGGCTTGCCGCGGACATCCGGTACGTCTACACCCCAGCCATGGAGAGCGTCTGCGGATACTTCCACGAGTCCCAGAACCGCAGCGAGGAGTTTCTCATCGCTGGTGAGGCCCCTCCCTCTTCCCCGAGCCACACCCACACGTCCTCAGCCGCCCCCCACCGGGTGGGGGCGACACTCTGAAGGGAAACCAATTTCAGTCTGTCGGAAGGGCCAAGACTTTGTCCCGCTGTCTTCAAGTCTAAGGCTCTAATCAGGTGCCGCCCGCCTCCCCCTCACTGAAAGTTTCCTGTTGGTTTCCCCTCTCCCTCCCAGGACAACTGCGAAATGGGTACTTGCACATCACCACCTGCAGTTTCCTGGCTCCCTGGCACAGTTTGAGTGCTGCTCAGCGCAGAGGCTTCACCAAGACCTACAGTGCTGGCTGTCAGGCATGCACAGTGAGTGCCTGAGCCTTGCCTTCCACCTGGACTTCATTCTCATGGCTCTTCCTCAAACACTGGGCTTGTTTCTTCCCCTCTCTGGCGCTTGTTGGCTTTGCAGCTGCCTTCCAAACCCGAGCTCTGTCCTTGATGTCTCTTGTCATTCTCCCAAACCTGACACTGCTCCCTTGGAAATTTTGGTTGGGTCTTTGCCCTATGTGTGATTACTTGGGATTGCTTGCTTTTTTCACTGAACTTTCTTCTTCTCTCCAACTCTCCTGTATGTAGCTCATGTTGCCAGCTGAGGAAAGTTCTCTCTCTAGGGGAGGGAGTGAAAGGAAAACAAACTGACCTTTCTTTTCTCTTCCAGGTATTTCCATGTTCATCCATTCCCTGCAAACTGGAAAGTGACTCTCATTGCTTGTGGACAGACCAGCTCCTCCTGGGTTCAGAGAAGGGCTTCCAGAGTCGCCACCTTGCCTGCCTGCCACGGGAGCCAGGGCTCTGTACCTGGCAGTCCCTGCGGGCCCGGACAGCCTGAAGCCTGGTCCCACTGTTCAACACCTTTCCTCTCCTTTCTTCCAGATGGTGAAATAAAAAAGTACCACCCAGCAGACACTGTCTCTGTGTAGTTAGTGCCTAGGAACAGACTCGTCAATGATACCCTGGGACTAATGGGAGAGGGTGCAAGGTATTGGGTGTGGGGTTTCAGATGCTCACTACAGTGCCCTTGCTTAACATGTACAAGGCAAAAAAACAACAAAAACCCCAAGATGATGTTGAGGCTAGGTGCTGGTGGCTCACAGCTGTAATCCTAGCTACTCAAGTGGCTAAGATTTGAAGATCAAAGTTTGAAGCCAGCCCGACAGACAAACCCACTAGACAAATCCACCAGCCTCTTCAATTCACCAGCAAAAAGGTGGACTGGAGGTATGTCTCAAGTGGTAGAGTGCTAGCTGCTAGCAAAAAAGGCTGAGCCACAGCACAAGGCTCTGAGTTCAACTGTGGTATCAGCACACACACACACAAAGATGTTGGGGTTTTATATTTCACACAAAACTTGACACACTGGTAGTAACATCAATATTAGATTCCTACTGATGATCTACAGAATCAGTAATGGTCAGTTAACCCATATTTTCACTTTTAATTTATCAACTACTTTCTGGTTTCATTCTGCTATAATAATTTCTAATTCCTAATTACCCAGGGCATTTTAGATAGTAAGTGAACCCACAACCATAAATCCTCTTAGTCACAAACTTCATCATTTAAGGAAGTCTTTGGGAAGGTCCTGGTCACTTGACCAACAGCTATCCTTTCCTTAGGCTTTGTTCTGAGGTCCTGTGGGGATGCCCTGCCCCAGCCTTGGTCACTATCCCCACCCTTAGGTGGTTATCTTTAACTTGAATTTAAGGGGAGGGGACTCAAGTCCCTTTTTGTGTGCCAGCCAGGGATTCTAGAAGGAGGAGCAGCCATGGCCCAGGGTTTGTTGGTGTAGGAATGGTGGGATAGGGAAGAAGGATGATGGGGAAGTACTTCAGCTTTGCCTTTCTCCCCTCCCCACCCCTCCACCTCCTCCTGATATAAAATCAGGTTGACCCAGGCACAGGAGCCCACACCCTATACCTCTTCTACTTAGCTGTTCCTTCCTATACTGAAGTCTCTAGACCTGACCCTTACCTTCTGAACTTATCTTCTATAAAACTTAAATGTAATCCCTCCAAATACTATCTCTGGACCTTTCAGTTCCCAAAGCTGGGTCTCAATCCCTCAGCCTTTCACACAGTCCCTACCTCCTGCTCCCAGAACTCCAAAGATCCTGACTCTAATGAGAACCCTAGGAACCAGAATTTCCAATGGTGTATTCAGTGGAACACCCAAGAGTTCTGTTCACCTGAGTCTGTTTTAAAAAGGCTCCAGGGGCTGGGAAGGTGGCTCAGTGGTAGAGCGCTTGCCTTGCATGCCTGAGGCCCTGGGTTTGATTCCTCAGCACCCCATAAGAAAAAAGCCAGAAGTGGTGCTGTGGTTCAAGTGGTAGAGCGCTAGCCTTGAGCTGAAGAGCTGAGGGACAGCGCCCAGGCCCAGAGTTCAGGCCCCACAAATGGACCCCCCCCCAAAAAAAAGGCTCCAACAGGTCTTCTTTGGTAAAGGAAATAATCCCCAATTTCCCTTCCATCAGATCACTTGTACATGGTGGCACATACCTGTAATCCTAGCTCAGTAACAAAAATAAAATATTGGCTTCTCACTTGGACTTGTAAATGTCCAAAGGTACACTAAAAGCAGAAGAAAAGCTTGGTATCCCTGCCTCCATTTTGTATCTGTGTCCTTTGCTCAGAGCCATTTTCTTCTGCAGTCACCTTGCAGCCACCTTGGAGACCAGGAAGGATGATAACATCTTGTGATAAGTAAGTACTTACAGTAACAATGCCTTTCTTATCTTGACCAGGCTCCACCTGATCATCCAGAGAGGAGGACCGAGCGGTCCACCTATGACCACCTCTAACCTTGGGACAACACCAGTGATCCAGACTGTTTGATGAGGCACACTTTTGCCCCTCGACCCCCCTCCTTCCCCTATTAAAACCTAAAGCTTAGCAGGGCACTGGTGGTTCATGCCAGTAATCCTAGCTACTCAGGAGGCTGAGATCTAAGGTCATAGTTCAAAGATGGCCTAGGCAGGAAAGTCTCTGCAACTCTTATCTCTGGTTAACCACCAGAAAACCAGAAGTGGCATTGTGAGTCAAAGTGGTAGGGAACTAGCTAAACTTGAGCAAAAGAGAGCAGGGACGGAAACCCAGACCCTGAGTTCAAGCCCACAACCAACAACAACAAACCCACTTAAGCTCATCTATATATTCTAAAGGCAGGCTCAAGCACATACTTTGCTTAGTCCCCTGGGTATCCACAGTTCTGTAATAAACCTCCTTTCTCTGCCCTTTACCACTATTTAGATCTTTATTTGAAAGAGATGCTGGACCTGACATAGTGACATTTCACAAGTCTGGGGCTCTAGATTACAATTCCAGTTACAACACTTGGGAGGCAGAGACAGGAAGATCATGAATTCAAGGTCAACCTGGGCTACATCCCTAATTCTATACCAGCCTGGGCAACAAAACAAAACAAATCCAACCAAAAATAAGGACAAAAAATAACCCTAAACAAATAGCAACAACAAAGTAAAAAAGAATCTAGGCCTCGGGCTACAGTACAGCTCACTAGTAGTATATTTGCAGAAGGAAACAACCAGGCCTCTTTCAGGTCACTTGAGATGACTAAGGATGACCCCTGAGTCTTCTGTGGTCCTGTCTTGGGAGGGGGGTGTTCTGCATTCCTAGGAGCTTCCTTCAGGCCCAAGTTATACCCTGCATCATGATTAGCTGAATTTTTTTTCGTGCTGGTCTTGGGGCTTGTACTCAGGGCCTGGGCCCTATCCTTGAGACTCTTTCTCCAGGCTAGCACTATACCACTTGAGCCACAGATCCACTTCTGGCTTTTTCTGAGTAGCTTATTGGAGAAAAGAGTCTCAGGTACTTTCCTGCCTGGGCTAACTTCAAATCATTATCCTCAGATCTCAGCTTCCTGTGTAGCTATGATAACCTATATGAGCCACCACCAGTATCCAGATCAGATTTTTTTTGTGTTCCTCCTGCCTCTTCTTCTCAACTGCCAAGATTACAGGCCTGAGCCACTATACCTAGCTTAGACTGGCAGATTTTGAGCATATAGTGCTCATGTACCTGAGCAGGAAACGTAGGCATTTAAGATGGCATCTACACATCAGTTATGTCTGGGAAGGTCTGAACCTTGCCTGCCAAAAAGGACAAATGTCAGCCTTTGTGGATGAGCATGACTACAAGGGAAGAAGGACCTAGGTTCAATTCTGATCCCAGTGACATTATCACTATTCCCTCAGAAGCCTGAAAGACTTCAGCAGCTCCTGAAAATTCAACAAATGTTCCTATTAGCTCCCAGCTGTCTTAAGTGGCTCCCTGATTTTGGGAACCCATTCCTATGTCCTCAGCTTCTTGGTCCCTGAAAGAAAGGAAAGTACAGAGTGACAGAGGAAGGATGATAACCTAGCATGGAGGCCATTCTCCTGTCAACCTGTCTACCTTGTGGGTAGAATTTGCATCCAAACCCTAGTCCAGAAAAGCATACAAGTCTACCCTCCTTCCCCCATCCCCCAGACCCAGCATGAGCATCCCATAGGATCTATATACTCCTGGGATCATCATACCCACATTATTCTTCTAGAATACTCTATTGAAAACAATGCACAAGTTTTCAGTGTGTCCATGTACAACTCTCTGGGAGAGATTCTTGTTTTTTTTGTTTGTTTGTTTTTTGGTCCAGTCGTGGGGCCTGAACTCTGGGCCTGGGCACTGTCCCTCAGCTCTTCAGCTCAAGGCTAGCGCTCTACCACTTGAGCCACAGCGCCACTTCCAGCTTTTTTCTTTTTGCTTATGTGGTGCTGAGGAATCGAACCCAGGGCCTCATGCATGCAAGGCAAGCGCTCTACCACTGAGCCACCTTCCCAGCCCTCTCTGGGAGAGATTCTGTGCAGGCTGAGAGGATGCGTGTAGGCATCACAACCTTGTGAGGTGTGCAGCCAGGATCCACCCCAGTGGGTTGTCCAGTTTAGTGGGTGTCCTGGGGACCAACCCTTCCTTCATCTGAGTCTCAGTCTTCCTCTCTAGGCAAATGAATATCATAGCCCTTACCTAGAATCTGTCAGGGGTCTGTGCTATGGCTAGGGGATTATTGTGAAATGTTTGTGGATTAGGTATTTTTTATGTCAAAGCACGTGAAACTCTGAGGCTGGAGGTGTGGCTCAGACATAGAGCCCTTGCCTAGAGTGCACAAACTTAGGACTTGATCCCTAGTATGGCAAAACACAAAACAAAGCCACAAGCAAACACTTGGGACTCTCACAACAATATCTTTTTTTTTTTTTTTTGCCAGTCCTGGGGTTTGAACTCAGGGTCTGGAGGCTGTCCCTGAGCTTTTTATTTTTTGCTTAAGGCTAGCACTCTAGCACTTGAGTCACAGCACCACTTCTGGCTTTATCTGTTTATGTGGTACTAAGGAATTGAACCCAGGGCTTCATGCATGCTAGGCAAGCACTCTGCCACTAAGCTACATTCCCAGCCGCATAACAATAGGTTAATACGCATTATCACTAACAGTGACCTAATTTCTAGACAGTGTTAAGAATGTGAACCTTGGAAAAAGATCATCCACACTCAAATCCTACCCCCTGCCATGTCCTAGTTCTTTGCCCTTGGGTAAATAAATTGTCCTGTTGTTGTTTTGTTTTTTTTTTTTGGTCAGTCATGGGGCTTGAACTCTGGGCTTGAGTGCCCAGAGTGAGCCATAGTTCCACTTCCTTAAATTGTCCTTTTTATCCCCTATCTGTAAACTAGGGATAAAAAGCACGCTGAAGCTAGGTGCTGGTGGCACACACCTGTATTCCTAACTACTCAGGAGGCTGAGATCTGAGAATCATGGTTCAAAACCAGCCTGGGAAGAAAAGTCCATGGGACTCTTATCTCAATTAACCACCACAAAACTGGAAGTGGTGCTGTGGCTCAAAGGAGCTCAGGGACAGCATCCAGGTCCTGAGTTCAAGCTCCAAAGATCAACAACAACACAAAAACAACAATAACAAAACAAACAAACAAAAAACATGCCTAAACCCAAAACTGGTAGCTCATACCTGTAATCCTAGCTACTACTCCGGAGGATGAGATCTGAGTGTCCAGGCTGAAAGCTAGCCCTCTCAGGGAAGTCTCTGAGCCTCTGAGCTCCAATTAACCACCATAAAGCAGGAAATGAAGCTGCGGCTCAAGTGGTAGAGCACCATCCTTGAGTGGAAAAAGCTAGGGGACAGTGCTTAGGCCCTGAGTTGAAGCTTCAATACTAGCACAAACACAAAAAAGCATACCTGCATCAGATGCTAGTGGCTTATGCCTATAACCCTAAGCTACTCTGGAGGCTGAGATCTGAAGATGGAGCTTTGAAGCCAGCCTGGGTAGACAAATCCAAGACTCCTATGTCCAATTAACCAGTAAAAAGCTAGAAATGGAGATGTGACTCAAGTAGTAGAGTCCCAGCCTTGAGCAACAAAGCTAATCAAGAGAGTGAGGCCCTGAGTTGAAGCCTGTGCACTAGTACTCACACCAAAAAAGAAAAAGAAAGAAAATTAAAAGCATACTTATACAAGTGTATATTATACAAGGTACTATAAAGTGCTTAAACAGTGCTAAGCATGTAGCACTTATATATAGTTATAATAAATAGAATTTAATATAATATCTAACAGTAGTGATAACCATAGTGATTATTACACTATTACAAGTCATGTTTTAATAGTGTATATTAGTTGTAACTGTGATATTTCCATACATACAAGGACTGGAGGAATGACTCAAGTGGTAGGATGTTTGCCTAGCAAACACAAGGTACTGATTTCAATCCCCAGTATTGCAAAATAAAAAATGTTTACAAATCTTACATGCTTATAATGTACTTTGATCATATTCAACTCCATCTGTTATTATTTTTTACCCTCTCTCCCCTCTTTTTACTATTCCATGTGTGTGTGTGCCTGCATGCGCACCACTCCCGGGGCCTGGGTGAACTCAGGGCCTGAGTGCTATCCCTGAGTTTTTGTGCTCAAGGCTGTCTTTCTATCATTTAAGCCCTAGATCCAATTCTGGCTTTTTTTTTGGTGGTTAATTGGAGATAAGAATCTCATGGGCTAGCATCATACCATGATCCTCAGATCTCAGTTTCCTGAGCAGCTAGGATAACAAGTGTGAGCCACTGACACCTGGCTAATATTTCTTCTTCTTTCTTCCTCCTCCTCCTCTTCTTTGTCAGTGTGGGGCTTTAATTCTGGGCCTGGGCGTTGCCCTGAGCATTTCACCTCAAAGCGAGTGCTCTACTACTTGAGCCACAGCACCACTTCCGGTTTTCTGGTGGTTAATTGGAAGTAAGAGTCTCAAGGACTTTTCTGCCTAGGCTAGCTTTGAACCGTGATCCTCAGATCTCTGCCTCCTGAGAAGCTAGGATAACAGGCGTGAGCACCAACACCCAGCTTCTAATATTTCCTCTTTGATGTTTTTCTTTTCTTTTTTTTGTCAGTCCTGGGCTTGAACTCAAGGCCTGAGCACCATCCCTGAGCTTCTTTTTGCTCAAGGCTAGCTTCCTACCACTTGAGCCACAGTGCTACTTCCAGCTTTTTCTGTTTATGTGGTGCTGAGGAATGGAACCCAGGGCTTTGTCATGCTAGGCAAGCACTCTACCACTAAGCCACATTCCCAGTCCCTTTTATGATGATTTTTTTTTTGGTCAGTTGTGGGGCTTGAACTCTGGGCTTGGGCGCTGTCCCTGCGCTCTTCAGCTCAAGGTGAGACTCTACAACTAGTGCCACAGCGCCACTTCCTATGATGTTTTTATAAGGATCCTTTCACTGAAAAATAAGATTTTCAAAGACTTCTGAGGAAACTGTCCTCCCACACCATGATAATATGACCAACTATGAAGTCCTCACCATGGACAAATCTCTACTTTTATAATCCTCTAATGTTGCCTAGGCTACCGATGACAATCCCCAGGCTCTTGGAAAATCCTTCCTTTGATTAATACCCTGTTCACGTTGAGACAAATCCTCCATGAAAAAATACCCCATGAAGAAATACCTTCAGTGCCCTCTCCCCATTGATCACCCCCACTGACAAATCACAAATACTCAGCAGCAATCTGGACCTCATCCATAACTATCTCTCTTCATAACTACCCACCCATTGACATCTCCTAGGCTGACAAATCTTTCTGTTCATTAATATCTTTTTTGTCAGTCATGGGGCTTGAACTCTGGACCTGGTTGCTGTCCCTGAGCTCTTTTTGCTCAAGACTAGTGCCCTACCACTTTGAGCCACAGTGCCACTTCTAGTTTTTGACGATTAACTGGTGACAGATTTTCCTGCCTGGACTGACTTTGAACCACACAATCCTCAGATCTCAGCCTCCTGAGTAGCTAGAATTACAGGCACAAGCCACCAGCGACTGGCTCATTAATAACTTTTGATGACATAATTCCCATTAACATGACAACTTGCCCAAATTCCATTATCTCCCCATTGTCCAGCCACTAGGAATGATAAACCTCTTCATTCATATTTGCCCCAATATTTCCAC
Organism: Dipodomys ordii; assembly: GCF_000151885.1. NCBI lineage: Eukaryota > Metazoa > Chordata > Mammalia > Rodentia > Heteromyidae > Dipodomys > Dipodomys ordii. Next base: position 1,257,197 of record NW_012267431.1, read on the forward strand.
TGATGAATCCCCTATCAAATCTTCCCATTTACAAATACCCACCAATGACAATTATCTTATCGATAGGTCTATGTAAAAGTCTTTCTATATCCTCCTTATTGGTTGATCCCCAGGTACATATCTGTCTGTCCTTAGATATTTCCAGTTGGGAAAATGCCCTACGAAAGCAGCTCCTAACATATCATCTCATATAGTGATACACATATCCCCAATATCCGATGTTAAAAAGAGGTGGGTTTATAAAACAACCCTTCTCTCTTATTAATACTGACTGAATAAATCTTCCTCCCCAGCTTCAGACATCTCTTCTGCCAGTAGTTGTGGTGAAATCTGAGGAGGGAATCCCATTTACACTGTACAACCCATACTAAAGAACAGGATTAGGGTACAAATTCTCTCTGGATGTGGTAGTAAAACCTGAGGTGTTTCTTTTCTCTGAGAAAGGGTTTCTCTATGTAGTGCAGGCTGGCCTGGAACTCATAAGCCAAGAGTCATGAGCATAGAGTATTGCAGACATGTACTACCATAGCTGCTACCAATCGAAGGAAGGAAGGAAGGAAAAAAAAGGAAAGAAAGAAAAGAAAAGAGAAAAGAAAATAAAGCCAGCCAGGCACTGATGGCTCACTTCTGTAATCCTAGCTACTCAGGAGGCTGAGGTCTGAGAATGGAGGGAAGCCAGCCCTAGAATACAAACCCATGAGATTCTTATCTCCAATTAACCAGCAAAAAGCTGGTCATGGAGGCATAGCTTATGTGCTAGAGCACCATCCCTGAGCAAAAATGCCAAGCCCAAGGCCCTTAGTTCAAGTATGTGGGAGAGAGCATGCACCCGCACACACAGAGACACAGACACAGAGTCAGGTTTAAGCCAGGTATGTGGGGCACAACTGTAATCCCAGCACTCAAGAGGCTGAGATACGAGGATCACAAGTTCTAGGCCAGTCTTAGATACATAGTGAGACTCTCTCAAAAAAAAATAAAAGGTTTGGGGCTAGGAAGGTGGCTCAGTGGTAGAGCGCTTGCCTTGCATACCTGAGGCCCTGGGTTCGATTCCTCAGCACCACATAAGCAAAAAGAAAAAAGCCGGAAGTGGCACTGTGGCTCAAGTGGTAGAGCGCTAGCCTTGAGCTGAAGAGCTGAGGGACAGCGCCCAGGCCCAGAGTTCAGGCCCCATGACCGGACCAAAAAAAATCTGTTGGAGGCTCATCTATAATAATGACTGACTTCCTGCTCCAGTAGAAATTAGGAAGTTTGACATACCTGAGAGTAAAAGGGGACTGGTTCAAGCTGGTAGGAATACTTGACCTGCACCTCCCAGTTGTTGACTCTTTACTCTCTCCTTACTAAGCCTAGGTCTCCTGTTGAGCCACAAAGAAAAACTTACCACATCCTCCTAGTAGAGATGAAACCCCAGACATAATGTCCTATCTTATCCTTTTCCCACAGCAGGGGAGACTCTCCCTGATCCCAAAGAGAAAGATGCTTCCAAAATCTCTACTGATTAGGCATAGCTGGACTAGGGAAAGATCTTGTTCAAACCCTACAGCGAAGCCTATCTTTCCTTCCCCTGTGCCCTTGCTGTGCTCCTGGCTAAGCTTTTTCTTGGGCAAGCCTTTTGGAGCCACCAGCCACACCCCTATGCTGCTTCCTATAACTCAGAGCTAGGGAAATATAAAGAAAGACTTACAAAGCCTGCTACCTGAGTGAGGAATTCTTTAAAAAATATTTTCAGGAGAGAAAAATACCGTGTGTGTGTGTGTGTGTGTGTGTGTGTGTGTGTGTGTGTGTGTGTGAATGTGTGTGTATACACATGCTGACACTGGGGCTTGATATCAGGGCTTGAGCTTTTTGGCTCAAGACTGGTGATCCACCACTTGAGCCACAGCTTCACTTCTGACTTTTGACAGGTTAATTGGAGATAAGAACCTTATGGACTTTTCTGCCTGGGCTGGCTTCAAACTTTAATCCTCAGATGTCAACCTCCTGAGTATCTAGGATTACAGCTATGAGTTACCAGTCCCCACTATGAAATGAGGAAAATCCTGACTGCCCAAATCTTGAGTTCAACTGTTCCTCTAACAACATTTCTACCACTCTTGATCCTTGTGCCTTAATTGCTACTGCACATGCCCCTCACTCATACTATATGGTATCATGAGGGCAAAGTCACCTGGAGGCCAGGGATGTAGCTCAGCAATAGAAGGTTTGTCTACTTCACACAAGACCCTTGGCTCTATCCTCAGCACTGTATCAAAAAATCATCAGGATCTGGGCATAGGTAGCTTAAGCCTATAATCCTAGTTATTCAGAAAGGTGAGATCTGAGGATCATAGTTCAAAGCCAGCCTGGGCAGAAAAGTCAATGAGACTCTTATTTCCAATTAACCAACAAAAAGCCAGAAGTGGAGCTGTGGCTCAAGTGGTAGATCACCAGTCTTGAGCCAAAAAGCTCAAGCCCTGATATCAAGTCCTAGTGTCAACCCATGCATACACACACACACATTCTCTCTCTCTCTCTCTCTCTCTCTCTCTCTCTCACACACACACACACTCACACACACACACACACACACACATCAGGACACCCTGTCTACTTCCTCTCCATACTTGTCTTCCCAGCAAAATACAAGCTTCCAAACCCATTGTGGCTGAAGTAATGGGTGGGTCTTTGAGGCAGATCAAATATGAGGGCCTAGGTTTGATTCCAGCACCTCCTCAGCACTCCTCAGCAAAAACAAAAACAAAACCTGAAAATGCTACTGATGTAGTGCTAAGACTTCAGTCCCTCCACTCCATAGTGCTCCTAAATTTCAGTGCTCTTCTCACCCCTTTTCCTCTCAAAGATTCTAATCAGGGGCTGGGAATGTGGCTTAGTGGTAGAGTGCTTGCCTAGCATTCATGAAGCCCTGGTTTCAATTTCTCAGTACCACATAAACAGAGAAAGGCTGGAAGTGGCACTGTGGCTCAAGTGGTAGAGTGCTAGCCTTGAGCAATAGAAGCTCAGGGACAGTGTGCAGGCCCTGAGCTCAAGCCACAGGACTAACAAAAAGAAAAAGAAAAAAGAAAAGAAAAAGGAAAAAAATGATTCTAATCAGGTGGGTGGGAGGATGTGCTACATAACAAGACCTTGGATTTTGTTGTTGTTTTAAAATAACAAACCCAAACCAAAAAGATCAGTGTGGTTCTGTGCACACACCCATCCATCAAGAACAAGTGTGGTGACATCCATAAAGAGCAGTTCCCCTTTAGAATCATCTCATCCCAGCTCAGCCAGTGTGTCCCTATCCTGGATGAATGCCTCACCCTCAGATGTCCCTCTACCAGCCTGGACTGGGTTGTCTCCTTCTCTGGGATATTATTCTCACCAAATGCTCCCCACTGCAGGAAACTATACTCCCAATTTCAGTTCATCACAGTTAGTTCTCTCCTTAGCCTAAAGATTCTTGAATGTTGGAGACTAGCCACTTAGGCCACACTAAGACACAGCTGGGTCACACTTTACTGACACTCAGGACATAGCCTCTGTCCCCTCCAAGTTCTGTGGGGACAAACACCTGCTTCACAAGGTACAGGGCTGTGTCCTAGAAAGGGGCAGAAAAGCACAAAGAGACTTTCTGAATCTGGGCAAAAGATCTCACTGGGCCCTGAGTGGCCCCTCCCTTGTGTTTCTGCAGCCACAGGCATTTCCTATTGTTTCCCACTTCCTTTTTCCTTTCCTAATTCTCTATCTGTCTCCTTTTCTCTTGCCTGGTCTCTACTCACTAGTATCCCTGCACAGGCTCTGGTTTTCTGCTCCCTGTACCTCCTTGCTGCTCCCTGTTTGCCATTCCCTTTACAGTTTCCTGTGTGATGTCACTGATGCCAGGTCCCCATTTGGCTGAATCCCTGTTGCCCTTTGGAGGACAAGAATGAGAATTATCATGACACCTCCCTGTAGCATAGCCTTGATCAGCACCCATAGAGCTATACGTGTACTTCTCTGTGCACTAGCAAGAACATGGAGCCATGGAATTGGCTTCCTTCCCTGGTGGCCTAGTGTCTGCCATGCAGTCTTCACTGCAACAGCCTTCTACTTAGCTGGCCCTCCACTTCCCTCAGCCTCCCCCTTCCACAGTCTCAGGCCTCTGGAAGACTATGCACTGTAACAGGGCAGATGACAGGAGTGTGTCCTAACCCCCCTAAAAAATGAAATGAACTCTACATAGGAAAAGTTCCCCTTTCTGAATTCTTGTTGTTGTTGTTGGTGGTGGTAGTGGTGGTGGTGGTGGAGCTTGAACCCAGGGCCTCATACTTTGGCTTAGCTTTTTTTTTTTTTTGTTCAAGGTTGGTATTCTACCAGTTTAGCAACATGTCCACTTTTGGCTTTTTGCTGGTTAATTATAGAGAAGCATCTCACAGACTTTCTTGCCTAGGCTGGCTTTAAACTGCAATCCTCAGATCTCAGCCTCCTGAGTAGCTAGGATTACAGGTGTGAGCTACCAGGGCCAGGCTACCCTTTCTGAATGTGTAGAGTATACAAATATCAAGAGATATTTTCTGAAACTCTATTATATAATTTCCTCTCAATGTAGGTGAGCATTTGCACCCACAGCCAGGCTTTATGGCCAGGGGATCTGGTAACAAAACTTGGTGACCATGAAGTGACAGTATTTGAGGGCATATTTTGTAGGTGTTAATCCCAAGGTTTTGCTCACGGTTCACTGGATCTGAATTGCTTCAAGAAGCTTCCTTTCTTTCTTTTAGCCAGTGTTTGTGGCCATTTACTGCCTATGGAAAAAATAGAACCATGAATTTTTTTAATCTACAGGGCCAAAATTTGTTTCCCTAGTAAATTCTTTCCAGTTGGGCCTTACTCTTTCATTTTCCTGTTGTTTGTGACTTTTTAGACAGCTTGTGGGAAAAAGTGCAGGGTTCTTTTCAGAACTGTTGGCTTGATGAGAAAATTAGGGTTCTTTGCACATTTGCTGCCAGTTCCTGAAGACATTAAGAGACTTAAAAACCCCAAGTATATTTGCAAAGCCCTGATGCAGTGGCATGAAAATGAAAGTTCTAATTCTGTTATCTGTGGTGACTTTTGCCTTTTTTAGCCCTCTTCTTTCTCTTGAACTTGCTTTTCAGTTATGGTCACTTAAATCAATAACCTCTTATTTCGACTTGTTTTGATTTGCTTGATTGGATAGTTTGACTTTTTCTCTCCCTATTTGGTGTGTGTGTGTGTGTGTGTGTCCTAGGGCTTGACCTCAGTGTCTAGGCACTGTCTCTGAGCTTTTTTTTTTTGCCGGTCCTGGGACTTGAACTCAGGGCCTGAGCACCATCCCTTAGCTTCTTCTTCCTCTTTTTTTTTTTTTGGTCAGTCATGTGACTTGAACTCTGGGCCTGGGCACTGTCCCCCAGCTCTTCAGTAAAAGGTGAGTGCTCTACCGCTTGAGCCACAGTGCCACTTCCGGCTTTCTGGTGGCTAATTGGAGATAAAAGTCTCATGGACTTTCCTGTCCAGGCTGGCTTTGAACTGTGATCCTCAGATCTCAGCCTCCTGAGTAGCTAGGATTATATGCGTCAGCCACCGGCAACTGGCTTCCTGAGCTTCTTTTTGTTCAAGGCTAGCACTCTACCACTTGAGCCACAGCACCACTTTCAGCTTTTTCTGTTTATGTGGTGCTGAGGGATCAAACCCAGGGCTTTGTGCATGGTAGGCAAGCACTCTACCACTAAGCCACATTCCCAAACCTTGTTTTTGTTTTTTGTTTAACTGATATAGATGATGTTTGTGTGTGGGTGTGTGTGCACTGGTGCTTGAATTCAGGGACTCACAGTCTCACATATGCTTTGTCCATATAGGTCTGATGCTCTATTACTTGAACCAGTCTGGCTTTATGCTGGCTAATTGGAGATATTAGTCTCACAGACTCACAGACAGCTTGGGGCTGTCTTCAAACCAGATCCTCCAATCTCAGCCTCCTGATTAGTTAGGACCAAAGGTGTGAATCAGTGCCTGATTATTGCTACAGAAAATTTGACTCAAGATTTCTAAGGTTCAGGGGCTGGGAATGTGGCTCAGTGGTAGAGTGCTTGCCTCGCATGCATAAGACCCTGGGTTCAGTTCCTCAGCATAACATAAGCATAAAGAGCCAGAAGTGGCTCTCTGGCTCAAGTGGTAGAGCGCTAGCCTTGAGCTGAAGAGCTGAAGGACAGCACCCAGGCCCAGAGTTCAGACCCCATGACTACCACCAACAACAACAAAAAGATTTTTAAGGCTCCAAGTGGTAGAAGGACAGCCTTGATTGAAAAAGATAAGGGACAGTGACCAAGCCCTTAATTCAAGCCACATAAATAATATTCACACACAAAAAAGACTTATAAGGATTACAAATTTTGGGCTGGGAAGGTGGCTCAGTGGTAGAGTGCTCGCCTTGCATGCATGAGGCCCTGGGTTCGATTCCTTAGCACCACATAAGTAGAAACAAAAGCCAGAAGTGGCACTATGGCTCAAGTAGCCTTGAGCTGAAGAGCTGAGGGACAACACCCAGGCCCAGAGTTCAGGCCCTATGACTGACATTAAAAAAAAATTAAAAAAAAAAAGAAAGAAGGAAAAGGCATCCCAACAATTTAATATTTAAAAAAAAAGATTTACAAATTTTAAGATTTAGCCATCTAATCAAAATACCTCAACTTATTTCAGTTTGTTACACATATGATTTTTATTTTAACTATGTTTAGCTAATTGGTCAATTTATATTTCTTTATCTTATACAGTACTATGTCTCAAGTACAGTGATCTTACAGGGGTTTCCTTTGATAAAGAAATGAGTTAAAATAGTTACTCTGGGGCTGGGAAGGTGGCTCAGTGGTAGAGCGCTTGCCTTGCATGCCTGAGGCCCTGGGTTCGATTCCTCAGCACCACATAAGCAAAAAGAAAAAAGCCGGAAGTGGTGCTGTGGCTCAAGTGGTAGAGCACTAGCCTTGAGCTGAAGAGCTAAGGGACAGTGCCCAGGCCCAGAGTTCAGGACCCACGACTGGACCCCCCCCAAAAATAAATAAATAAAAATAAATAAATAAAGGGCTGGGGGGTTGGGAAGGTGGCTTAGTGGTAGAGCGCTTGCCTTGCATGCATGAGGCCCTGGGTTCGATTCCTCAGCACCACATAAGCTAAAAGGAAAAAGCCGGAAGTGGCGTTGTGGCTCATGTGGTAGAGCGCTAGCCTTGAGCTGAAGAGCTGAGGGACAGCGCTCAGGCCCAGAGTTCAGGCCCCACAACCGGACCCCCCAAAAAAAAAATAGTTACTCTGCAACTCTGAATTCTTAAATTCCATAGGTAAAGGACAGTAACTGCCAAAAATAAAAATAAAAGAATAAAATGGGATAAATGTTTATAAATACAAATAATAGTAGTAAGACACCAGAGTCATATGTAAATAATAACCACACAGGGGCTCATGTCTGTAATCCCAGCTATAAAGGAGGCAGAGTTCAGAAGGATCATAGTTCAAGTTCAGCCTGGGAAAAAAATTAAGTGAGAACCTATCTCAACAATCTAGATGTGGTGATCCACACCTGTTGTCTTAGCTACCCAGGAGGCATTAGTATATTGTCCCAGTCAAAATTGTGCGATATTATCTTAAAAGAGAAAACTGTCATACCAGTGGCTCATGTCTGTAATCCTAGCTACTCAAGAGACCCATGAGATTCTTATCTCCAAATAACTACCAATTCACTGGCTAGAAGTGGAGTTGTGGCTCAAGTGGTGGAGCAGTGACTAGCATTGAGTGAAAAAGCTCAGGGACAGTGCCTAAGCCCTGAGTTGAAACCCCAGGACCAGTGCATCTATAATCTAAGTTATTGGAGTGGTAGTGATCAGTAAGACTGGGTTCAAGGTCAGTGCAACAAAAAGTCACTGGGAATCTCATCTCAACAAAGTCAGATATGATGCATCCTGTATTCCCAGCTATGGGAGGAATAAGTAGGAGAGTCACAGTCTAAGGCTAGTCTGGGTTAAAAAAAGTATGAGACTCTATTGGGAAAGTAAAGCAAAAAAAAGGGCTGGTTCAAGAACATCTAAGAAGCATAGGCCTTGGGTTCAAACTCCAGTACCACCAAAAAATATGATTGAGGATCATTTTGTCCATAAATTTCATTTTTTGGGGGGGTCCAGTTGTGGGGCCTGAACTCTGGGCCTGGGCGCTGTCCCTCAGTTCTTCAGCTCAAGGCTAGTGCTCTACCACTTGAGCCACAGCGCCACTTCCGGCTTTTTTCTTTTCTTTTTTTTTTTTTGCTTATGTGGTGCTGAGGAGTCAAACCCAGGGCCTCAGGCATGCAAGGCAAGCGCTTTACCACTGAGCCACCTTCCCAGCCCTGTCCATAAATTTCAAATGCCCACGAGTCTATAAGTTATATGAGCAATACATGTGATATTTAAGTTGTAAAATAGTCATCATCTATTTTAGATAGCACGTGTCTTTAGAAGAAAATATTTTTCTTTTTTTTTTGCCAGTCCTGGGGCTTGAACTCAGGACCTAGGCACTGTCCCTTAGCTTCTTTTCTCAAGGCTAGCACTCTATCACTTGAACTACAGCACCACTTCCAGCTTTTTCTGTTTATGTGGTACTGAGGAATCAAACCCTGGGCTTCATGCATGCTACGCAAGTACTCTACCACTAAGCCACATTCACAGCCCCATAGAAAATATTTTTCTTTTTTATTCTTTTTTTTAAATTGTGAAAATACCATACAGAGGGGTTACAATTACATGGGCAAGGAAATTAGTACATTTCTTTTTTTTGGGGGGGGTCCAGTCGTGGGGCCTGAACTCTGGGCCTGGGCGCTGTCCCTCAGCTCTTCAGCTCAAGGATAGTGCTCTACCCCTTGAGCCACAGCACCACTTCTGGCTATTTTCTTTTTGCTTATGTGGTGCTGAGGAATCGAACCCAGGTCCTCATGCATGCAAGGCAAGCACTCTACCACTGAGCCACCTTCCCAGCCCCAGAAATGAGTACATTTCTTATCAAGCATTGTTGCCTCTTCTTCTTTCTGTTTTCCCTTCCTATCCCTTCCCATCTCCCCTGCCCCGAAAATATTTTTCTATTAACTAAAACATCCCTTAAAAAACCACTTCAAGTACAGTTAGAAGCTACTGTCTATATATGTACATAACATTTTTATTTTTATAGCATAGGAAATATTCTACCTTCATTCTTCTGAATATACCTAGTGGAATTTATTTTACTCTCCAATAGTTGTCAGGTGGCCCATGTATGCGGATAATAGCAGCTGAAGGGTGATTTCTTTTTTCCAGTACTGGAGTTTGAACTAGTATCTGGGCCCTGTCCCTGAGCCTCTTTGTACTCAAGGCCATTGCTCTACCACTTGAGCCACAGCATCACTTACATATTTTTGAGTAGTTTTAATGGAAATAAGAATCTTAGGGACTTTTCTGCCTTGGCTGGCTTTGAACTGCGATCTTCAGATATCAATCTCTTGAGTAGCTAGGATTACAGGCGTGAGCCACTAGTGCCTAGCTGGGTGATGTGTGTGAGCCACTAGTGCCTAGCTGGGTGATGTGTGTGTGTGTGTGTGTGTGTGTGTGTGTGTGTGTGTGTATGTGTGTGGGGTGTGTGTGTGTGTGTGTGTGTGTGTGTGTGTGCATGCACGTACTGGTACTTGAACTCACTTGAACCATAGCTCCACTTCTGGCTTTTTGGTGGACTAGAGATGACAGTCTCCCAGAGTTGCTTGCTCAGCCTGGCTTCAATCCTCAGATCTCATGATCATCAGATTTTCAGCTTCTTGAGTAGCTAAGATTATAGGCGTGAACCATGGGCACTTGGCTTGAAAAGGGATTTTGTTAGGAAAATGTCATAGTGTGTAATTATCACTGTTTTATTTGTTTGTTTGGTTTTGGTTTTTTTTTGGGGGGGGGTCTGGTTGTGGGGCCTGAACTCTGGGCCTGGGCGCTGTCCCTCAGCTCTTCAGCTCAAGGCTAGTGCTCTACTACTTGAGCTACAGTTCCACTTCCGGCTTTTTTCTTTTTGCTTATGTGGTGCTGAGGAATCTAACCCAAGACTTCATGCATGCAAGGCAAGCGCTTTACCACTGAGCCACCTTCCCAGCCCCTAATTATCATTGTTTTAAACTTTTAGCCTTTGGTTTATAAGAATGACTGAGCCATAGAGTATGTGTGTATATACAGGCTTCACACACACACACACACACACACACACACACACACGCACGCACGCACGCACGCACGCACGCACGCACGCACCTATACAAAATAGCACCCATTAAATTCTCAGACAGAGGTTTTAAGTTGCTAACAAGTTTTATATGACTGCTTAGACAATATGGTCCTACAAATGTTACCTTTTGCTTTACCACATCTGCATCTTATCTTTCTCTTATTTTAGTCTTATTGATTAGGTCTCTTTGAAATCTAATTAGTGAAAAGAAAATACCTAAATGGTGGGCAGGTATTTGTTAAGATTTTTAAATTTATTTTAGAGGACTAAACTCAGGGCCTTGAACTTGCTAGGCAAGTGTTCTTCCTCTGAGGTAAGTCCATCAACCCCCAAGACTTTTTTTTTGTCGGTCATGGGGCTTGAACTCTGGGCCTGAGCGATGTCCCTCAGCTCTTCAGCTCAAGGCTAGCGCTCTACCACTTGAGCCACTGTGTCACTTCCGGTTTTCTGAGTGGTTTATTGGAGATAAGAGTTTCATGGGCTTCCTGCCTGGGCTGGCTTTGAACTGTGATCCTCAGATCTCAGCCTCCTGAGTAGCTAGAATTACAGGTGTAATCCTCTGGCCCCTGGCTCCAAGATTTTTTTTAATGGTTGCTTTGATATACTAGTTAGTTTCCTCTAGAAAAAATTTTTTTCTTGGCATACACAGGTTATGAGAGGCAGGAGGGTGTTCACTGTGTTATTTCCCCACATGTATATAATACATTCTGATCAACCTTACACCTCCATCTCTCTCCCTGATCCTACTCCCCCATCTCATTACCACTCCAACAGGCTGCATTCATCATTCCACTTTCATTCACTTTCCTCACAGCCCTCCCCCGCCCACTAGCATAAGCCACCAGTGCCTGCCTTGACATTTTCTTGATATATAAGGAGAGTGTTAGTCATTCAATTGCTAAAATGTACAGAAATACCTTAATATATAATTATAGAAACAGAATTAGAATATCTCTGAACAACGTATAACAAAATCTATTTTATGGTGCTGGCCCTGGGGCTTGAACTCAGGGCCTAGGCATGTCCCTGAGCTTTTGTGCTCAAAACTTGAGCCACAGCTCCATTTTCATAAAAATCTTTTTATTGAATTATTGCTGTGAGTTTCTTTTCCAGGCATACCTCTTTTTTGGGGGGGGGGGTGAAGGGACAAGATCTTACTATATATAGGCTGGCCTCCAACTCATGTCCTTCTGCTTCAGTCTTCTACAGGCTCATAGCTGACCTTCCAGGTATACATTATAAGAACAATTTTTAAATTAGATTTTATTAAGGTTGCTATATGTATGAAAATCATGAATATATATGTTTGTTAAATAATGTGATGTTAGGGGCTGGGAAGGTGGCTCAGTGGTAGAGCGCTTGCCTTGCATGCCTGAGGCCCTAGGTTCGATTCCTCAGCACCACATAAGCAAAAAGAAAAAAGCCGGAAGTGGCGCTGTGGCTCAAGTGGTAGAGCGCTAGCCTTGAGCTGAAGAGCTGAGGGACAGCGCCCAGGCCCAGAGTTCAGGCCCCACGACCGGACCCCCCCAAAAAATAATTTTATGTTAATTTTACATGGCATGAGATTTCCCTTCCATGAAAAAGTACAGGAAACACCAACATCTATGACTAATCATATATTCAGAATGGGGTGGGGCTCTGTGTTGCTTTACCAACTGCATTGGTAAGTCTTACCAAGTAAAGAATGGCTGGCATTTGCATGAGGGTTATTATCTTGCTAGCATGTGATTTTGCTGATTGCTCAGTTTCTAAACTGTGCTGTACTAGAAAAAATTAAGATGTGGATTTAGGATTTAGGATGGACTTTTGGACCCTGGTCCTATGTGTAAAGGCAATTTTTATATAGCATTTAGGGCTTACTCTATGGGATAATGTTGTGTTATACATAACTTCAAAGATTTCTAATCGTAAGGTAGATTAATTTTGCTATGGGGATAAAAAGTTACCACTTCATATTAATTCACTGCTGATAGAAATTATTATATATTTTGTCATAATATGTTATGAGGTTAAATATGTTAATGTGAAAACTACTATATATATATTGATACAATTATAAATACCTATGAATTTTTTTAAATTCTGTGGTTTTTTTGCCCTAGATAATTTTTATTTATTTATTTATTTAGGTCAGTCGTGGGGCCTGAACTCTGGGCCTGGGCGCTGTCCCTCAGTTCCTCAGCTCAAGGCTAGTACTCTACCTCTTGAGCCACAGCACCACTTCTGGCTTTTTCTGCTTATGTGGTGTTGAGGAATCGAACCCAGGGCCTCATGCATGCAAGGCAAGCACTCCACCACTGAGCAACCTTCCCAGCCTACCTATGAAATTATTAAGACAGACTCAGTATTGTTTGCAAAAATCAATGTCAGATTTAGATTTTCTGTGTTCATTGAGTCACTGGGCTCAGGTTTTATGTTGTAGTATACATAACAGAAAATGTTCTTATAATTTGCATAGTATAATATTGCATATGTCAGTGAGATTCTGCCAGATGCAACATGGTAGAAATGTCATCAGAAAATTTTCTCACATTTGTTATAGTTTTTAGATGTGTTTGCATATAAATACAGTTCTTTGTTTGACAGAAAAAACCTTCATGTTGTCAAACAACATTGGTTAAAAAGATTTGTAGTCTGGCGTTGGTGGCTCACACCTGTAATCCTAGCTACTTAGGAGCCTGAAGTTCAGAGGATTGAAGCTCCAGCCTGGGCAGATAAGTCCATAAGACTGCATCTCCAATTAACTAGTAAAATGCCAGGTTGAAGGCATAGCTCAAATGGAAGAATGCCAGCAAGGTAAGCAAAACAAGATCACAGGGTCCTAAGTTCAAGCCCTAGTATTGGCAAGAAAAGAAAACAAAAACCTCCAGCTATTCACACTTGTGATATATTATGGATTTTTGTTTGTTTGGCAGTACTAGGATTTGAACTCAAGGCCTTGTGCTTGCTAGGCAAGTGCTTTACCACTTGAGACTTCTTCAGCCAGCTCTGGTGTTTGAAATCAGGGCCTGGGCACTGCCCCCGAGCTTCTGTTCTCAAAGTTAGCACTCTACCACTTGAACTTGCAGGCCCACTTCCAGCTTTTTGGTGGTTAACTGGAGATAAGAGTCTCATGGACTTTTCTGCCTGGACTGGCTTTGAACTGTGATTCTCAGATCTTAGCCTCCTCAGGCCTGAGTCACCAGTACCTGGTCCAAACTATATATGGTCATACCCAGTCCCAGGGCTTGAACTCATGGCCTGGGCACTATCCCTGAGATTCTTTGGCTCAAGGCTAGCACTCTACTACTTGAGCCACAGTGCCACTTCCAGCTTTTTCTGTTTATGTGGTACTGTGGAATGGAACCCAGGGCTTCATGCATGCCAAGTAAGCACTCCACTAGGCCACATTCCCAGCCCCCAAGTTATATTTTTCACAGAGGCAGAGCTTATATCTGTAAATGGCAGCATACTTATGTGGAGTATATGAGCTTATGTGCATATTAATTGGTCAATGAAAATTTAGAAATCTAGAAAGGATGCTACATACTAAGTATAGACATAAAGTGAATTTCAATAAGTTTATAATTAAAGGTTTAAAAAATACTGTCAGAATTCTTTAACTCAAGAAATCTAATTATGGGCTGGGAAGGTGGCTCAGTGGTAGAGCGCTTGCCTTGCATGAATGAGGCCCTGGGTTCGATTCCTCAGCACCACATAAGCAAAAAGAAAAAAGCCGGAAGTGGTGCTGTGGCTCAAGTGGTAGAGCACTAGCCTTGAGCTGAAGAGCTGAGGGACAGCGCCCAGGCCCAGAGTTCTGGCCCCACTACCGGACCCCCCACACACAAAAAAAAGGAAATCTAATTTTATTTGGTCTTTCTTTTACTTATTCCAAAACTAAAGACTGGAAAGAAATAATATATTTAAAAACCTACTGGTAGCATACACATGGTTTCTGAGTTCTAGTCTGGTGCCATCTATTAACAAGCTAAGGACAGTGATTTTGTCATAAATAAAGACCTAAATGAGTTATATAAGTTTCACAGTACTAAAGAAGGGTTGTAGTCCTTGCATTCAGAGCCTGGTCACTGTCTCTCAGTTTCTTTGCTCAAGGTTAGCACTCTACCAGTTGAATCACACTTCTACTTCTAGCTTTTTAGTGGTTCATTGCAGATAAGAATCTCATGAACTGCTTATGCTGGCTTTGAACTACAATCCTCAGACCTTAGCCTCTTGAGTAGGCAAGGATTACGGGCTTGAGTCATTGGCACCTGGCTATAAAAAATTAATCCTAGACTGATCCACCATCCCAACACACTTACAAAAGATTAATCTAGCTGGGTGCCAGTGGCTCGTGCCTGTAATCCTAGCTACTCAGGAGTCAGATCTGATGATCTCTGTTCAAAGCCAGTTTGGGGCAGAATTAACTACTCAAAACCCCAAAATGGAGCTGTGGTTCAAAGTTTCCCTTGAGCAAAAGAGTTCCTCTGAGACAGCTTATATTTTCTGCTGTTAATTAGGTTTTTTTTTGTTTTACGTTAGAGTTTAACTACCTAGGGAAAACAAATAATAAGGAAATTCAAGTTGATTAAAGCATCTGTTTTTGATCTTTTTTTCTTTTTGTTTGTGGTCATGAGGCTTGAACTTGGGACCTGGGCACTGTCTCTGAGTTCAAGGCTAGTGCTCTACCACTTTGAGTCACAGTTCCACTTCCGGATATCTAGTACTTTATTGGAGATAAGTCTCATGCACTTTCCTGCCCAGGCTGGCTTTGAACCACGATCCTCAGATCTCAGCCTCCTGAGTAGTCACAGGTGAGAGCCACCAGCTCCCGGCTCTGTTTTGATTTTTTGAATGCAGTTTAATTTAAACTCTGGTTAAACTAAGTCATGACTTTATAATATATGATATGTCTTATAAAGTTTTATAAACTTTAAATGCCTAATCGACCTAATATAATGCTATCATGATGGTTAACTCTTATTTTTGTGCCAGTACTAGGGCTTGAACTCAGGGGCTCGGCACTGACCCTTACCTTTTTTACTCAAGATTAGAGTTCTATCACTTGAACTACACCTCTACTAGCAGTTTTTTGGTGGTTAATTGGACATAAGTCTCACAGATTTTCTGCTTCAAATTGTAATCCTCAGATTGTAGCCTTCTGAGTAGCTAGGATTATATGTGTGAGCTACTAGCACCTGGCTATGATTATTGTCTTAACATGCAAAAAGAAGTTAAATTGGGTTCCTGAGTTACTCAACATTTTATATATACATATATATGTATATATATAATCTTTTAAAATTATATAAGCCATGTCTCTGTAACTCAATAAGGGACATTTCTTTCTTCAGTCTCTCCCTCCCTTCCTCCCTCCCTTCCTTTCTTTTTTTTTGTCAGTCCTGGGGCTTGAACTCTGGGCCTGGGCCAGAGCCTCAGCTCTTCAGCTCAAGGCTAGCACTCTCCCACTTGAGCCACAGCGCCATTTCCGGCTTTTTCTGCTTATGTGGTGCTGAGGAATTGAACCTAGGGCCTCAGGCATGCAAGGCAAGCACTCTAACACTGAGCCACCTTCCCAGCCCCCCCTTCCTCTTTCTATCCCTATGAACAGAGTCTTGTTTTGCATCCTAGAGTGGCCTAAAATTCACATTCCTTCCTCTGCCTCCTCAGTGCATCACCACAACTGTGTATTCATCCTTATTTGAAAATAAATTTAAAATTAATATTTTAATGTAAGATATATATATAAGATTTGCTATTTCAAAGAGCTTTGCTCAACTGTACTCTTTCAAAACATCTGAAAATAAAGTCCTATTTCCAAGTACATATTAATTATGTGTTTACATGTTTATAATTGGTAAGTAAACACTAACTTTTGAAGTCTGTATTTCTTTTTTTGGTCAGTTATGGGGTGCTGTTCCTGGGTCTCTTTGTGCTCAAGACTAGCACTCTACCATTTGAACCACAGTGCCACTTCTGTTTTTGAGTGGTTAATTGGAAATAAGAGTTTCACAGTGACTTTTCTGCCCAGGCTGGCTTTAAAGTGTGATCCATAGATCTCAGCCACCTGAGTAGCTAGGATTACAGGAATGAGCCACTGGCACCTGGCTTGGAGTCTATATTTCTATGGCATGTGACTTAAGGCCAATCTTTTCAAACCTCTTTCATTGCTCACATTTGGCCAAAAGGGCATTTTTTATACTGACTCTGTTCATCTATTGACTCCTTTTCAGTATGGGAAAGGACACCTGTTATGGGGACCACAGCAAAGAATGATTAATTAGAGAAAAAGTTCATTCAGAGACAATTTGGAGAAAATATCAAGATCAAAATGGAGACTTTTTTTTTTTAATTAAGCCTCCCAAAAGAAAATGAGCAGCTTATAAAAAGGTAAAAGGTTCTTATGCATGTTACCTATCCTTCCATTAGGTGGCACTATGAAGTATCTTCCAACCTTGGCTCCTACTTAAGTTCTGTTCATGGTATTTCTCTCAGGTCTTCCCTCCTTCCTTCCTTCCTTCCTTCCTTCCTTCCTTCCTTCCTTCCTTCCTTCTTTCTTTTTGGTACTGGGGCTTGAACTCAGGGCCTTGCTTGACTTTTTGCTCCTGGTTGGCATTCTACCATTTGATCTATACTTCTACTTGCAGATGTTTTGCTTGTTAGTTGGAGGTAAGAGTTTCAAAGATTTGTCTACCTGGACTGGCTTTCAACTACCTTCATCGGATCTCAGCCTCTGAGGTAGATAGGATTATAGGTGTGAGCCACTAGCACCCAGATCTCTTTTTTAATAACCAATATGCTTCAGATGCCATTGATGGTATCTATACTAATTCAGAAATAGCATACCAAATCCTCAAGACTAACTAAATAAACAAGGAAAATGGAGACCTTTTAATGGGGGCTTAGGAATTGTGAGTCTTGCAGGAAACACCAAACTGGGAGTGAAAATGAGCTACCTATAATAATCCTGATACCACAAAATTCAACATCTAGAAAACAGATTATCTCCATATGCATATTTCCTAGCTTTTGTTTCTTTTTCCCCCTGTAAGTTGTAATGCTGTATAGGAAAAATAGAGACAGATTAACAACTTCTCACTCTTCTGTCTGGGCCCAAATAAATGAATTCTTTTTTTTATATTTTACAATATTTTCTCTTACTGAAGACAAGCATTTGTATCCATAGGGAGTCTCTAGGTCCAGGAACTCTTGTAATAGTATCAGTCAATAGACACTGCCATGAAGGAATGTCCTCAGTTGATATTTTAAATGGACAAAAACTAAAAAGCAGTGACTTTTGATATTTTTTAAAGGACTAAACAAAATTATGCTTACTGACTAAAGAACTGTATGACTACTGTCACCATAGACACTATACTAAAGAAGATTATAGAAAATATTAATCTTGGAAATAAAAAGCACAATAACTGAAATGAAAACTCACTAGAGGGGCTCAGATTTGAGGTATCAGAAAAGAATAAGTGTTTTTGAAGAAAAGTCAGTTGATACTATCCAATATAAGCAACAGAAATCAAAATAAGTAAAATAAACAGAGCATTAGAGACATTTTTTTTTTGTCGGTTGTGGGGCTTGAACTCTGGGCCTGGGCGCTATCCCTCAGCTCTTCAGCTCAAGGCGAGCACTCTACCACTTGAGCTACAGTGCCACTTCCTAGAGACATATCAAGCATAACACACACACACACACACACACACACACAGAATGAATGAATGGGAATCCTAAGAGAAGGAAGAGAGGGAGAGATTCAAGAAAGAATATTTTGCCAGGTGCTGGTGGCTACTCTAGCTAGACAGGAGGCTGAGATCTGAGGATCACAGTTAGAAGTCAGCCTGAGCAGAAAAGTCCCCATGACACTCTTATCTCCAATTAACCATTCAAAAACCAGAAGTGGCACTGTGGCTCAAGTGGTAGAGCACTAGCTTTGAGCACAAAGAAGCTCAGGGACAATGCCCAGGCCTTGAGTTCAAGCCCCACAACTGACAAAAAAAAGAAAGAATATTTTGTTAGGTACTGGTGGCCCGTGCCTATAATCCTAACTACTCAGGAGGCTGAGATCTGAGAATCACAGTTCAAACATAGCCCAGACAGAAAAATCCTTGATACTCTTCTCCAATAAACTACTCAGAAAAAGCCAGAAATGGTGCTGTGGCTCAAGTAGTAGAGCGCTATCCATGAGTTTAAGCCCCAGGCCCAGCACAAAAAGATGAAAGAAAGAAAGAAAGAAAGAAAGAAAGAAAGAAAGAAAGAAAGAAAGAAAGAAAGAAAGAAAGAAAGAAAGAAAGAAAGAAAGAAAGAGAGAAAGAGAGAGAGAGAAAGAGGAAGAGAAAGAAAGTCAGAAAGACAAACAGAAAGAAAGAAAAGAAAGAAAGGATGGATATTTTAAGGAATGATGGCTGAAACCTCCAAATTTGGTGAAAAACAATAACCCATACAGTCAACAGATCACTGAACTTCAAGTATAATTAATTCAAATAAATATATGCCTCGATGATATATACTTGGACACATCACAAACTAATGAAAGGTAAAAGAGATAATCTTGAAAGTAGTATATTTTGTCATGGGATATATGCACAAAGATTCCCAATAGATTATCAGCTGATCTCATTACAAATTTTGGAAGACAGGATGCATTGGAACAACATATCCAAAGTGCTGAAAGAAAAAAAGACTATCGACCAAGAACATTGTACCCATCAAAATTATCTTTCAAGAAATTATAATATGAGCCAGGCACCCATGGCTCATGCCTATAATCCTAGCTACTTAGGAGGCTGAGATCTGACAATCATGGCTCAAAGCTAGCCCGGGCAGGAAAGTCCGTGAGTCTTTTTTTTTGGGGGGGGGTCCAGTCGTGGGGCCTGGACTCTAGGCCTGGGCGCTGTCCCTCAGCTCTTCAGCTCAAGGCTAGCGCTCTACCACTTGAGCCACAGCACCACTTCTGGCTTTTTTCTTTTTGCGTATATGGTGCTGAGGAATCGAACCCAGGGCCTCAGGCATGCAAGGCAAGCGCTCTACCACTGAGCCACCTCCCCAGCCCCAAGTCTGTGAGTCTTATCTCCAATAAACCACCAGAAAACTAGAAGTGGTGCTACAACTCAAGTGGTAGAGCGCTCGCCTTGAGCTGAAGAGCTGAGGGACAACGCCCAGGCCCAGAGTTCAAGTCCCACGACCAACACAAAAAAAAAAGAAAAGAAATTATAATATGAATAGTAAGAAAAAACTGTGATAAATTCATTGAGGCATAATATATATTTTATGGGCCCATATAGATTACAATAACACAAAGAAGGGATATGATAATATAGCTATAAAGAAGTACTTTTGGGGGGCCAGGTATGGGTGGCTCATGCTTGTAATCCTAGCTACTCAGGGGGCTGAAAACTGAGGATCACAGTTAGAAACCAGCCAACGCAGAAAAGTTCATGAGATTCTTATCTCCAATTAACCATAGAAAGCTGGAAGTAGAACTGTGGCTCAAGTGGTAGCGTGCTAGCCTTGAGCACAAAAACTTAGGGACAAAGCCCAGGTCCAGAGGTCAAGCCTCATGAGTGGCAAAAATAAAAGTGGCATATTTTATTACTGATAATGTTTTGGTATTGATATTAATTAGTATAAATTATGATGTCCATTTTAATCCCCAGGGAAATTACTGAACTAAGTAAATAAATGTATTTATTTACCCAGGATTGAATCCTGGGTCTTATGCATACTATGCATAAAAATTAATTAAAAATATGAAATGAGCAGCACACCAGTGGCTCACACCCATAAACCTAGCTATGCAGGAGACTGAGATATGGGGATCTTGGCTCAAATTCAGTCAAGAAAGGAAAGTCCATAATATTCTGATCTCCAATTTACCACTAAGAGCTAGAAGTGGAGCTCAAGCTCAAGTTCTAGTCTAGAGCACAAAAGCTAAGAGATTGTACCCAGGTCCTGAGCTCAATACCCAAAACTGGCATGTATACATACACACACACACACACACACACACACACACACACACACACACACACACAATAGTACATTAGAAGATATGTATTTAACACAGCATTAATGGAGGATTATAGAAATAAGAATAGCAAAATTTCAAGCATAACAATAAAAGAAAACCAGATATTGTGGTACATACCTGTAATCCCAGCACTCAGGAGGCAGAGGCAGGAGAATCACAAGTTTGAAGCCAACTTGGGCTACATAATGAGTTTCAATAAATAAAAAAGAAAGAAGGAAAGTTTACAATAATCAAGTCTAATTTGTCAGGCTGGGTGCTAGTGGTTCATGCCTATAATCCAAGCTACTCAGGAAGCTGAGATCTGATGATTGTGATTTAAAGCCAGCCTAGGCAGAAGAGTCCATGAGACACTTATCTCTAACTACCCACCAAAAGCCAGAAGTGAAGCTGTGGCTCAAATGAAAGAGCACTGCCTTGAAATAAATGGCTTAGGGACAGCACCCAAGCCCTGAGTTCAAGCCAAGTTTTGGGCCAGGACTGGCACAAAAAAAGTCTCGTTTATCAGAATTACTACACACACATATAAGTGGCACTGAGGCTCAAGTGATAGAGCACTTCCCTTGAGCTGAAGAGCTGAGGGACAGAGTCCAGGCTCAGAGTTCAAGCCCCATGACTAACAAAAAATAATAATAATACACACACACAAATATACACACACATATGCCAAACACTCCATTTAAAAGGTGAAGATATATGGGTTGGATGGATTTAGCTTAGCAGAAGAACACTTGCCTGGCAATTGCAAGGCCTAAACTCTGAAAAAAAATCTAGAAAGACAAAAAATAAAGGAATGATAATATAGTTGGGTGCTAGATACTGGTGGCTTATGCCTGTAATCCTAGCAACTCAGGAGGCTGAGATCTGAGGATCAAGGCCCAAAGCTAGCCCAGGGAAAGGTCCATGAGACTCTTATCTCCAATTAACCAGCAAAAAGCTAGAAGTGGAGGTATGGCTCAAGTGCTGGAATATCCACCTTGAGTGAAAAACAGCAAGGGAGAGCATGAGGCCCTGATTTCAAAACCCAGTACTAGCACAAAAATAAATAAGTGAATTAATTAATTAAAAGCATAAATAGATTAGCTGGATTAAAAACCTGAAGAAAACCTATGTTGTTTACAAGAGACACATTTTAAATTGAAAAAGTTAAGTAGATGAAAGTGAGTACATGGAAAAAGATTTACAAATGAAATCATACAAAAAGAACTGTAGCCAGGTGCTGGTAGCTCACGACTGCAATCTGAGGGAGTTCTGTAATCCTAGGGAGATCTGGGGCCATATCTCAAAGCCATCCCAAGCAAGAAAGTCCATGAGACTCTTATATCCAATTAACCACAAAGAGCTGGAAGTGGAGCTGTGGTTCAAGTTGTAGAGCACTCGCTTTGAGTACAGAAGTTTAGGGACAGTGCCCAGACTCATAGTTCAAGCCTCAGTGCAGGCAAAAAGAACTGTAGATGGGCACTGGAATCCTAGCTACTTGGGAGGCTGAGATCTGAGGATAACAGTTCAAAGCCTGCGTAGGCAGGAAAGTTTATGAGACTCTTTTCTCCAATAAACCACCAGAAACTGGAATTGGAGCTGTGGCTCAAGTAGTAGAATGACAGCCTTGGGTAAGAAAGCTCAGGAACAATATCCATTCCCTGAGTTTAAGCCCCAGTACCAGCACACACACACACACACACACACACACACACACACACACACACACACACACAGAAACATGCACAGACACATACAAAGTACTGTAATTGCCACACTAATATCAATAAAATAGACTTTAAAACAGAAATGTACTTTCATGTTACTCTATGAATGAGAGGAGTCAGGGTAACAGAGAGAACTACATTCCAAATACAGAATGAAAGAAAGAACAAGAATCATAAAAAAAAGTTGACATGATTGCTAAAAATCATAGATAAATAGAAAAGTGATGCAAAGAATGGTTGGAGTCAGTCTGTAGCTCCAAAGCTGGGACCCTGGGTGGGGGAAACCTAAAGCTACAATACAAGTGAACTCAGTGCTTTGTTTCCTTCGCTACCCCTACTCTCCAATGCATTTTAGAGGATACCCATAGGCTTGCTTATTAGTTACTCCCAGAGGCACAATCTGGCATCGAGTGGAGCTAGTGGGAATCTATCTAGGTCATAGGCTTCAAAACCCCTTTTAAGCCAACAGAGGCTCCTTGTACACAAAAATGTGAAGCTTCTAAAGTGAACGTACATGTTGCTCTTTTTATTGGCTTATTTTCTCCTCTCTGAGCCCTCAACTGAATGCAATTGGAAAAGATATCCATCATATGAATGGGCAAATTATAACCTAGAATCCCAAGAAATATAAAAAAGAAAAGCAATATGATCCCATCCAACAGCCCATAACTCTCTATAACTAAATTTAAAGATATTGAAATAGCTGAAATGCCAAAGAATTCAAAAGTTCATTTTAAAATGGTCAATGACCTCAAAGGAGATTGAAATAGACATCTAAATAAAGTGAGGAATTCAACTCAAGATCCAGGTGATTAAATCAGGTCCTAAAACAAACAAATATTGGAAACCAAATACTCAATAATAAATGAAATGCCTTCATTTCATGGAAGAATCACCAACATATTAGATCAAGTGCAAGGAATAATATAATATGCTGAATAAATATAAATCAAGGAAATATTACATGAAATAGCAAGTAAGAAAAAATGAGCATGATCACAACTTTCAAGGGCTCATAGATAGGGTAAGGAGACAAAATCTAAGAATCTATGGAGAAGAAGGATATGAGACCAAACTAAGAATATAGATTCAATGAAATTATAACAGAAAATTTCCCAAATCTAGAGAAATATAGATATTCAAGTACAAGAACATTTAGAATCCCAAATAGATATAACCAGAAAACTGCCTCTCTCATCACATTATAGTCAAAAACACAAAGAAAGAATATAGGGCTCCCACCCCTGCCCATAAAAAAAGCCTATTTAAGTAGATTTCAAACCAAAATTAGTAAGTAACCCTAGCTACTCATGTGACTAAATCTGAGGGTCATTTTTTTTCTTTTTTTGTGCCCCATCATGGGGTCCCTCAGCTCTTTTAGCTCAAGGCTAGCGCTCTACCACTTGAGCCACAGCGCCACTTCCGGCTTTTATCTTTTTGCTTATGTGGTGTTGGGGAATTGAACCCAGGGCCTCATGCATGCAAGGCAAGCACTCTACCACTGAGCCACCTCCCCAGCCCCATGAGGGTCAGTTTTTAAGACTAGCTTTGTCAGTTTTTCTGACTTTTATGCTCAATTAACCAGCAAGAACATGAGGCCCTGAGTTCAAGCCCCAGTACTAACAAAAAATTTAATCACCAAAGGAACTTCTAAATTGAACTGTACCAAAACACAAATAGACTTAACAGAGTTCTACGAATGTATTCACCCAACAGATGCTGAATATACATTCTTCTCAGCATCCCTCAGATCTTTTTCCAAAATAGATCATATTTTAGGTCATAAAACAAGTCTTAACAAATATAAGAAAATTGAAATATTTTTTTCAATTTTATCAGATCATAATGGAACAAAATTACATATCAGTAGCAACAGAAACTATAGAAACACTACAGACACATGGAGACCTATAACTTAATGATATACCTCAAAGCCTTAGAAAAACAAGGACAAACCAAATCTAAAATCAGTAGATAAAAACATCATAAAGATGAGAGTGGTAATTAGTAAAACTGAGATTAGAAGAACAATACAAAGAATATTGACCAATTCTTAGTCAAACCAAAAGCAAGAGAAAGAGGACCAAAATTAATAAAGGTAGAGATAAAAGGGGGATATAATGACAGATATGAAATTCAAAGTATAATCAGGGAAATTTGAAGACATAATTCAATAATCTGGAAAAATCTAGAAGAAATACATAAATTTCTAGTGTCATATAATTTACCAAAATTGAACCAAGAGAATATAGGGCACTTAAACAGATGTATAATGTAGTAAGAAGATTAAGACTGAAGCAGCTGTAAGGAGACCCCAGGACCAGATGGAGTCACTGCTGAATTCTACCCAATTGTTAAAGAACCAACACCAATGCTTCTCAAACGATTTCAAGAAATAAATAGGGAGTGCTATACTATCAAGGTCATTCTATGAAGCCAGTAGTACTCTGATATTAAAATTGGCTAAGGACACACAAAAAGGAAAAGTGTAAACCAATTTCTTAGATGAGCACAGATGTAAAAATCTCAATAAAATGCTGGTAAACTGAATTCAACAACACATTAAGAAGATCATACATCATGATTAAGGTGGTATCTTTGCATGGATGCAAGTCTAGTTTAACATATGCAAGCCAACAAATGTAATAAAACACACAGATAGGATCCAGGAAAAAACCATAAAGGAGATGCAAATCAAAATACAAATCTAGCTGGGAGCTGGAGCTTCATGCTTGTAATCGTAGCTACTTAGGAGGCTGACATCTGAGAATTGAGATTCCAAGCCAGCCAGGGCAGGAAAGTCCGTGAGACTCTTATCTCCAATAAACTACCAAGAAGCCAGAAGTGGAGCTCTGGCTGAAGCAATAGAGTACTAGCTTTGAGCACAAAAGCTCAGGGACTGCATCTGGTCCTGATTTCAAGCCCCAGAACTGATAGCAAAAAATACAAATAAAAAAAACTACATTGAGATTCCATCTTATCCTAATTAGAGAGGCTATAATCAGGAAAACAAAAAAAATCTATTATCATCTGCCTGCCCCGCCCTCTCTCTTAATGAAGGCATAGTCATTAGACAGCTCTTTGTAGGCCAAGAGGGGAGACCTCACCACAATCCAATCATGTTAGTATCCTGATCTCTGACTTACTAGCCACCAGAACTGTGAGAAATAAATGTCTCTTGTGTGGGAAAAAAGAAAAAAAGACAAGAAAACAAAACAGGCTCAAATGGTAGAACATCTGCCCAGCAAGAACATGTCCCTTAGTTCAAACCCCAGTACCAATAAAAATAAGAAAAGAAAACAAAAAACAAATTCTGGCTGTCAAGATGTAGAGGAAAAGGAACCTTTATACAATGTGGGTGGAAATGTATATTAGTGCAGTTAACATGTAAGGTTCTTCAACAAACTAAAAATAGAACTACCAAAGGATCTTACAATGCTACTCCTGAGCAATTATCTGAAGGATTGTTAAGCCAGCATAGAATAGAGATATCTGTACATTCATGTTGTTGTTTTTGTCAGTCATAGGGCTTGAACTCTGGGCTTGGGCGCTATCCTTGCGCTCTTCAGCTCAAGGCAAGCGCTCTACCGCTTAATCCACAGCACCACTTCTGGTTTTCTGGTGGTTAATTGCAGATAAGAGTCTCACGGACTTTTCTGCCCGGGCTGGCTTTGAACCGTGATCCTCAGATCTCAGCCTCCTCGGTAGCTAGGATTACAGGTGTGAGCCACTGGCAGCCGGCACATTCATGTTTTATAGTAGTGCTGTTTCACAATAGCCAAGTAACACAGTCAGCCTAGATGCCTACAAACAGATAAGTGGGTATAGAAAATATGGTATATGAGTAAAAGAGAAGGGGGATGAGGAAGAGGAATAGAGGCAGCAAGTCTAATCAAGGTTTATTGTATATACATATGGGCTTGTCAAAATGAAACCTTGTACAACTAATTGATGTTCATAACAATATAAGGAAAATCTAGGTGCAGTGGCTTGTGCTTGTAATCCTAGCTACTCCGGAGGCTGAAATCTGAGAATTATGGTTCAAAGCCAGCCCAGGCAGAAAAGTCTGTGAGACTCCAGAAGTGGAGGTGGTCCAAGTGTTGGAATTCCAGCCTTGTGCAAAAGAAGTCAAGCAGGAATGAGAAGCCTGGAGTTCAAGTTCCCGTACTAGTTCACCATAAAATAATGAAAAATAAATCTGTGGAAGATATTTATACTCTTAGTTACCAGAAATAATGGGCTCCCACAATGTATTTGCTTTATCATAATTATAAAAATACTAACTTTGTATGAAATACTTTATTTATTTATTTTTGTTGGTCCTGGGGCTTGAACTCAGCCTTAGTGCTATCCCTGAGCCTCTTTGTATTTAAGGGTAGTGCTCTACCACTTGAGCCACAGCACCATTTCCAGCTTTTTTTTCTTTCTTTTTTTTTTGGGTCCAGTCATGGGGCCTGAACTCTGGGCCTGGGCGCTGTCCCTCAGCTCTTCAGCTCAAGGCTAGCGCTCTACCACTTGAGCCACAGCGCCACTTCCGGCTTTTTTCTTTTTGCTTATGTGGTGCTGAGGAATTGAACCCAGGGCCTCAGGCATGCAAGGCAAGCGCTCTACCACTGAGCCACCTTCCCAGCCCCCATTTCCAGCTTTTTAAAAATTATTTTATTTTATTAGAGATAAGAGTCTCACAGACTTTTCTGCCAGGGCTGGCTTCCAACTGTGACCCTCAGATCTCATCTTTCTAAGTAGCTAGAATTATAGGAGTCAGCCACCTGTGCCTGGCAAAGATCTTTATTTCAGAATAAAATGGTAGAAATTTGAACATACTTATAATAAGCCGAGACTAGATTAGAATCTGTGTGTGTGTGTCTGTGTGTGTGTGTCTGTGTGAACACGCACACGCGCACAAATCAATACTGGGGCTTCGACTCAAGGCCCCATGCTCTTGCTAAGCTTTTTCACTCAAGGCTGGCACTCTGCCACTTAAACTGCACCTCCATCTCTGTCTTACTGCTGGTCAATAAGAGATAATATTCTCTTGGCTTGGACTGCTCAGGAAGGCTTTTAACTATGGTCCTCAGATTTCAGCCTCTTGATTAGCTAGTATTAGAATTATGAGCCACCAGCACCTGGATATATTAGAATATTAAAAACTTCCTATGAAGAAATGCCCAGTACTAGATGCCTTCACTGGTAAATTCAACCAAATGTTGAAAAGAAAAACATCAATTTTTCCAAAAACACAAGAGGAGGGAATATGGTCTAATTCTTTCTATAAGGACAATTTTACCCTGATAACAAAATTAAAGGACGGGGCTGGGAAGGTGGCTCAGTGGTAGAGCACTTGCCTTGCATGCTTGAGGCCCTGGGTTCGATTCCTCAGCACCACATAAGAAAAAAAAAGCCG
>NW_012267431.1:1286116-1289280 GCF_000151885.1 Dipodomys ordii
CCACAGCACCACTTCTGGCTTTTTTCTTTTTGCTTATGTGGTGCTGAGGAATTGAACCCAGGGCCTCATGCATGCAAGGCAAGCGCTCTACCACTGAGCTACCTTCCCAGCCCCTAGAGCCACACTCTTAACTGCATTCTTCTATCCTGTTCTCCAAGAATGTAGAATAATAATAATGATAGACAAATTGGATTTCCTTAGTGAACTTAAGTCATAACATTGCTTTTGTCCTTTTCTTTTTTGCCAGTATGAGGCAGGGCCTCAAGTACATGCTTGGCTTGTTCACAGCGGGCATTCTATACTTGAGCTATACCTCCACTTCTGGCTCTTTGCTGGTTAATTGGAGGTAAGAGTCTCATGGATTTTTTTGCCAGACCTGGAGCTTGAACTCAGGCCCTGGGCACTGTCCCTGAGGCTCTTTGTGCTCAAGGCTAGCATCCTACCACCTGAGCTACATTGCCACTTCTGGCTATTTCTGTTTATGGGACTGAGGAATCAAACCCAGGGCTTCATGCATGCTAGGCAAGCACTCTACCACTAAGCCACATTCCCAGCCTTCATGGATTTTTCTTTTGGGGCTGGCTTCAAACTTTGATTCTCAGATCTCAGCCTCCTGAGTAGCTAGAATTACAGGTGTGAGCCACAAACATCCAGATATATTTATTTCTCTTAGTAATTAGAGCTCAATTCACAATAAGTACTAATCATTTATATTAATAAAACTAATTTGTAATACTAGGAATAAATTATAATATTTATTAAATTCAATATTAGTAATAATAATTCATCTTTTTCATGTACTTCAAAACAGATACAATATGAGAACATAATTTGTAATATTGATAATTTGCAATAATAGTGACTATATTTTATGATACTAGTAACCAATGATTCATTTCTATTTCTGATCAGTTTTAATTTGTAACATTGCTTCAATTTTTATTGGCAATATTGATTTGAAATTTGGGTAGAATTTCTATTACAGCCAGGTGCCAGTGGCTCATGCCTATAATTATAGCTACTCAGGAGCCTGAGATCTGGAGGGTTGTGGTTCATAACCATCCCAGGTCTTGCACAATTCTATCTCCACAATAACCAACAGGAAGCCAGCAAGAGTGTGAGTTCCTGAAATGAAACCTCAGTATTGCCAAAAAAGAAAATATTCTATCAGGAGAAATATTTTATAATGTTAGTAACAATGACTTGATACATGCAATGTATTTGTTGTGCTCATTCTGTCAATATATACTTGAAAGTCATTTTATTTATGTATTTATTTATTTATGTCAGTTGTAGGGCTTGAACTCTGGGCTTGGGCACTGTCGCTGAGCTCTTCAGCTCAAGGCTTGTGCTCTACCACTTTGAGCCACAGTGCCACTTCTGGTTTTCTGGTGGTTAACCAGAGATAAGAGTCTCACAGACTTTCCTGCCTGAACTCAATTTCAACTGTGATCCTCAGATCTCAGCCTCCTGAATAGCTAGGATTACATGCATGAGCCACTGGTGCTGGGGTTGAAATTAATTTTAATACTAACAAGAATAGATAACATAAGCAACAGGTTTGACAAATATTGGGATTGATGACTTAATCACACTTATATCCACTAATAAATTCATAGTACAAGTTGAACATTCCTAACCCAAAACTTCAAAATCTGAAATGTTCCAAACACTGAAATGTTTTTAGTTCCAACATGATGCCACAACTATAACCTACATCTGACTTCATATGACAGGTCTCAGCCAAAATAGAAGCTCATTAAACTAATACAAAAAACTAATACGAAACTAATTTGGAAGTTGAGTGCCAGTGGTTCATGCCTACAATTCTAGCTACTTGGAGCTGAAATCTAGAGGATCATGGTTCAAAGTTAGCCCAGGTAAAAAAGTACAAGACTTCCATCTCCAGTTAACCAGCAGAACTGAAAGCATAGCTCAAGTGGTACTGTGCCAGCCAAGCAAGTAAGCCCAGAATTTCAAGCCCTGGTATACAACCAAATTAGCTGGGTACCAGTGGCTTTTGCCTGTAATCTTAACTAATCAGGAGGCCGAGATCTGAGGATGGTAGTTTGAAGCCAGCCAGGGCAAGAAAGTTCATGAAGCTTTTATCTCCAATTAACCACCAAAAAGCCAGAAGTAGAGTTGTGGCTCAAGTGGTAGAACTAGCCTTGAACAAACAAAAATCTCAGGGACAGTGCCCAGGTCTTGAGTTTAAGCCATAGAACTGGCATAAAAAAAACTACCACCAGCAACAACTAATTTTGGTCTATGTGTATAGGTGCCATATGAAACAAAAATGAATTTTGTGTTTAGACTTGAGACTCATTCCAAAACCATCTTATTATGCATATGCAAATACATTAAAATATTTTTTTAAAAAATCTCAAATCTAAAATTTCTGGTTGCAAGTATTCTGGATAAGTGACACTTGCCTTGTCTTTTTTTTTTGTCAGTCATGAGGCTTGAACCCTGGGCCTGAGCACTGTCCCTCAGCTCTTCAGCTCAAGGCTAGTGCTCTACCACAGTACCACTTCTGGTTTTCTGATGGTTTATTGGAGATAAGAGTTTCACAGAGTTTCCTGCCTGGGCTGGCTTTGAACCACGATCCTCAGATCTCAGCCTCCTGAGTAGCTAGGATTACAGGTGCCTGGCATTTGCCTTGTCTTAATAGACTATATCCTAAAGCAATGTGGGACCTTCCCAGGCCCACCAAGGCATTCTGATATCACCCTGATTGATAATACTGAACACCCAATGACCATACTTTATGAGTCCTGACTCCTTCTCCAAACTTACCATCTCTTTGTGATTGGGATAGAAGGTCTGATCAATCAGAGGGAATTCCTCTGTCCCCAGTTTCTTGTGCAGCCGAACCATTTGGGCAAACTATAAGAACCAGGAGGCATAGGTTAGTGAGTTCTTCATCTGAAGTGGTTCCCAATCTGAGACCCCAGGTACTGCACTGCACTGTAGATCTGACCTGTCCTGTAAAGCCC
Source organism: Dipodomys ordii (assembly GCF_000151885.1). Lineage (NCBI taxonomy): Eukaryota > Metazoa > Chordata > Mammalia > Rodentia > Heteromyidae > Dipodomys > Dipodomys ordii. The sequence continues at coordinate 1,289,113 of NW_012267431.1, forward strand.
CATGTGGTAAAAGACTTGTTTCTGAGAGTGGTATAATTGGGAGATGGTGGAAACTTGAAGAGGTAAGAAGTTTTCAGCGGGGCTGGGAAGGTGGCTCAGTGGTAGAGCACTTGCCTTGCATGCTCAAGGCCCTGGGTTCGATTCCTCAGCACCACATAAGCAGAAAAA
>NW_012267431.1:1291018-1323307 GCF_000151885.1 Dipodomys ordii
CACACACACACACACACACACACACACACACACACACACACACACACCAGGCACTGGGTGGCTCACACTTGTAATCCTATTTACTCAGGAGGATGAGATCTGATGATTGTGCTTTGAAACCATCCAGGACAGGAAAGTCCATGAGACTCTTATCTTCAATTAACCAGCAAAAAGTCAAAAGTGGAGCTGTGACTCAAGTGGTAGAGCACTAGTCTTGAGCAAAAATGCTCAGGGTCAGCACCTAGGTCCTGAGTTCAAGCCCCAGGACCAGCAAAGCCCCCTCCCCTGAAATAGGTACCCTTTTAAAACTTACCGCACAACCTTGACCCCATTCCTTAGAACTTCCATATCCACAGAGAATCCACCATTGGCATGGGCCACGAGATTAAGATCAGAGAATTCAGCCTGGAAAAGAAAGAAAATTGATGATTCACCCATTTCATAGGAAAATGACCAATTAGTTTTTGGTCTAGACAGTTGATCCCCAAAGTCCACTTGATCCAATTTACCTGTTCTACTTTAATGTCAATTTCTCCATGAATCTTCTTCCCTTTGAAGTATTTTGCCCTGGAGAGGAAAATAGAAGGGCACATTCATCAGTGCTGAAATCTCAGATAGGAAGACAATATCCAAGTTGATCCCTTGACCCCCTTACCCCTTCAGTGCTGCTATAGAAGCAACACAGTGCTTTCAATTTGTTGAACTACTTTGAAAAAAATCAGCAGTGAATCCTTTGTGAACAATGAAGTCTATTGTAATGCTCATGGGGAGGTCTGTAAAGGGCATTGCAGACCTTGAAAAGAAGAGTGTTCATAAACCATAGAGAGCAGACATTTCCTAAAATATGATCTGCTCATCACACATCTATTATCAATGTCCCAGAAAAGTGTTACAAAATGAATAGTGCTATGCCCATTATAAAAGATTTTAAGCTTTCATGGATGTTTATAAATAGAGAAGAACCTCACAGAGGACAAGTATATGACATGGTCCTGTGGTTGTATGTATTTTGGTACCCATTTGGGTCTCAGTGCCCAGCTCCCTGTTCTCTGGCCCCTTCCTAAGGGCTGAAACACCTCAGCCATGGGCATGCTGTGCTATGAGGACCATAGCACCACTGTGGGTGGGCAGCTGTGTCTGAGGAGAAGCAGATTGAGCTGTGCTGGCTGGGGGTGGTTCTAAAGAAGCTGCAGCCAGCAGTGATAGGGGCAGGAAGGAATGCAGCTGAGGATGAGGGGAAAGCCACAGGAAGGAGGTGGAGGAGCAGCAGCAGACACATCACAAACTGCTCTGTCATCATCCCTGCCCCATCTTAGCTAAACTCAGTTTCCAGTGGCCTCTTTGCCTACCTAATAGACTTCTCCATAGACAGAAGCTCAATCACGTTTCTCATGGAAGAAAAGGATGGAGGAGGGTGGGCTACCGGTCATTGACATGCTCATACATTGTCAGATTTTCTGATACATATGTACTGCACAGATAGCTCTGGTGACTTCACTGATGTATACAGGAGAACCAAAGTGCATGATTTCCTTTCTCTTTGTGGTGCTTGGGATGGGAGTCAGTGCTTTGCACATGTTAGGCAAATGTGAGCCATATTCCTAGCCTAGCTGTTTCCTTTTGCTGCCTCTCTCTCTTGGTCTCTCTGTCTCTGTGTCTGTTTCTCTCATACATACTTCATAACTACAAGTTACAAGCATTGGAAGAGATTTTTTCCACATTTTATATCTATAAATATACTTTTTTCATATATAAACTGATGGCAAGCATAAATGATAAGCCTATATCACATTTCTCAATGTTTTTCTTAACCAGGATTAATGCATTTTGAATATCAGCTGCTGACTACTGATGGCTTTGTCTCCACTGGGAACTGAATTCTGTCACAGGTAACTGCTTTGGCTGAGGTTATACTTACTTCCCGAGGGCAGCCCCTAGCCTATTTCTGATATTCAGTCTCTTTGTATCACTCCAGACTCCTCACCATCTTGTTCTGAAATGAGCTGAGGCTTCAAGCCCAATCAAATGAGAAACCAGTCTCTCCCTCCATGCAACCTTTGTTGACCCAAAAGCATTCCCAGAATGCCTCCTGGGTGCAAACCTTTGCCTCAGAGGCCATTTGCAGGAAGCTAACCTAGGACAGTAGGCCAAAGAGGTCAAACCACAGAGAATATTCAATGTGATTCTGGAGCGAGGTCTCCTAACGGCCACCTGGGAGTGAAGATCCATCAGTGGTAGGAGGTAAGGTGCAGCTCAAATGGCCCCTGACATGCTGGAGTTAAGCAAAGCACTATGCAGAAGGTCTGGCTGTGTCATAAGCTGAATGTCATTCAGGCCATATGCTCTGGTGGGTCCTATGATGTTGAAGATGAAGCAGCCTTTTCTTTTGGGCAGGTCCTGGACTTGAACTCAGGAACAGGCATTGTCCCTGAGCTTTCTTTCTTTCTTTCTTTCTTTCTTTCTTTCTTTCTTTCTTTCTTTCTTTCTTTTCTTTTCTTTCTTTCCTTTTGTCAGCTATTGGGCTTGAACTCAGAGCCTGGGCACTGTCCTTGAGATTTTTGCTCAAGGATAGCACTCTACCACTTTGAGCCACAGGACTACTTCCAGTTTTCTGGTGGTTAATTGGAGATGAGTCTCACAGACTTTCCTGCCTAGGCTGGCTTTGAACCGTGATTCTTGGATCTCACCCTTTGTAGCTAGGATTACAGGCATGAACAACCAGTGCCCTGCATCCCTGAGATTTTTGATCAATATAGTGCTCCACCACGTGAGCTACAGCTTCAGTTTGGTTTTTCTGGTGCTTAATTGGAGATAAGAGTCTCAGGGATTTTCCTGCCCTGGCTGGCTTCAAATCACAATCCTCAGATCTCAGCTTCCTTAATAGCTAGGATTATAGGCATAAGTTACCGGCACCCAGCTAAGATGCAATCTTTTCTCCTGTCAGGGAGAATGAAAGCCCAGGCCACTGGCCTTTGGGAGCAGCAATTGACTTTTTCTGCCTGTGGACTGTAAGAGGAATCTGGTGGAAGGGAGTGAGCCAGCTGGTGAAATATCCTTGGCAATTGAGAGGGGCAAGGGAAATGGTAACCAGATTGGGGTGACTGTTTGCTAAATGTCACTGATGAGCTGAAGAAACATCTGACACACTCCGGGTGAGTCATCATCAATTCAAAGCTAATGTAAAAGCCAGAGGACCTCCCTGGCTTCATTTAAGGAAATCTTTTGCAGCCAGAGGGCAGAAAGGGGAAAAATAGACTCCAGATTTACCAGTAAGTGTGGCAGAGCTTTAGAGAAGATGAACTTTCAGGCCTAACATTCTCTTGTGCCATGCTCAGAGCGCTAACATGAGAGTGGATCCTTGAGGCTTGGGGTGGGGATATCTGAGCAGATATAAACACCTTGAACTTAGAGACTCACTTTAACCCACTGTGCTTACAGAAGCAGCCCACTTCTCTTTGGATATAGCACTTTCCTCTGCTTGAACATTATGCAGAAGGCCTCAAATGAAACAAGTGATTTGTGTAAGTCAATGCCTATTGCTCTCAGGATCTACCCTTACCTCTTCTGGAAACCAGACCAACACTCATGTCCTGGTCACTGTGGGTTGCCTGGATCCAGAGATCCACAAAATAGTCACTTCTCCAGTTCACAAATGCATAATTGGAATGACTCTGACATGGGTTTCTTGGTCTTTGAGGAGAGCTATCACAGTAAGAATGTCCAAATGGACACTTCTGAAATGGCACATATCCCTGTGCTCTGATCAGAGAAGTAAATCAGCCTGGGTGGAGGGGGGCAGCTCAGTGGTGCCATACTTGTTTAACACGCACGAGGCCCTTGGTTTAATCCCAATACTTCCAAAAACAAAATGAGAAAATAATACATCAAAAGAAAAACTGTATTATTCCAGTGGTGATAGTAGAAATTAGGACTACTCAGAAAGATTAGAGGATGCAGAAGTGTTGGTCTCCAAGAAGGCTATTGGTCCTTAAAAAGATGTTACCTCTAATTGTGCTATCCCTCCAGACACACTATCATCACTACAGAAGATAAATAAGACCTTATATATGGCAGGTGGCCACCAATTTAGCAAACATACTCTCCTCGTATGTGTGTGTGTGTGTGTGTGTGTGTGTGTATGCACACGCATGTGTGCACGCCAATACTCAGGCTTGAACTCAGGTCCTTCCACTCTTGCTTGGCTTTTTCACTCAAGGTTCTCTACCACTTGAGCCATACCTCCACTTCCATCTTTTTAGTGGTTAATTGGAAATAAGAGTCTCATAGATTTTTCAGGCTGGCTTTGAACTGCGATATTCAGATTTCAGCCTCCTGAGTAGTTAAGATTGCAGCTGTGAGTGACCAGCACCTATCAAGCACATTCTTTTTAATTTTGATTAGAAAGGAAGATCAGAAACATCTCACTTTCACATGGGACTTACAACAAAATTCGTTTATGGTCTTGCCATAGGGTGATGTTATTTCTATCAATTTGTGTCATAATATAGTCCAAAGGAATCTGTACCATCTGGACATCCCACAGAATATCACACTGGACAATTATATCAGTTACATCATACAATTATGTAAGATGGGTAAAATATGGTTAGCATATTGCCTTGATAAGACACATGTGCTCCAAGCTGGGTATGGTGGTACACATCTGTAATCCCAGTACTTGGGAGGCTGAGGTAGAAGAGAGGTAGAACGTTTCAAGATCAGCCTGGGGTACATAGTGAAATTCTCAAAAATATTACATGTGTTTCAGAGGGCAGGAGATAAACCTTACAAATACTCAGGGGGCTACCACATTAGCAGAAGTTTTAGGGATCCAGTGGTCCAAAGTATGCATCTCCAAACAGAGTAGCATTGCATCTCACCTCTTCCATCATGAAGAGAAACACAAGAGCCAGACTGCCTCTTCTAGGTTCTGGAAGCATTGTGTTCTATACCTGGAAATACTGCTCCGACCCATGTTTCAGGTGACATGTGAAGCTGAGGCTCAGAGGACAAAAGCGCTGTGCAGCAGATCTAGGATGTGGAACATGCTGTCCTGACACATAGACCATAAGATACTGGAGGTGTCTTAGTGGGGAAAGACACAATGTGGAGCTTATGAGAAGCCCAAGTGAGAGGCCTTCAGAATCCTGGAGTCATGCCACGCCATCTGTAGCTGAGAATTATTTGTCTTTTTGTTTTTGAGATAGTCTCACTTTATAGTCCAGGCTGTCTTATAACTTGCTATGTGGTTCAAATTAGCCTTTAAGTTTCATTCCTGCTTCAGCCTCCCAAGTTCTGGGTTTACAGATGTGTTTCATCATTCCTGGCCAAATTATATGCTCTGTGAGAAACCTAATCAACCAGAATACTAGTAGATAGATATAGAATGCTTGACCATGGGTCACCAAATAACTGTGCATCCAGGACAGTTCATTACAAGCCAGGTTCTGTCACATACAACATGTAATAATCAGATGGGACCTGTAGCCTCAGGACTGAGCCCTTGCAAGGCCAAGCAGGCTGTATGAGTGGATAACCCAGATCTCCATGTTGTCCACAATTAGCATGCTGGCATTTCACCCTCAGCTAAAAGACTTCCAATCAGCTGTGTAAAGAGGATAATGACTAAGCTTGTGTCAGAAATGGATTGCCCCAATCTGTGAGTGAAAGCTGAAAAAATGGACAGTGGCTACACCACAGCTGCACTTTGAGCATCCTTGGAAGACAATGCCAGAGCCCCCAATAGTGGACCATTGGGCTGTGTATGTGGTAGTCTATACTTTGTGTGAAAAAGGCAGTAGTGGGCTGGGAAGGTGGCTCAGTGGTAGAGCGCTTGCCTTGCATGCCTGAGGCCCTGGGTTCGATTCCTCAGCACCACATAAGCAAAAAAAGAAAAAAAGCCGGAAGTGGCGCTGTGGCTCAAGTGGTAGAGCGCTAGCCTTGAGCTGAAGAGCTGAGCACAGCGCCCAGGCCCAGAGTTCAGGCCCCATGACTGGACCGCCACCCCCCAAAAAAAGAAAGAAAAAGGCAGTAGCTCCAGATTAGACTATATATGCATTTATGGGTAATGGTAAATGGCTCGGCTGGTTGGTCAAAGGTCTGGAAGGCAAAAGATTGAAAGATCAGGACAGATGCAGTCTGGGATACAAAAAGGTGGGTAGACATATGGGAGTGGGCAAAAAGGGTGCAGGAAAGATCTTTGTATTGTGTGCAACACCTACCAGCCATCATCCACCATGGAAGTGGCACTAAGCAACCAGATAGATAGGATGAGTCAGCCAGATGATGTCAGCCAGCCTCTGTAATCAGCCATCCCAGTGCTAGCAGATGGGCACACGAATCAAGTGGCAATAGCAGCACAGAAAGAAGCTACATGTGGGCCAACAGCATTATAGCTGAATATCCATCTTGCCAGCAACTGAGACCAACATTGAGTCTGTCAGATGATACCATGTCTCAAGAAGACGAAAGAAACAACCACTTGGGGCAGGATGACTACACATTGGGGTACCTTCCACTATGGAAAGTATAGCAATATATTTTGAATGAAAGATTTTATACGTGGTTTGCCTTTTCTGACTAGGAATTCTGCCAGCATCACTGTCCAAGGGCTCCCACCATGTTTGAACCACACCTTTTGATCCCATAGATCAGGCATCAAACCAAATGACACAAGTTATAGCAAAGTAAAGAAGTGCAAAGTGGTCTGTGACCATGAAACCAAGTAATTTGGTTACATATCACACTGTCCAGAAGCTGCTGGCCAGCTTGAATGATATGGTTTTTTTTTGTAGCTGTAGCTAAGACCCTAAATGACAGATGATACCATGCACCAATGGCATCATCTACAAAAATAAAAACCACAGTATAAGCCCTAAATCAATGGGCATGGCATGTGCTTTGTTCTTAATAGGTAAGGCATATGGATCTTGGAACTTGGAGGTTAAAGTAGGAGTGGCCCAGCTTACCATAGATCCCAGTGGTCCACTTTGGGAATTTGTGCTTCCTGTTCCCTCAAGGCTCTGCAAGGTTAGAGGTCCTGGTTCTTCAAGGGGGGACACTGCTACCAGGGGACACAGCAAGAATCCCATTAAACTCTAGACTATGATCACCACCTGGGCACTTCAGGGTTCTCATGCCAAGTGAAGAGGTGTCACTGTATGGCAGGAGAACATGACCTTGATACTTAGGAGGATGTAGGGCTGCTGGTACACTTTAGGGATAAGGAGAAATATCGCACTCAGGTGATCCACTTGGGCATCTGTTGGCACTCCTTGTTCAATTTTCATGGTAAGTGGACAAGTAGAACAGCTGGAGGCTGAGAAGTTTGTAGGGACACAAGGCTTAAGGATCCCTCAAAGAGAGGTGAATAGAACACCCACCAAGTAAGCCACTGAGACCAAAAGAGGTGCTACCTGAAGGTGAAGGGTCTGCCTCCAGGGAAGTCTATCTAAGGAAAGAAGCCACAATAAGAAATATTGTTTATACAACCCACTATAAACATATTTACATAATAACCCATGCTATATATATTATATAAGACACATTATAGAGCAAATAGTGTATAGGATATGCCTTATATAATATGTAACATAAATGTTGCATACTAAAATTATGTATATGTTTCTAGGATACATAGTAGAATGTACTTAAGTATACATATATAATTGGAATTAAAGCTTTAGCCAGGAATGGTGATATATACCTATAATCCCAGCACATGGAAAGCTGAGGCAGGAGGATCATGAGTTCAAGGCGAGTCTGGGCTATATAGCAAGACCCCATGTCAAAAGTTTCAGTAAATAATTACTTTTACTGGGGCTGGGAAGGTGGCTCAGTGGCAGAGCGCTTGCCTTGCATGCATGAGGCCCTGGGTTCGATTCCTCAGCACCACATAAGCAAAAAGAAAAAAAAAATAATTACTTTTACTATTTGAAGTGCAACTTTATATTTCCTATATTATTTTCTGAAGAAAAATACACACATTAGCTTATATAGTGCAAAGTAATTACATAACACATGCAACATATGTCATATATAACATGTAGTATACATTATATATTATATGCCTTATTGGACTGACAACTTATTTAAAAACTCTGCTTACTGTGTGCAAGATGGTATTATTTTCTATTTTCATTTCTCCTTCAACATAAAGTGATATGCTGGTCATAGGCTGATAGGTAATCCCTTTTTGAAAAACATGGAACTAAATTATCTCTGAAATGGAGAGATTAGTCTCAACTCAGAAGTTCCAACTTCAGAGCGCAGAGGTGCTAAGCTTCAGGAAGAAATGAGAGTGGTGAAGTTTTGGGGAAAGCATCATACTTCACTTAGGTGTGCATTTGTTACATTTTGCAAAATTCCTCCTTTATTCCAGGATAAAACCTTGGAAGCTTCCATGGTCTGGGAGTCTGTTAGTTGGTGATGTAAGGCTCTTTTTCTCATGCTGAGCCTGGTGTACAAAAGCTCTAGCCCTTCGTCCATGTTACCGCGTATATAGTAGGCACTAACTAAACATTTGCTTGATTGCCTGGAAGGAAAAAACTGGAGAAGCTTCTGGGATAAAGAGAGCAGGTGCTCAATAAATGCTTGCTTGGAAGATTAAAAGCAAAAATGAAAACCACTGGAGTTGCCAATATAGAAAAGGTCTTGTCAATATTTAGTAGATAATACTTGGTGGGATGGAGAAAAAAGCAATGAAGAACCTGCCTGGAGGGTTGGAGTAGAGAAGAGACACCTAAAGGAGGAGACTCCTAATATACAGCAGGGGCCTTGTTAATGTTTGCTGATCCCAATGCAACAAATTTGGCCAGGAAGGGAGCACATTGGGAGGGAAGAGGACTTTGGTGAAGGAATTATGGCACATGATCAATACATGCTTTATGAGCAGCTGGAGACAAGAGTGAAGCAGCCTGCTGAAAAGATAGGAATGCAGTTATTTGAACAGAATACAGTAAGAGATTAATAAGTGCTTTCTGGATTAATGGGGACAGGGAAGGACAGCTCAGGGATGACTACCAAGTGGGGGAGCATCATCTAGCTAGAATGAAGTATAGTGCCACACTGAGTCTTCAGGACTATATAGTGTGGAAAGAAGGATGGGGATTGTTAAACGGGGGATTGGGCCTAGAGGAGGGGGGAAATATAGGGCTCTTTAGAGTATACAATAGCTGTTTGTTAAAGGAATGTGGGGTTAGCTGGGCGCCAGTGGCTCATGCCTGTAATCTTAGCTATTCAGGAGGCTAAGATCTGAGGATTGTGGTTTGAAGCCAGCCCAGCAGAAAAGTCCATGAGACTCATCTCCAATTAACTACCAAAAAGTAGAGGTGTGGTTCAAGTGGTAGAGGGCTAGCCTTAGGCAATAATAAAGCTCAGAGACAGCATAAGGCCCTGAGCTCAAGCCCCAGTAAGGCACCAAAGATTGTGGGGTTAAATTAAAGAAAGTATATGAAAAATCCAGGTAGTAATTGGCATTAGAAAGAAGGAGGGAGGACTGAAGGCATGGCTCAAGTAGTAGAGGGCTAGTCTTGAGCAAAAAACGCTGAGTTCAAGCCCAGGTACTGGCACAAAAAACGGAAAGGGAGCAGAAGGAAGGATCTTCCTAGTGTATTGTAATGCATAATAAATGCCTCCCACATTCTGACACATAGAAAAAGGTAATAAATTTCTGTAGTGTGTATGGCTCTGAAGAGAGAGAAAGGCAGCAGAGTAAGGACTCTTGGGGAAGGGGGTGGGGTGATCTGACTAGTAAACAAATGGTACTCAATAAATTTCAGCTGAAGTGGATCCCTGGAGAGTGGGCTCTTAAGACAGGGGCAGGAACTTCAGGGACCTGGAAAGAGGAGATTGAGAATGACTCATACAATAACTGCTTAGTAAGTGTTTACTGGCTTAAATAGACTAAAAGCCCTTTGGGGGTATAGACTGAAGGTTGGGAAAGGGAATTCCAGGGTTAGTGAAGGGAGTGGAAGAGGATTGAACCCTCTAAATTGGGCTCTGGATTGATGGAAGAAGAGGTAGGGAAGAGGCAGAGCTTGTGATTGGGGCAGGTTCTCCAAGTGGCATTGAAGGGAATGTGTTCCCTCCATGCAACAGGCATTACTATGTTCTCACTGGATCCACTGGAAGAAAAGGTCTCTGGGGAGGAGGCAGGAACACACAGAAGACTCTGCAGATGCTCATGGGAGTCATTGGAGGAAAAGGCCTTCGGGGAAGGTAATTAGAATGTAGTACATGGCAGAAAGGAATACATCCACTGCATCCATTAAAAGAAAGCTTTGGCAAGACAGGGGCTAGGGATGGGCACATGATCATTTGATAAACAGTCACTGGATTTTTAGAGGAAAAGTCCTTTGGGAAGGAGGATGCAGAAACCTGATCTCTGCAAGCAGGATTCTCCATCCATGGGTGGAAAGGTTTTTGTGGAGAAGGCACAGAGCCTGTGCTCCCTACACATGCTAAGGAATGATGAAAAGGAAAAGTCTTCTGCAAGAGTGACTGAAGTGGTGCACACAGCAACTGCTAAATACCTGAGCATTGGATTAACTACAAGCATAGGCCTTGGTGGTTTCTAAGATTGAGTCATGCAAAAGGTACTCATTACATGCTGAGTAAACCCACTGAAGGAAAAGGCATTGGGCAAAGGTTGTGTGTGTGTGTGTGTGTGTGTGTGTGTGTCTGTGTGTCTGTGTGTGTCTGTGTGTGTGTGTAGGGTCTCCAAGCAGGCACTCAAAACATGCTTGCTGACCATATTGGAGGAAAGAACCTTTAAAAAAGGCTCACACTGTAAGCAGTTGATAAATGCTAGATGGATCAACCAAAGGAAAGGCCCTTGAAAAGTAGCTTGAGCTGGAGGATGCAGAAGGCACTCAATACATGCTTTTAGTATTTATTATAGAAGGTCTTTGAGGAGACAGTCTGGTGATGAGTCACACACCAAAGGTTCAAAAATGCTTATGGAACTCACTGGAGGGAAACGATCTGAGAGGAGCTTCAGGATGGGATATGTGTCAGGTACTTAATAAATGCTTTCTAGATTCTTTGGAGAAAAATCTCCTTGGAGAGAGGGCTGGGATTTGAGGCAAATAGAAGACATTCAGTGAACGTTCACATGATCCATTACAGGCCAAGCTTGTGGCTAAAAGCAGGGATGGAATAGACAGCAGGCACTCAATCAATGTTTACCAGATAGAGGATACATGCGCACAAGACCTATTAGAGAGAAGGCTTACGGGCAAGGGTGAGGAGAAAGGGACGTAAATCCAGCTGCCAAAACATGCTCCCTAAATTCATTGAAGCTAAAGGCCTAAAGGAAGGGTTCTTCAACGAAGCATACTGCAGGTACTGGATAAATGCTTACAAATTCATTAGAGGAAAAGACCTTGGGGGGCAAGGATTAGGTAGGGGAAACAGGTTACATTCCATGCTTGAAGGCTCACAGGATATATTGAAGCCAAAGGTTTTCGGGAAGGAGGACTGAGGAAGAGGTATACAGTAGGAAACTGATTATTGCTCTCTGTATCCACTGAGATTTGGGGGAGACAAGGGCGGGGCACATAGGAAGGCCCAGCATCATGACTTAAAGGAAAGGAATTTGGGCGAGGGGGCTGGATGCCAGGCACATAAGTGGTGCTCGATAGTTGCTCATTCACCGTGGAATCATCTGGGGACCCAGGCCCACGGGAAGGCGCAGCAGTGGCTTACCAGTCGGTATGCGGCTCGTCGATGACCAGCAGCACCCTGGCGGCGGCGCCCCCACGGCCTGCGCCCCCAGAGCCGCCGCCCACCTGCTCGCTGAAGGTGGCCGCCGCGGCTGCTGTGGTTTGTTTGACCGCGTTGGACAGCGACGAGAAGAAGCCACCGCCCCCTGAGGACCCAGGACTAGGGGCGGCAGGAGAAGCCACTGGGGCGGCCGTGGAGGCCCTCTCGGCAGTGGCGGCCGTGGAACCGGGTGTGGCTCCGGGGCTAGCGGCAGAGGGCGGCGGCGGGGGCGGCTGTGGGCGCTGCAGGTCTGTCATGTACCCATTCGGCAGATTGGCCATGAAGTTGCTGTCCGACAGGCGGCGCCGCAGGTAGTTCATGGTGGCGGCTTGGGGCAGGGGGTCCTAGAGGCAGTCTGTCCAGGAGCCGCGGGGGCGGACCGCGAAGGGCCCAGGAGCACAGCTGCGCTCTCCGGCACGACGCGACTCCTCTGCTGCCCGCCGCAGACTGAGGCAGCGCTGAGTCGCCGCCGCCGCAGCGCGGATGGTCGCGCCCGTGCCCCCCTATGTTGCGCCTCGAGTGGTGCCGTCTGGCTGAGCACACGGCAGCGCGGACGCGACCAAGGCGATGGGGAAGGGGAGTTGGTGGAGGAATGGCGAGTGACGTCAGCGCGCCTTCAGAGCTGAGGAGGCGGTGGCGCGCGCCGGCGGCGGGGGCGAAGGCGCTGTCCGCGGTGCTGAATCCATCAGTGCGCACGCGCCATGCCGCATCCTGTTTCCCCTCCCCCCTCTCCGATAAGGGATGCGCAATTTGGGGAGTGGGGGTGGGGTGCTTGTGTAAAGGGTTGGGGTCGGTAGTCAAGCAGACTACTCCCCACAGCCCGTCCCATCATGGTCCTCATAGCCACTCACACTCCACAGGAACCCCCCCCCCATTTTGTTTCCAGTGTTGATATACACCGCTGAAGGCAATTAGTTGGGGGCGGGCACGGAGGCACACTCAGAGACATAGAAATAAAAAATAAGCCCCTCACAGAGAGGGGTTGGGGGGTCACACGCAGTGCCCCGCCGGGAAATCTGTCTTCCAACTCACACAGTCTCAAGCAGAGAGAAGTAGGAGTTGGTGTGGGGGCAGCAGAGAAAACATCAGACATGCGGAGGTGTATACCTGGGGTGATATACACACTCTTGCCTTGCACAGTGAGGGGCCTGGAGACACACAGGGAATACCACACATATATAAAAGTAAGGAAACACACAGGGGACACGTACAGGTTTATAAACAGACATATAAGCCCAGAGTAACAAACACATGAGCATGTTGAGTCTATGCATGCATTTCACAGCTATGGGAAGCACACAGAGACCCAGAGAAACTCACACAAGCACACACACCTAGACAAAACATATCTACAGAAGATCATGGAGAAACCCAGATATATCATAGAGACACATTATCTGCAGCTGTAGCTCTGGTGCTTGTATTTCCTCCTCCCTACACTCACACAGTCATGTAGACTGCTCTGGACATAGACAAAACCTAATGTCAACAGTGTCAATAGCTGTCTCTTCCCACACCTAAGAATTGTTCAGACAGGACCAGGGTGCCAAATAATGTCTGTACATGAGCAAGTGGGGGTAGTCCAGAGTGATATAAAAAAATCATATCATGGAAGCTGGGAAGGTGGCTCTTGCCTTGCATGCCTGAGGCCCTGGGTTTGATTCCTCAGCACCACATAAGCAAAAGAAAAAAGAAAAAAGCCGGAAGTGGCGCTGTGGCTCAAGCGGTAGAGCACTAGCCTTGAGATGAAGAGCTGAGAGACAGCACCCAGGCCCAGAGTTCAGGCCCCACGACTGGACCCAAAAAAAATCATATCATATTTTAAGATCCTGACTACAATAAAAACACAAATCCATAAATAAGCACTTGTTGACTGCATAGAACCAGAACTGTTTATATGCCTTGGGTCATACAACCCTGTGTGTAGATAATGCAATTTCTACTTTACAGATGAGGGAATCCCAAAACTCCAATTCATTCCTATGGGATCATGTGAACTTTCCAATCAATACATTATTTTTCTTTTAAGAGTGTGCCAGGAAGATAGAATAGCCACTGCTAGCGTGGCTAGAACAAAGTCAGGGGGATTGTGGTAGGAGATAGTGTCATAGTTTAGCAAGGACCACACTAGATAAGGCCTTGGCCATAGATAGCAATGATAGTGGTAGCAGAAGATACACAAGTAAGCAGTTTTGGGAGTCTCTTTTGCCTGCAGGATTTTAAAATGAACTAAGCATGTATTCTTTTGCTTTTCATTCACTAAATCATTAGTCTATTTAAATAAGGTATATAGTGTGGGACTTGGCATCACAGTGTGTAGGTTCAAGTTAGGCCTCCACAATATAATTAGAAAAGTGATAAAGAGATTTGGTTTCTTCATCTATAAAAGGGGATGGTCATTTGAGCTACGTCTAAGCAGAAGGAGAGGAGCAATCTTTATATATATAATTTTTTGTCGGTCATGGGGCTTGAACTCTGGGCCTGGGTGCTGTCCCTCAGCTCTTCAGCTCACGGTGAGTGCTCAACCACTTGAGCTACAACACCGCTTCTGGTTTTCTAGTGGTTTATTGGAGATAGGAGTCTCATGGTCTTTCCTGCCCGGGCTGGCTTTGAACCTCAATCCTCAGATCTCAGCCTCCTGAGTAGCTAGGATTACAGACGTTAGCCACTGGCGCCCAGCAAACCTTTGTATTTTTGCATGCACTATAGCCTCTACCAGGAATGCCTTCTCTCTCTTCTCTCAACAGCTGCCTTTGGCCATAGTGGAAATTCTCCCTGTCTCCCAGGTCTCAGATTCCAGTCTTCCCGTAGGTTCCCACAATCACCAAGTCAAACATTTCCCACATCATTCTTTTCCTTTTTCCATCCCGCTCAGCTTCAGTCCCATCTCTAGGGCCTTTGCTTTGGCATGGCCTTCTTCCCTCCAGGATGCTCATAAATTGGGTATTTTCCAATGTTTTGAAATTGAAGTGTATGCTTCTGTTGCTAATCAAAAATTGTTTTTTAGCCTAATGCTGGTAGCTCATTCCAGTAATCCAAGCTATTCAGGAGGCTGAGATCTGAGGATCATGGTTTGATCAGCCTGGGCAGGAAAGTCCCTGAGCCTCTCATCTCCAATTAATCACCAGAAAACTGGAAGTGGTGCTGTGGTTCAAGTGGTAGAGCACTAGCCATGAGTGAAAAAGCTCAGGGACAGCATACAGACCCTGACTTCAAGTCCCCCAACTGACAAGCAAACAAAAAAAATCGGACTTTTGTTTGTTTTAACAGAAGCGAATAAACTACTCAGCCTCTAGTGGACAGGCGTAGTTGTGGTTTTCCAGGCCTTTTTGGCATCTCTGGGACTGTATTTGGGCTCCTTGGGATTCTGTCTCTAGTCTGTGCCTCTTCCTAAGAATCTGGCTCCCTAGTACTTGTGGCTTCTAGTGCCATTCCCTTTCTTCAGGTGGCTCAATTTCTAGAAATTATTCGTAGATTATCTTTTAGAGGAATGTGGTTTCCCCTTGGAGTTTCTTAGCTCCCCAAAGCAGAAAAATAAAACCTCTCCACATCATCCCTCTCTCCTTCAACAGGGCTTTCTACAGAAGGGCCTCCAAGAATGATTTTCTTTCGTGTATTTTGGTGAGCCACAGTGCAAGCACATCTCTGACATGTTTACACTCAGTATTGTATCCGTATTTATGACATATGTATCTATGTCACCTTAGTGAGTATGCACATATGTGACACATATAAATCATATATGTACAACATACTCAATGATCCTTAAGTTTTTTTTTGTCAGAACTCTGGGCTTGGGTGCTGTCCCTGCGCTCTTCAGCTTAAGGTGAGCACTTTCTGCTTGAGCCACAGCACCACTTCTGGTTTTCTAGTGGTTTATTGGAGATACAAGTCTCATGGACTTTCCTTCCCAGGCTGCCTTGAATCGTGATCCGCAGATCTCAACCTCCTGAGTAGCTAGGCTTACAGACGTGAGCCACCAGCACCTGGCAATCCTTAATTTTTGACACATCTGTAAATTTAATCCAACACATAGATATGTACCTCATAATGTACATACACAACTGAATCTCCACTTTTTTTTGTCAGTCGTGGGGCTTGAACTCTGGACCTGGGTGCTGTCCCTGATATCTTCAGCTCAAGGTGAGAACTCTACCTCTTGAGCTACAGCGCCACTTCCAGTTTTCTGGTGGTTAATTGGAGATGAGTCTCACAGACTTTCCTGCCCAGGCTGGCCTTAACTGCGATCTTCAGATCTCAGCCTCCTGAGTAGCTAGGATTACAGGCATGAGCCATCGGTGCTCTATCTTACACACTTTAGTAGAAACCAGGATCCCCCACATGCACTTGTACTGTTTTCCCAAGATGACCAAATACTCATTGACTCATTTTCATTTCAACTCATCACCTGGACTATTTTACATAATGGAAAATGGACCCAAGAAGTCAAATTAGGGTGGTGATGAGAATTTAGTTATAATGAATCTTCTACTTGGACCTTCCAATGTAGAGGGATCCCCTTTACCCACTGCAGTCTTGAACTCTACTCCTGATTTTAAGTTAGTACCATAATGCATGGTGCTTCAGCAATGTCTAGCCTACAACCTTTCTGAACCTGTTTCTGCCTTTGTAAAATGGGAGAGAATACTGAACCTCATGAGTTTATTGTGGATTAAATGAGTTCATACTATGGAAAGCCTTAAGACACTTCTGGGTTCACAATAAGTACTTTCTAAGTGTTAGCTATTATCATAACTATGATGATGATTCCTATGTGTCTCATCACTAGGGGCTCTCAGCACTTGGTGAGTGGTAAATGAATGAGCAAATGCTAAGAGCATTAGTGTCTGAGTTTGTTCCCTTTACTGCAGAGACACGTGCAGCTCTGATTCCTTTTCTTATGTTCCCTGAAGTCCAGCACTATTGTTAGTATACAGTAGGCGTTAAGTGTTGAACAAAAGGAAAGCCTATTCTGAGTCTGTTCCTTGCTCAGATGTCCTCTTCTACCAGTCCTCCTCCACCCCAGATGTCCAGACTTTAGGTCTAGCATGCAGTAGACAGTTTTAAGTGTTGAGTGAAATGCACAAATGTGAAAGGAATATGTGTCTGGGTTAGCCCTGGGGGCTCCTCAAGAAGGATACTGACTCTAGCTTCTCTGCTCCCTCCCCAGATCACAGTACATCACAGCCACTTCCTCAGTCCGCCTCCCCACCTTGCAGAGCTATTTGTCATGGATAATTGTGGTGCTAGAGCTGGGCTTTTGGGAGTGGGTGGGTGCAGGTGTTCCCTTGGTAGGTTGCCAACCGTGACCACGCCTCTTCCTCCCTCTGTCATTGACGTGGATGGACCAGCTGAGAAGCTCTGGTGGGTGGGAACTGAAGAAGCTTCAGGAGACAGAGACTGCAACTACCCAGCACATTGGCCAATCAAGAAATGACTGCCCTAGTGAATAGCCAATCAAAGCAAAGCAGAGGTCTGCAGAGGGACGTGCTGGGTGGCCCTGGAGCACTGGGAAAGGGGGAAGGTTAGCACAGTGGGGAAGGGAGCTTGGTGCTGGACACTTGCTTTCACAGGCTGCAACCAGAGTGGGAAATACTGTTTTCCAGAACAGGCTGCAGTGTCATAGCTCTAGAAAATGCTATTGCTCCATTTCTGGGAAAGAGGGCAGGTTGTTTTTCCTTCTTTCAGCAAACTCAAAAGAGCCTGATTTATTGGAGTCTGGGAAGACAGGTGGTCAGAATGGAAACATGAAGGGTCAAGGTGTCTCCATAGGATCTTTGCAGGCAGGCACGTGTAGACATGGCCGTTTTTCCTCCACCACCAGCTTCTGCCCCTGCAGCTCTTCACATTGTGGATGTGGATTCCCCCAGAAGGTCACATTCTTCTCACCCTGACCTTCGACCATGGTAACGGTGGGCCTGGCGTGTTAGTGAGAGAATGGATGAGAGAAGCTTAGGAAAGGCACAAATACATTCAACAGATACTTTTTAAAGACAAGGTCTCACTTTGTAGCCCAGGAGCTGGCTTTGTACTTGCCATCCTCCTACCTCAATCTCCAGAGTGCTGGGATTATAGGTGTGTGTAACCATAGATAGTTCAACAAAGTCTTTTTATGGGGGTGGGGGGTAGATATCAATATTTGAACTCCAGGGTCTTGTGCTTGCTAGGCAAGTTCTCTACCACTTGATCCATACCTTCAAAGAAGTTTTAATGAATGTCCATTGTGTGCCTAACACTACGTTGTAGCCGATACTGGGCTATTTATCCTTCCTGTGCCTCAGTATTACTCATCTACAGAATGGCAATTAAAGGAATGATACCATCTGACCAAGCTGAGTGAGGATAAATGAACAAAATCAAGTAAGTACTTAGTAGTACCTGGCATTATAGTAAATGCTGAAAACATGTGGGTGATTGTTCATTTCTTTGTGCCAGACCTGGGACTTGAGCTCAGGGCCTTGTGCTCTTGCTTGCCTTTTTCACTCAAGGCTCATGTTCCACCAGTTAGGCCACTCTTTCATTTCTAGCTTTTTGGTGGTAAATTAAATGTGAGAATCTTATAGACTTCTCTCTCTGGGCTGGTTTTGAACCATAATCCTCATATCTCAGCCTCTTGAGTAGCTAAGATTACAGGTCTGAGCCCCTAGCACCCAGATGATTGTTAATTATCTTTTCCCCACTCTTCACCTGGATAAAGCCCTTGTCCTGACATTCAAAGTTTTGTTTTTTGGGCTCAAATCCCTGTTTCAAGCCTCTGTTTCCCTCTCTGCCTGCCCCTTCCTCTTCCTCCCCCCTCTCTGTTACACACACACACACACACACACACACACACACACACACACACCACCACACTCACTTTGTCCAAACTGAGTCAACGTTCAGAAAGGTCTTCACCTGAGTTATTTCTTCTATTAGGTAAGCCCTCTATTCATTTCCACTTGGATCTCCACAATTGGTCCTTCCTCCACATAGTCTCTCACTAATCCAAGTCCTTTGTGCTTCCATTCAATATCGCTAACTCCAAAGATAGACACTGGTGGCTTATGTTGTAATCCTAGCTATTCAGGAGGCTGAGATCTGAGGATCAAGGTTTGAAGCCAGCTGGAGTAGAAAAGCCCACAAGACTCCTATCTCCAATTAACTATCAAAAAATTGGAAGTGGAGGTGTGTCTCAAGTTGAAGAGCACCAGCCCTGATCAAAAAAGCTAAGGAACAGATGCTCAAGCCCTGGGAACAGCCCACTTAACCTAGTAGCTTGATCTGTATGGAAGGAAGGGATTGGTGTTTTTTTTAAACACTTAACTCCTGGGTGAACCACCAGTAAACACACTGAAGTGGTTAATCTTAATCCTATGTTCAGGGCCTGGCTCAGTCTTGATGCCAGGAATGTTTTTTCTCTACCTGCATAGGAAATCTGGCTCTGCTTCTTGGACCCAGGGCAAGGTGGCAGCCCCTCTGCCAATCATCCCTCTTTATGCCTTCTGCCAGGTACACACTCAACTGGGTTCCTTGGAGGATTCATAGAACTGGGGTGTGTCTGCAACTATTGCCAGAAAGGCCTTAGAGTGCCTCAGAGAAGTGAGATGTGGTGTGAATGGAGGTTTGAGTGACTGAGAAACTCAAAGTGTAGGAACTAAGGGATCAGGAATGGACACTGAAGTACTGAGTGCATAGGAAAATGGCTAAACAGCTGCATGTAGGACTGAGAGGCATAAAGCCTGTGTATTAACCCTCAGTATCTCCTCTTCCTCTTCTTAATTTCTGGCAGATGGCACTTAGTAAAATAAGCACCTTAGACCCAGTGGTGAAAGCCCTTGCTGGGTGTAGCTGACTTTCTCATCTTTAATACCCTCTACTTGGCACAATCTTCCCCCTCACTCACGCGAACTTGGGAAGCAAGGCTGTGCAGAGGCGCTGGCGGACGCGGGTGGGGTTGGGTCCACATGGAGGTGTGCACAGCCCCCATGTAGTCCACTGTGACCAGGAACCTTTCACTGTAATGAGGGGAGGGGGTTAGAGAGTCAACACTGGAAAGTCTCAGTGGGAAGGTATAGAAGGGTTCATAGCAGAGATGGAAGACCTTTGTCCCTGCCTGGGCTGCCCATCACCATAGTGTTATCTGTGTGTCCACTCACATTTGCAGTTCTGGATGTTGTAGCAATGTCGGATATCCTGGTAATTCCCAGCACACCGATTGCCATCAAACTTCCGACCCTTGCAAACCCTTGTGCGGTACTGCTGACCCGGGATTTCATTACAGCTGATGGACTGCATGGGTAAGCGGCTGCAGACACCCCATTTTCCCCAGGCTTCCCACTCCCCATTCACTGCAGAGACAGAAAGTAAACAGGGAGTCAGTGAGGTAGTTCAGAGGGAAGGAAGGAAGGCTATGGGAGTTGTAGGGGTGATCAGATGTGTGGATGCGGGGGTGGGGGTCAGAGGCAGCAGCAAGGCTTGAGGACCAAGGAATAGAGGGGATTTGAAGCAGCAAGGCTTCAGTTGCAGGAATTGGGTAGCAAAGATAGGCTGAGGAATTAGGTATGAAAACAGTGCTTCTGGAGGTGCTAACCAGGGCAGGGTACAGCTGTGTTGCAGATGTGGGTCCGAGTAGCATCACCAGCACAGAAGGGGCCCCCATGCTGGGGCACAGGGTGGTCACATTTCCGTCGTTCCAAGGTCTGTCCTAGGCCACAGGTCACAGGACAGGGGCTCATAGAGCCCCATGGTCCCCAGCCTCCAGCCACTGTTGGAGAGGGGAAAGGAAGTGAGGGAATAAACCACCACAAACTTTCCTTCAGCCTCTAGACCCTTGAGGAAGTCCCCAAATGAAGAGCTTCATGGCCCTATGGTATAAGAACTATTCTAGAAATGACAGGGCATCTGTGCCCTCAAATTAAGAGTCCCTGACGGTGTGTGAATGGCCTCATCTCTGCACACCTGGGCAGGGTGGCAGGCCAGTGCAGGCCCGGTGCTCATAGGCTGCTCCTGGGCAGGGCTTTCCAGGAGGCTGCTTGGAGGGCTCTGGTGCAGAACATGTGCGGCTTCGTGTCTCTTTAGGTTCTTGGGATCCACCATGGCAGGTGCCTGAACAGGGACTCCAGGAGCCCCAGGCAGCCCAGGCCCCATGTGCTGTGGGAGAGGTGGGAGAGATACACATATGGTCAGGCACAAGGAAGTCCACTCACCCTGGTAGTTACTTCCTGTAACCCCACAGACCCACCCTGAGTCTGGGTGTCTCATCCATATCTTGTTGCTGTCCTTACTCACTGGGGCAGACCTGCTGAGTATCACAGGCCTCTGACTTCCGGGCCTCTCCAGGGCAGTGTCCCCCACACTTGGGGGCAGGGTGGTCACACAATCTCTGGCGAGTCCTTGTTCCTTTGGAGCAGGTGACAGAGCAAGGCCCCCATGGTGCCCACTCAGACCAACCACCCATCTCTGTGGGAGAGAAGGGGACAGGATGAAATCAGAGATGATATTCAATGTTCTGTTTCCTTATGTACCCTCTATCAGCTAATCCTATCCTCACATCTTGTCCCTACCCTAGCATAACATTGCTCTTGATCTGGACTATGGAAGCAGACTTAGAGAAACACTGGTCCCTTTGCTTCACCCCTCAGGGACAGTCTGTTCTGTTTTTTTAATCAAGTCAGATGGAATTTCTTCCCTGCCTACAATGGGAATCACTCAGACTAAAGCCAATGCCCTCCCTTCTACCCACTCTCCTCCAGCCACCCCAGCCTTCTCAGTTTCTCACAGGCACAGGCCCGGGCTCCAGGGGCCGGGTGACAAAGAACACATGCCTGCCTCCCTGATCCTCACCAGGACAGCATGGCTGGTCCTCACAGGCCTGTAGCTGCCACTCGAGTGTTCCAGGAGCCACCTTCTCAGGGCACTGTCCACCCCTGCCTATACAGCGCCGGTATCGTAGCTGGGACCCTTCAGAACATGTCACTGAGCAGGGAGCCCATGAGGACCATGGTGACCATCGTGGGGACCTGTAGAGAGGCACATGTGTCCCATCCAGGGATGAACTGACAGGATGGCATGTGGGTTTCCAGTGTGTGGATAGGCACAAGAATGGTGCTGGGTAAAATGAGTACTAGCCCTTAGGGATGCTGAGGGATTAAATGGGAAAGGTAAGGGTTGAATGGAGTAAATGTCACTTCCCTTCATGGCTGGGTCCCTGAAGTTACCCTTAGATATCCCCCCAAGAACAAAGCCAGGAACATAGTAAGCAAATGTAAGGACCTGGAGCCCCAAACTGCTCCCAGAAACCCAAAATGCCCACCACCTTGTACTGTAGCAGGCAGATAGGAAGTGTTTAGTAAATGGGAGACCTCCCAATGGAGGTCCTGCTCAGTCCACCAATGTTTAAGAGATATGAAGCTGGGCACTGGTGGCTCACACCTGTAAGCCTAGCTACTCAGGAGGCTGAGATGTGAGGATGGCAGTTCAAAGCCAGCCCGGATAGGAAAGTCTGTGAGACTCTTATCTCTAATAAACCACCAGAAAACTGGAAGTGGCTCTGTGGCTCAAGTAGTAGAGCACTAACCTTAAACTGAAGAGCTGAGGGACAGCACCCAGGCCCAGAATTCAAGCCCCATGACAGAGAGAGAAAGGGGGTTAGGGGGAGGAACTACAGACATAACTAGGGACTCAGAGCTGCTGTTGATGATCCCCAAGCTCCAACTCAGGAGGCTGAGATCTCAGGATTGTAGTTCAAAGCCAGCCTAGGCAGAAAAGACAATAGGACGCTTATCTCCAATTAAGCACCAAAAAAGCCAGAAGTGGAGCTGTGGTCTGAGTTGTGGAGCTTTAGCCTTGAGCATAAAAGACCAGGGACAGTGTTCAGGCCTTAAGTTCAAGCTCTAGAACCAGTACCAAAAAAAAAATCCCAATCCTCCAATCCCCACAGTGTCTCTGGAATACACAGGAAGTGGTGGTAAAATACATCTAGAAGACAATAATGAGGACTCCATCAATGTAAGCCAAAAGTCATGATTAGGAGACTACAGATTCTCTGAGATCCCCAAGCTGCCACTCAGACCCTGCAATGTGCCCTACTATGGAGGAAGTACCCAGTGAATGTGGAGTGTCATCATAATTAGGGGCCCAGAACCACCCCTAAATTCCCCCAAACTTCTCCATTCCCACAATGTGTCTGTATACAGTAAGCACTCAATAAACATGGGCTGTCATCACATCTAGGGGACTGGAGTTACCTTCTGGAAATATCCAAATTGCACTCTACCTGCAATGCTTACAGGAAGTGCTGTAACTGGTTCTCAATTAGGGCTGTTCCTCCTCCCCACACCCAGGATCTTTGGCAATGTCAAGATATTTTTTGATTGTCTCAACAGGTGTGAGGAGTTGCTATTAGCATTTGAGAGGAGGCCAGGAATGTTATAAAATATCCTACAAAGCACAGGTCAGCATCCATACCTCCGACAAAGAATTTTTCAGCTCCAAATGACAATAGTTCCAAGGTTGATAAACTCTGAACTATGGGGCTGGGCACAGTGCTCACTCTTATAAACACAGTTACTGAGGAGGCAGAAACTAAGATTGTGGCTCAAGGCCAGCCCAGGCAAAATGTTAGTAAGATTTTATGTCAACAAAGAAGTTCAGTATGGTGGTGCATTTCTGTAATACCGGCTACTTGGGAGGCATAAGTAGGACGATCATGATTCAAGGCCTGCTCAGGTAAAAAATGTAAAACCCTATCTGATCATCGAAAGCTTTGGGCTTGGAGTGGTAGTGTTGGCCTAGCAAGTACAAGGCCCTGAGTTCAAAGTCCAATACCTCCATGAAAGAAAGGGCAGGAGGAAGAGAGTGGGGAGGGGCAAGAAAGAAGGAAGGAAGCTAAGAAGCAAAGATGGGACACAGAGTAAAGGTCATGATCTGGGCCTTGTGGGCCATCCTTGGAAGCTCTGGAGAAAAGCTAAGCCCAGTTCTGGGTGACAGTCTTCTTGGCCTTCCCCTAGCCCAGCTCCACCGAACCTGCATGCCTGACAGAGCCCACTACTATGCTCCTGGAAAGCATAGGCAGTGTTGAGACAGCAGTCCTCTGCACGGACACCTCCCCCCAGCAGGCCCTGGCATTTGCCAGTTGACTCTTCATACTGGGTGAAGCAGATCACTGGGTCTGAGCCTGTAACAAGACCAGGGGAGGAGGAGAACAGCTGGTTAGGGGTCTGGTGATCCTGGATGCCCCTGGTAGACAGCTAGGCCTTCACCCACTTACCTGTGACTGGTAGCGTGAGCAGCAGCAGTAGTAGCAACCGAGGGACCTGTACTTGGACAGTCATGTTGAATACACCAACCCTGCTGACCCGTGAGAGGAAGAGAGAAGGCCCAGTCTTTATCTGGGCTGACCTGCTCTGGAAAAGAGGAACCTAGGGGTGGCAGGAGGAACTGAGAGGGTATGGTGCAGGCCTCTTCAGTTCTGACTTCTCCAGTGTCCCCTCTGCCTCCTCCCTTCTACATTTCCTGTGTCACCCTTGGTACTGTTTTCTTTGTCACCCAATCCCCAGCACCCCCCTCCACTTCACCTAGCAACCATTCAGTGCTCTATGGCCCTCTGAGAAACTCTCACTTGAAGAACAATGGAGCCTGAGAGTTTAGAGCTAGAACCTCTTATAGATGTAGTCTTGGGCAAGTCACTTCATCTTGGAGCCTGGTACCCAGTATGGAAAATGCATGATCCCCACAATGCAAGGGAGAGCCTCATGTTCATGGGGGTGTTGGGTAAGGGTGGGATGTGGGTGGCCCTGGTCAAGGGGTAGAGAGGTATCTAGGCAATTACTTGGCTCTCCATCCTGACTTCACTCTGCCCTCTTCTTTCCTAAAAGTGACGTTCCCTGTGGTCAGCATGGCGGAGTGGGGAGAACCCAAGGGAAGTGAGAAGGGGAAGCGACATGGTGTGGGGATTCCAAAGGGAGTGGAATTGGGTATCTACTGCCCTGGGGGGGGCTCAGGGGTAGGGATGGGGGTGGGGATGGGGATGGAAAGGAGGGCATAGGCTGGGCCATGGTTCATCAGAATGCATTTAGCAGGTAATATAACCCATCTTTGGGCTTGTTTCCTGCTCACAGATAGTACCTACACAGCATAGGTCAGGTTTGAGGTGAATTGTGGAAGTTAAGGTTTAAAAAGTACTTAGAGCTGGGCGCTGGTGTTTCACACTTTTAATCCTAGCTACTCAGGAGTATGAGATTTAAGGATTGAGGTTTGAAGCCAGTCTGGAAGGAAGGTCTTTGTGACTCCTCAAATAACCACCAAGTGGCAAAAGTACCAGCCTTGAGCAAAAAAGCTAGGGGACAGTGCCTAGGCTGAGTTCAACCCTCAGTACTGCCCCTCCAAAGTACTTAGAATAGCACCTGCCATACAGGAGAGGCTGCTTGTTAAATTATCTGTTCAACACTGATTTTCTTGAAATAACCTCTTACTATGTAGCTTAAACAGGCATGAAACTGTGTAGTCCAGGCTGGCATTGAATTTGAAAATTTCCTGCCTCAGCCTCAAGAGTGCTGAGATTAAACCACCACATGCAACTTTATTCACCATTTATTGAGTACTTATGGGATTTGAGATGTGGTTCTCAGAATTATATGGAGCAGAGAATAGGACAAAAATTCTGATCCCCTAGGGACTTACACTGTAAAGGTGGAGACAAGCAGTAACATTTAGAGGCCCTCTCCAGATACCCTTCTTGGATGGCATTCCTGCCATTCTCTAGCCCAGTGGCTCTCAAACTTTAGTGTGTATCAGATGACTCCCAGTGTTTGATAAAACTGTAGATTGCTGGGCCCTATCGACCCGATTCAATAGGTTCAGAGTAGGGTTTCAGAATATGCATTTCTTTTCTTTGTGTGCTGGTACTGGAGCTTAACCTCAAGGTCTCACAGCCTCGTCTTTTTTTTTTTTCCTCCTGGGGCTTGAACTCCAGGACTGAGCACTGTCTCTTGAGCTTCTTTTGCTCAAGGCCAACACTCTTATCATTTGAGCTACAGCACCACTTCTGGCTTTTTCTGTTTATGTGGTACTGAGGAATCAAACCCAGAGCTTCATGCATGCTAGGCAAGCACTCTACCACTAAGACACATACTTTCCCAGCCTCCTTTGTCTCTTTGCTCAAGGCTGGCATTCTACCATTTGAGCCACAGCTCCACTTCTGACTTTTTGCTAGTTAATTGGAAGTGTCTTACAGTATGTTGAGGATGACTT
Source organism: Dipodomys ordii (assembly GCF_000151885.1). Lineage (NCBI taxonomy): Eukaryota > Metazoa > Chordata > Mammalia > Rodentia > Heteromyidae > Dipodomys > Dipodomys ordii. The sequence continues at coordinate 1,317,011 of NW_012267431.1, forward strand.
TGAACTGCAATCCTATGACCTCAGCCACCAGAGTAGCTAAAATTACAGTACTGAGCCACAGGTGCCTCACTAATTTTGCATTTCTAACAAGCTCCCAGAAGACACTGATGCTACTGGTCTGGGGAACACACTTTTATTACTTACCAGTCTAGTCCTTTAAGCTTTATTTTTCCATGTGTGTGTGTGTGTGGGGGAGGGTCTCATCTAAAGGAAACAATGCTATGAGCTCCTTGTTTTACTGTTAATAATGAACTCCTCGTTAGCCCATTTCTTTGCCAGTAAACCTGAGCTCCACAGACCTGCTACTTTCCTTTTTCATGTGCCCTAGTGAGCAAAATTCAAGAGTCTGTTTTAAATGCAGAAGTCTTAGGCCAGGTGTGGTGGCACAGATTTATAATCTCAGCACTTGGAAGACTGAGACAGGAAGATTATGAATTTGAGACCAGTCTAGGCTATATAGTGAGGTTATCTGTGACAAAAAGTATCTTGTGGGCTGGGGATGTAGTTCAGTGGTAGAATACACACACACACACACACACACACACACACACACACACACACTAAAGATAGAAAGCTGAAGCCTCATTTCTGCTGCATTCACATAGAAAAAAAACATTCTGCAAATTAAAACAACTTGGTCAAGGGTTAAAAACAACTCTTTAAGAATGCTGCTCTTATTTTCTGGGCGATCTGGTATGTTAATATTTGTATCCATTACAGATATACTGTGTTCTCTGAGCATGTACTTGAACAAAGGGGTCTTGTTAAGATTCTAAGACTTCAGCTGTCAGGGCTTGTATTATCTTGTGAAAACAAACTCCTCAAGAAACCTGCAATTCTGCCTGGCTGCTTTATTTAATCACTTGTTGCCCTGGAAATAATGTTATAATCGATATTTCCTTTGCATTAACTACTCAGGATTCTCTGTGGATGAAGACTGTTGGTGCCTTTTCTCCCACACATTTAGGTATTCAAATGCCTTAGCAGATTGCTTATTTAGAAACAAAGAAAAATAAGGGAATGTCTGGTCTTACCACATTATTAATGTATTAATGAATACATTTAGGGTATTTATTTAAAACATTAATATATTTATCTGTTTCTTGTCAGTTTTCCTCACCCCAAAATGGCAGAGGGTAGTTTTTTTTTTTTTGGTGCCAGTCCTGGGGCTTGAACTCAGGGCTTGGGCATTGTTCCCCGAGCTTTTTTACTCAAGACTAGTGCTCTAACAGTTGAACCACAGCTTCACTTCCTTTTTTTTTTTTTTGGGTCCAGTCGTGGGGCCTGAACTCTGGGCCTGGGCGCTGTCCCTCAGCTCTTCAGCTCAAGGCTAGCACTCTACCACTTGAGCCACAGCGCCACTTCAGGCTTTTTTCTTTTTGCTTATGTGGTGCTGAGGAATCGAACCCAGGGCCTCATGCATGCAAGGCAAGCGCTCTACCACTGAGCCACCTTCCCAGCCCCTCACTTCCTTTTTTTTGTGGTGGTTATTTTGAGATAAGAGTCTCACAGATCTTCCTTCCAGGCTTAATCCTTAGATCTCAGCCTCCTGAGTAGCTAGGATTACAGGCACAAGCCACCAACACCTGGCTTTTCTTTTTTTCTTTTGAGACAGGGTCTCAATATTTGGCCTAGTCTGTCCTTGAGTTTGTGAGCCTCCTGTCTCAGTCTCCTACCTTAGTGCCAGGACTGCAGAAATGGCAGAGATTTTTGACTGGTTAACTTCTGGGACTTTGGTGCATTAAATGGGTGTTGACAAACAAATGTGCAATAAAGATCTGCTGAGTAAATGCTAACAGAACAGTTTGAGCAGGAGATAAAAGCATCATCTTGGGGGATAAGCCCTGTTTCATGCCAGGACCAGATAGGACCATCTATAGAGGGCACATGAGAAGGGAGTCCCAGGAAAACCTTAGAGGAATCCCAGTTTTTCATGTTTTGGAGAAATGGAAAGAGCCAGCCCAGAGGATGGAGCAGGAGAGGACTGTGGAGGAAGAGGACAGACAGACATGGTCTTATCTGGTCTCCATCATGTTTTCTCATGCTTGTTTTCTTAACCTACATATAGTTCTGGGTTTAGAGCCTCTGTTGTCTCTTTTATAAAGAGGCTCACAAGCATACACAATCATACCTCAGACACTCGAAGTTATGTATGTATTGTATGTGACAGTTTTGCTGGTTTTTGCAACCACGCTAGGCTCTTATACAATATTATTCAGTCTTAGTTGTTTCTGAAATACAGCCATATTTTTCACATAAACACACTGTTAAACATTTGTGGTCACAACGTCTTACTTTTAAAAAAAAAATCGAGTCCAGGAATTAGGATTCAGAGCCTGAGAACAGTCCTTGAGCTTTTTTGCTTAAGGCTGACACTCTACCACTGGAGCCACGGCTCCACTTCTTTCTCTTTTGGTACTTAATTGGATGTTAAAGAGTCTTACAGACTTTCCTGCCTAGGCTGCTTCAAACCATGACCCTGAGATCTCAGCCTCCTGAATAGCTAGGATTACAGGCATGAGATACTGATGCCCAGTTGTGGTAAATATTTCTGACATCTCTCATACACAGAACACACACAATCACAACTTCCTATAGTTTTTCTCACCACATTGACTACTAACTTGTAGTTCGCCATTACTGTTTTTGACAGATACTATCCCAACAGTGTTTCTCAATCAACCTCTACCTCACACCCTTTGCCCTTCACACAAAATCATGCCTGTCACATTCAGTTCATCCTGAGATCAGCAGGGGAAAAAATACCAGTAGCCTCCAGGAACACCTTTAAAAATATATATTTACAGGAACGATTCCCCATTCTCTGGGACTTTTAGAAAAAAAGGTCCATTTTGGGGAAATAAAATAAACAGTGGAGACGAGTGTAGCACCGTCCCCCAAATCACCAACCCTCAGGTCTCCAGGCCTGGGCTGGTATTGACAGGAGTATTTTGAACCCACCCTGTCCAGCCTGGATTTCCCAGTCTGGAACTCCCAAACTACAAGACAGGCTTTATATGCCCCATTCCTCCCTCCCAACTCCAGGGACACTTAAAGGGTCCTTTGCACCCGCCCGCAGGAAATTGGGGGGCTGGGAGGGAGGGAGCTGAAAATACACGTTTGGTATCAAAAATAAACACTTGGGGGGGTGGCAGGAAGATTCCCCCCAAATCCCTTCCTTCCCACCCACCCCAAAACAGGAAGAGATGCTTCCCTCTCCCATATTGAAAAGCCTCATTTAAAAATAGATTATACTATCAAAATGGCAAGGGGTGGGAGACAGGGAGATCTGGAGTACTGGCTGGAGAGGCCCCCCAGACGGGGACCACTCAAAAAAAAAAACCCTCCATTGGGAGGCAACAGGCAGGACCCCAGGGAGTTTGCAGACAAAGGAATGGCTTCTCAGTGGGAAGAACAGCAAAAGGGGTGTTCTTCCCTGGCCAAAATGTTGGTTGAGAAAAGGATAAACTGTCTGAGAGAAAAGTTGGGGAGGTGGGAATTGCTATCCCAAGGGTGTGATTCCTCCTTGCCCAGGACTCTCAAACTATTAAACTGTACAATTTCTTCCTGGACCCTTAGGTATAGCCAGGAATAATAAAACAAACTAGCTCTTCTTCCCACACCCCAAAATAGTGACAGGGCCCCCTCATCTCCCCAAGGGTAGGCTGAGAAATAAAGAAAGATCCTTCTCAAGCCAGACCCCGATTGTCTTGTATTGAGGAAAAAAATGAGGAGATGAAGGAGATGTCTAAACCACCCCCTAAAAGGATTGGGCCAGATTCCTCCCAGTGGCCTTCAAAAAATAAATAAATAAACCGTCCCTACCACGGAAGTAGGAGACGAGTAACGGCGGCCACTGAGGGACTGACAAAGAGAGAAGTTGTGTGTTCTCGGTGGAAGAGTTAGTGAGTGAGAGATCCTTCTTCCCAGGAATCCCCATCACAATCAAAGCACAAGTCAGTTAGTTGTTCTATGTTTCTCCTTGAGATGGCTGGCTGGAGAGAAGTTCAGGGGCATGGATAGAGTGACCCCAGAAGGGGGTGGTGGTGGTGGTGGTGGTGGTGGTAGTCATGGCTTCTGAGGCCCTGGGGAGAGCACCACGGGGGTCGAGAGGCCATCCACGCTGATGGAAGGGATGTGCACCTGTGCGCTGCCGCTGGACGGAAACTGGGGGAAAAATAGGGAGAGGTCATAGATGGGGCCATGCTTGTATCTCTCACCCTCTCCAAGATGGTGTGAGGGAAATCCTACCTGGAAGGAGAGCTTGGCTGGACTGCGGGGCGCAATGGGACTCAGGGTGCTCCAGAAGTGAATGCTGGGGGGCAGCGAGCTGGGTGTCAGCAGCACCGGGGTCTGTGAGGAAGGGTTGGTCAGAGCTCAAGTAAACAGAAGAAAGGTGTGGGAAGATGGAGGGAACTTGGCCTCAGCCCCACCATATATTTCCTACTCAGATTTCTATAGTTGTTCCTCAAAAGTTCACAGACCTGGACCATAACTACTAAGGCCATGCCCATGGTATATCAAACTCTCCACTCACCTTCTCTCAAGTTGCTGAGACCTCACTGGGCAAGACTACTCAGTAGTTCTATTCACTTGTTGCTTACAGACCTCACAAGTGACCATCCTCCTAACCGCTTTTGTCAATTTGCAATTCTTAGGTCCCTTCTGAATACCTCACTGGGAAACTCAGTAACAAAGCCCAGACCCATTACACACCCCCCACCTCCCCTGCTGCACTAAGGTTCCTTCAGCCAAGTCCTACCCAGAAATAGTTCCCATAGAAAGCCCGAGTCCTCTAAATGCCACCCACAAAGTCCCTAGATGGGCTCATTTTCAATTAAGGCCCCTCACTCCAGACTAAGCCTCAGCTCAGACAATCTCATTCAAAGGCTCCACCCTCCTAGGATTCAACCTCTAATTCCAGTCAGTCACCCTCCAAATGCCAATCCCTCTCATCCGGATGCTAGCCCCGCCCCTCGCAGATACTCACCAATGTATGCGTAGGTAGCAGAGAGGGCGTCAGCGCCGGTCCCGGAGCCTGAAGACCAGAGCCAGTTCCTGATCCGGGAGTCCGTTCAGGTCCTGGCCCACTCAGCAGGCTCGGGCTAAGTGGAAGTTCCAGATCTCGGGGCTTCCGGCCCTTCTGGGGCTGAGCAATCTCAGTGGTGGAGGCTGAGAGGCCGCCCACCGGGGCTGTTGTTTCCATAAGTACTGTGGGCAGCCGTGCCAGCAGGCCCTCCGTGGGAGGGACTTCCGGATCACCCTTGACAGCTTCCCGCACCAATCCTGTCTCCCCTGAAGCTTGTAACTCCTCCTTGGGTCCCTCCACTTTCACTTGTGGGGGCAATGGGCGTCCTGGACTTGACCCTACATTCAGCTCTTCTGACTTCTTGTTTGGGGCCTCAGGTGGGGTCAGGATGACCTGGGAGAAGAGTGAGCACAAAGGAGGTATATAAGGATGGAGGACTTTTTTTCCGATGGGCCAATTATTTCCCTGATATTTAGTCCTGGGGGCATGGCTGTACATGAGGGTATGTCCACCACTAAGACACTGGACTTCATGGAAATGAGGTTTTCTCTGCGGCAGATCCTTCTATGGGATAGGGGATCTAGGATGAGACAATTTAATGATGAGACATTAGGAGATAGAACCCTCATTCAGGACAACAGTGGCACTCAGAAATGTGCTTTTTTTTTTTTTTTTTGCTGGTCCTGGGATTTAAACTCAGGACCTTGGGCATTGTCCCTGAGCTTTTTATGCTCTAGTCTAGCACTATACCAGTTGAGATACAGCTCCACTTCAATTTTTTTGGTGCTTAATTGGAATACTTAATACTTAATTGGAAGACTTCTCTGTTCCAGTTGGCTTCAAAATGCAAACCTCAAATCTCAGCCTCCTGAGTAGCTAGGATTACAGGTGTGAGCCACTAGTGCCTGGCTCAGGAATGTGTTTTTACAGACCAGATGCATTTGCTTCACTGAGAAACTCATTAAGGTGCAGATCTAGGGTCCTGGCCCCAGACATACACAAATCAGATTGTTGGGCCCCAGCTATCTGTTGATTAACAAGCCGTCCAGGTGATTCTGATGAGTGCAAAGGGGTGAGAACCTGTGTATTAAATATGTGCAGAACGCCGTGTGCTGGTGGCTCACGTCTGTAATCCTAGCTACTCAGGAGGCTGAGATCTGAGGATCGTGGTTCAAAGCCAGCCCGGGCAGGAGAGACCGTGAGACTCCTATCTCCAATAAACCACCAGAAAACCGGAAGTGGCTCTGTAGCTCAAGTGGTAGAGCGCT
>NW_012267431.1:1323357-1327591 GCF_000151885.1 Dipodomys ordii
GCTGAGATCTGAGGATCGTGGTTCAAAGCCAGCCCGGGCAGGAGAGACCGTGAGACTCCTATCTCCAATAAACCACCAGAAAACCGGAAGTGGCTCTGTAGCTCAAGTGGTAGAGCGCTTGCCTTGAGCTGAAGAGCTGAGGGACAGCGCCCAGGCCCAGAGTTCAAGCCCCGCGGCCGACAAAAAAAAAAAAAATATGTGCAGAGCACCTACTACATGCTGAGGAGCTACTAACTGTACCATGCTTATCCTCCCTCTTCCTTCTCATGATTTGCAATAACTCTCACCTCTTTCTCAAAGGGAGCTTCCTTCCTTCCTTCCACCATGATTTAATAGGACTTCTATGTCCCTTCTGTCTTCCACAGCAACCTTCTTTAACCCTTTATTATGAATCTCCATGTTCCAGTACTTACCTGCAGGGGCAGGCCAGCTTCTTCCACCTCCAGGCAGGCCTCCAAGGGGTTTGGACTGGCACTCCTGCTCCTTGAGGGGGGTGCTGCTGCTCCTGCAGAGGCAGTGTTGGGGAGCACCGAGGCAGGCCGAGGGTGAGGAGGTACTTGTGGCTGTGGCTGCAGGGACTGGATTGTGAAGGTGGAATAGAGGCCCGAACGCATATATTCATTTCGGCTACTGCGTGCCAGGCTGCCGGGGCCTGCCATTCCTGCACTCTTGGGTGTACCTGGCTTTCCAGCAGTAGTGTCTCCAGGTGCAGCATGTGCAGCAGCAGGGGCAACATTTGCCACTGCAGAGGCTACAGACACTTCAGGCTGGGGTGGGCAGTCCTCTGTGGAGCACCCTGCAACTTCTGGGTAGGACACAAACTTGTAGACAAACTTCTGGCCACTCACCTTGCGGATTATATTCTGGAAAGGGAAGGGATAGATTTGAGGGCCTTAGAGGAAAAGGGGCAGGGTGGAAGGTGGGTATTGAAGGGTCCTTCTTCCCACTTGCTCTCACTTTGCTCATCTCTTTCTCAAGTTGTGGGCTGCCTTCTCACTGACTCTTTCTCTTCCCAGATGCCCCATCTCTTTGCCCCATCCCCACTTACTCCTTCTCTGCCCCTCCCCCACAATTCTTTATCCTTCCCTTCCCTATTCCTCAAAGTCTCCTGTTACTCTCAATCTTCAACCTTCCAACCCCTCCTCCCCCACCCCCCATACACCGTGGCTCCACTTCAGAATGGAACCCAATTATAGGAGTAGACTAAGACCCAGGGTTTAACAGGGTTGGATCTTGCAGGTGGCTGCTGGGACATAGATTTGAAGACTAGCCAGTTTAGTAGAGAAAGAAATGCCAGAAGAGACTAGATAGTACATTAATATAGGTGAATGGGGTTAATTATTGATATGGAGAATGATTTAAAGCTCTTGACACAGACAAGGAACAAAGCAGGTCACTGCTAAGAACGGGGAGATCTCATATTAGTACTGTGGTAGCGATTTAGGCTAAAGCACTAAGAAAAGGAAGTACCTGAAAGCAAGAGCATTTAGATATTGGTATAGATACTGGAGGAGGATTTCTGGTGTACGTGGCCCACAGCATGTTAGAACACATCTGCTGAGGCTAGGAAGGTGGCTCAGTAGTAGAGTGCTTGCCTCACAAGCATGAGGCTGATTCTTCAGCACCACATAAACAGAAAAAGCCAGAAGTGGTGCTGTGGCTTAAGTGGTAGAGCGCCAGCCTTGAGCTGAAAAGCTCAAGGCCCACAACCGGCCAAAAAAAAAGAGAACATATCTGCTCTAAAGTGTCTCAGGGTTGTTATGGTGGTCTCAGAAGACAAAACAAGGTAGCTTCATTAATATTGTTTTGGAAGTCTAAACCAAGGGAATAAAATATGTGAATGCAGTAAGTGCACCAGAGTGTACCAGTGGGGCACCAGAGTATTCTAGGGATACCCTTTTTTTGGTCAATTGTGGGGCTTGAACTCTGGACCTGGGAGCTGTCCCTGAGCTCTTGAGCTCAAGGTGAGCACTCTACCACTTGAGCCACAGTGCCACTTACAGTTTTCTGGTGGTTAATTGGAGATAAGAGTTTCATGGACTTTCCTGCCCAGGCTGGCTTTGAACCACAATCCTCAGATCTCAGCCTTTTGAGTAGCTAGGACTATAGGAGTGAGCCACTGGCACCTGGTGGGATGACTTTTTTATTGTGCCAGTCCTGAGATTTGAACTCAGTTCCTGGACACTGTCCCTAAGCATTTTTGCTCAAGGCTAGTGCTCTACCACTTGAGCCACAGCTCCACTTGAGGCATTTGTTGACATTGTTTTGGATGTTTCTGTTAAGAAAATCAAATGAAAACTGGTATAGATGTTGGAGGGGGGTCTGAGAGGATAGGATTAAGAAAATGTAAAATTTTAGCTGTAGGAATATGATGATGCCATAAATCAATTGTTAGAAATATTGAGAAGGACCAGTGTTATTCTGGGAATCCAAGAGAATAGCGTGTAGAGCTGGTACCACACATGTTCATCTGGAGGCTTTAGCTAAAAGAATAAGAGAAGGAAGGAAAGTGTTGGAGGTTCCAGAAAATTATGTAAGGAAATGTTAGTAAAGTACTATCAGGGTGGTTCTGACTCTAGGATTAAGACTATGGAATATTCTGGAGTAACAGAAGATTATGAAGTAACTGGGGTAGCCCAGCATTGGTCTAAATGTTCTAAGGGACCACTATGGGGCCTAGCCACTATTAACAATGCTTTCAAAGTTTTGGCTACAAGAATAAGGCAGGAAGTCAAAAGCAGGTGGCTCATGTCTGTAACATTAGCCACTCAGCAGGCTGTTATCTGAGGAACATAGTTTGAAGCCAGCTTGGATAGGAAAGTCTACAAGACTCATCTCCAACCTAAAAAGCTAGAAGTAGACCTGTGGCTCAGGCGATAGAGTGCCAGCCTTGAGGGAAAAAAGAGCTAAGGGACAGTGCCTAGGCTCCAAGTTCAAGCACTAGTATCAGCACATACACAAAAAGAATAAAGCACAAAAGCAATATATAGGGCATGGCTGGGCAGCATTGCTTTGGGAATCTCAGTGAGTAGGGTAAAGAGATGTCAGTATTAGTACTGCTGTAAGGGTTATAGTCAAAGCAGTAAGAAAATAAAACAACTGAGATAAATATTTGGGGGCCCAACATTGGTCTGAGAGTACCAGTAGATAAGATTAAATGTTAATATTGTTTTCAGAGTTCTGGCTGTAGCAACCACATCAAAAAATGAAATTTCTAATACAAATTTCAGAGGTCCAAGCCATGGGTCTCAGAGGCCATACCTTGTCATAGTAGTACCGCAAAGCCCGGCTGAGCTTGTCATAATTCATGTTGGTTTTGTTCTTCCGCAGCCCCCACAGCCGGGCCACCTCCTCTGCATCCACCAGCTTGAACTCACCACCATCCCGTGAGGTCCAGGAGATAATGTGGCCATTACCTTGCTCTCTCAGCAGCTGCAGCAGAAACTGCCACAGGGTCACAGATGGGTCCATTACTGGGGGAGCGCTCACGCCATCCCAGGGGTACCTAGAGGGCAGAAAGCTCAAACTGAGAAGCTGTGGAGAGAAGGGGCAGAGGATAAGACTCCTTTCTTATCATCGTGCCTCCTCCTCTGTCCCCAAATCCCACCACTATTTTCTTTGGGGGGGGGGAGAGGTAGAGATAGTTGGCAAGATAATGCCAAGGCCCAAATATTTCTATCCTACGAGTATATTATATTATGTAATAAGAAAGAACTCTGCCAGCTCTGGTGGCTCACACCTGTAATCCTAGCTACTTACAGAGGCTGAGATCTGAGGATCACAGTTGGAAGCTACTTTGAAAAAGAAAGTCTGTGAGACTCTTTTCTCCAATTAACTACTAAAAAGCTGGAAGTGGAGCTCTGGCTCAAGTGGTAGATGAGCAAGGAATCTATGGGACAGAGCCCAGGTCCTGAGTTCTAGCCCCAGGACCAGAAAAAGGAAGAAAAGCAAGCAAGCAAGAAAGGAAGGAAGAATGGAAAAAAATTAGAAATCTTTGATATGAAATTGAGTTTACAGGCCTTAAGATGAGAGAGAAAATTCTTGCTTATTTAGTGATGGCAATTTAATCATATGAGCTCTGAAAAGACAAAGGAAGCAGAAAGAGATCAGAGACAGAATAAAGAAGACAAAGAAAGCCGGGCGCTGGTGGCTCACACCTGTAATCCTAGCTACTCAGGAGGCTGAGATCTGAGGATCGTGGTTCAAAGCCAGCCCGGGCAGGAGAGACCGTGAG
>NW_012267431.1:1329486-1343110 GCF_000151885.1 Dipodomys ordii
GGGCGCTGTCCCTCAGCTCTTCAGCTCAAGGCTAGCGCTCTACCATTTGAACCACAGCGCCACTTCCAGCTTTTTTCTTTTTGCTTATGTGGTGCTGAGAAATCGAACCCAGGGCCTCAGGCATGCAAGGCAAGCGCTCTACCACTGAGCCACCTTCCCAGCCCGCACTTCAAATATTTTCATCTGTGGAGGAGGGATCAGACACCCATCTGTAAAATAGGATTTTTTTTTAGTAATTAGTGCAGTTCTTCAATATAGACGAATTTTGTGTGTGCCAGTACTGGGGCTTTTGAACTCAGGGCCTGGGCACTGTCCCTTAGCTTTTTTGCTCAAAGAGGATGCTCTATCATTTGAGCCACAGCTCCACTTCCTAAAGTAGGGATTAATCATTCTTTCTATGTAGATTAATGCCTGGGTATGACAAGCTGTAAATAAATATTAGTTTCTCATTTGTTCCTAATTCTTTATCTCCCATGCCCAAATCCTGAAAGCTCTAAAACCAGAAATCTTTATAACTCTTCTGGCAGCAAAACCCAATTTGAAACAAAACAAAGCCTTCTCTGGTCTTTATTGATTCTCGCCTAGCACAGATGTGTCTGCATTGTGCTGCAGAAATATGAAAGGAGCTGATGCCAGAGCTGAGGATGTTATGTAACGTATCATATGTGCACCACGCTACCTTTCTCAAATTGGAAAAATGTCTAATTCTTAAGCACATCTGTTCCCGGGGATTTTGGAGGAGGTCATGGGCTGTTATTTGTATTGGTATTGACTCTTTTATTCCTCCCATTAACTCTGATAAGTAGATCCCAATTGTCATGAATTTATAGATAAGGCATCTGTGGCACATGGTGTCTAATTGATGCCCACACAACTAATGACAGATTCTGCATTTGGACCTAAGCAGCCAAGTACCGGTGGTCTAAGCTTTTAACTATCAGGTTAAACTGCCCCTCAAGTTATTGGTCCCCTTTTAGCCCAGTCTTCAGAGAACAGGTTCCTTCCTATCAATCAATTGCTATTATTTCCTGAGAGCAAAGTGGAAATAAAACTTGACCTTCATATTCCCCAAGAGGATAAATATCATTCAAGCAACTGTCTGCCTGGCCGGGATTGCTGGATTAAGAATAAACCTAAATTGGAAGGTTTTATTTTATTTTAATTTTTTTTTTGGCCAGTCATGGGGCCAGAACTCTGGGTTTGGGCACTGTCCCTGAGCTCTTCAGCTCAAGGCTAGCGCTCTACCACTTGAGCCACAGTGCCACTTCCGGCCTTTTCTGCTTATGTGGTGCTGAGGAATCGAATCCAGGGCCTCATGCATGCAAGGCAAGCACTCTACCACTGAGCCACCTTCCCAGCCCCAATCGGAAGGTTTTGAAGAACCTCCTTCTATCATTTATAGCTTTGCCCTTTAATCTACAGCAAAATATACAATATGATCCTCTTATGGCAAAGCTTGCTCCAAGTCCATTCATCAGACACAGTCTTAAGCAACAGTCCAAGTCACAAAGCTATGGAGTGGCAGCTTAGGGTCCTGTCTCCAGAGGATGGAGACAGAGCCCCTCACTGAGTTTGTTTTGAAGGCTGGCTCCTTTCAGAGGCCCAGTGTTTGGTATGACTCCTGGTGGCAAAGAGCGGCACTGCCAACTATTCCTCTGAGCTACAGCAGAAGCCCTGGACTCTGGGCCTCTGCTGCTCATCTCTTCTCCCACTTGAAAAGAGTGCTGCAATAGATAGGTCTACTTTGTCCAGATGGGTTTACTTTTCTATCACCTCATCACTGAGCAAGCACTCATACTCAGGTAGTGACAACCATGGGCCAGTGAGGTAGCTGGGAGAAAGCAACAGACTGGACACATACACCCTACTCTAACACATTCCCTATCTTACTGGGGGAAGATAGATAAGCAAGGCAAACAAGTCAAGAGCCCGGCAGATGGTGAAAGGGGCTATGGGCAACATCCAAGCAGCAGCAAAGGAGCTGTTCTAGTTCAAGGCAAGGTGGGTGCTGAGGTAGCAGGTGAGCCAAGGTAAAGGAAGGGCTCTGAGCCTGGGTGCCAGCAGGTTGGAGGGATAAGTAAAGCCAGATAAGTGAAAGGGACAGGGAGAGAGGGAGGGAAGAAGGGAGGGAAGGAGGGAGGGAGGGAGAAAGGATGGCAGGAGACTGGACCAGCCAGAGGGAGACATTTTCAGACACTGTTAGGACTTGGATTTTGGATGAGACAGGATCCATAAGAGGGTTGTGAATAGAAGGCTGACAAGCTGTGTGTGACTTGGATATTAAACAGAATCCCTGTGGCTTCGGTGAGAACAGCAATTGGGGTGAAGAGGCTGTGATGGTCCAAGTGAGAGATGGTGGCAGCTGTGGAAGGGCTGAGAAGTGGGTTCTGGCTAAGATTCACTGAGAGATAGCATGGATAGTGTGCGGGGAGGTGTCAAGGTGAATCTAGGTAGGGGGCCTGATTACTTGGAAGGAGTTGAGAACAACTTAGATGGGAATATGAAGGGGGTGGACAGGTTTCAAAGGAACAAACAGAAGGCCAGTTTGGAGATGATTAGTTTCAGAGGCTCATTAGACACTCAGGGGTATGCTATGAAGAATAGTAATTTAAGAAATATAAACGCGCCGGGCACTGGTGGCTCATGCCTGTAATCCTAGCTACTCAGGAGGCTGAGATCTGAGGATCATGGTTCAAAGCCAGCCCTGGCAGGAAAGTCGGTGAAACTCTTCTCTCCAGCAAACCACCAGAAAACCAAAGTGGTGCTGTGGCTCAAGTGGTACAGCAATAGCCTTGAGATGAAAAGCTGAGGGACAGCGTCCAGGGCCAGAGTTCAAACCCCATGACCGACAAAAAAAATAAAAAGAAAAAAAAGAAATATAAACTGTCATGCAGCCCTTATAGTATGCATTGGTTTTGAACTCAGGGCCTGTGCTAGGCACATGCTCTACCATTTGAACCATGCTCCTCCTCAGTCTGCACTTTGAGTCAGGATCCCATTGTGTTTATCAGACTGGCCTTAAACACATGATTGTTCTACCCCCTACTACATGATAAAATTACAGGCATGCGCCACTATGTCCAACTCCACATACCTTTTGTTTTTAGTGCCAGTTCTAGGGCTTGAATTCAGGGCCTCATAACCTTGGTTAGCTTTTTTTGCTCAAGGCTGCCATTCTACTAGTTGAGCCACAAGTCTACTTCTGGCTTTTTAGTGACTATCTGGAGATAAGAGTCTGACAGCCTCCTCAACCTTGGGCTGGCTTCAAACCATGATCCTCACATCTAATATTATAGGTGGGAGCCACAGATGCCCAGCCGTACACTGCTTTAAACATTCAATCTTCATACCAACACCTTCATACCACTCTCTTTTTCCAGATGAGGGAATGGTAATGCAGAGTTGTCCGAAGTCATGAAGCTAATGCCAATGCAGCTGGAATTCATACCCAAACAAATAGCTGCAGCCAGCATTCCTAGCCACTCCTCACCATCAATTCTCTATGATGAGATAACACTGAAGAGACCTTAGAGGATCCTACACATATGGAGCAGGCCAGCTTCCTTGAAGTAGTGACATGTGATCTGAAGGAGAACAAAGGATGTTTTTGGCCAAGAGACCAGAACAGTACATACAAAGGCTACAAGCAACGCATAGTTCTCAGGAGAGCTCCTACTTCTGAGGCACAATCTATTCTCCCAGGAAGGGGAGTCATTTGTCCTGGGACAACTGTTTATACCAACATGAAGTTCTAATCCCTCCCAGGCAGAATTCATTCTTCCTCTGCATGATTCAATGCACTGAATAACCTATTTGCCCTTGCAAATCTGTTCTCCCAGGGTCTTTAGCTTTGTACTCTTCTGCTCTGTGTGGCCTTCAGTAAATTACTCAGCTACTCTGTTCCTGGTTTCTCATCTGTATAGCATAGGGATATTTTACTCTTAAAGCCACATGTACTCAAAAGCACACCTACCCTCAAAGGCTTTTTATGAGGATTAAATGTGCCAATACATGTGAAAGTCTTAGAAAATTTTCTCTGGCACATGGTAGACACTCAACATCTGTTAACAAGTACATCATCCTTCTCCCTCCCCCTCAATCTTGTGTTTTATCATGGCCTCCACCACCCGTCTTCTACCCCTTCCCCCACACTGCTTCAGCTACACTGGACTCTTTGAGGTTCTTTATCACAGCACGTGAGATCCTTCCTCAGATCTTTGTACTGGCTGTTCTTGCTGTTTGATACACTCCCTCCCTTTAGTGTGGCTTGCCTTGTGCCCAAGATTCCAACCACCCCAATACGCTATTCCTATCTGTCCTACTTCATTATTTCTCCTTAGCACTTGTCCAACACATTATCTAATTTTACTTGCTTATTTTTGACATAGCTCATCTTCCTTACTGTTAATAAATGTCTGTCCCACAAATGTAGGGATTTCTACCTGTTTTTCTTCTCTTCATCTCCAGAGTATAGAAGGTTCTGTCTGTACTCACTAGGTTTTTATTATATATTTGTAAATGTTTGAATAGTTCCGAACTAACACCTTACTAAATTCTCATATTCCTCCTCCTTCATCTGCTGCACATAGTGATGTCTAAGATGACTTCTCCCCACTTATTCATGCAACTATATATATATATTTGCTGATACTGGGGCTTGAACTCCGGGTCTGGGCACTGTCCCTTAGCTCCTTTTGCTTAGGGTTAGCACACTACCACTTCAGCTACAGCACCACTTCCTACTTTTCCTGTGATTAATTGGAGATAAGAGTCTCACTGGCATTCCTGCCTGGACTAGCTTCAAACCTTGATCCTCAGATCTCAGCCTCTTGAGTAGCTAGGATTACAGGTGTGAGTCACTGATGCCTGGCTCACTTACTGTACACCACGTACATTTTTAGGTGCTGAAGACAAAGCAATGAGGAATCAGACTAAATCTTGTATCAGAGAGAGACAGACAACATACAAATTATATGAGGTGTCGGACAGTGACAGAGGACAAAGGGAGAAAGAATGTAGAGAAGGGACATGAGACCTACTAGGTGTGCAGGATCAGATGCTCAGAGGGATGTTGGCTATTTTCTTTATACAAATAGCATTTTCAGAAACATTTTTATATATGTGCCTTTTTGTATTCCAAGCACCAGTGATGAACACATGATTTACTGAAATAACACAACCCAGATGCAGTGCAACGAAAGCACTCTCAGAGCCATCTTTTCTATCTGTGCCTTTACATGGTGTGTTACATATATCACACTTCTGGAAACACACCCTTTCAATAACACTCACCTTATTCACAACACCACTGGTATCCTTGGAAATATCTTCTTTTTTGGGGGGGGGGAGGTCTGGTCATGGGGCCTGAACTCTGGGCCTGGGCGCTGCCCCTCAGCTCTTCAGCTCAAGACTAGCGCTCTACCACTTGAGCCACAGCGCCACTTCTGGCTTTTTTCTTTCGGCTTATGTGGTGCTGAGGAATCGAACCCAGGGCCACAGGCATGCAAGGTTAGCGCTCTACCATTGATCCACCTTCCCAGCCCTCCTTGGAAATATCTTAACATGCATCTTGCAGTAATGTGTTCCCCACACTGGGTGTGCGGCACATTCTTTAGGGGTTGTCATTGGAAGAGGGTCCTTGAAGGTACCTTGCAGAGATTTGAGAATAGTGTTGGAGCCAATGCAAAAGAGAATAGCCAATGCAAAGGTCCTGGGGCTGCTTGTGCCTTCTGTGTTTAGAGGGATAGCAAGAGAGAGGCCAGCAAGGTGAAAATCACACTGGAGCACAGGTCTGGGATTGGAAGAGAGGTGAAGAAAGTTATGTCAGAGGAAAGTCCTGTTTTATTAATTAACAGGAATTCTGTCTTTATACTAGAGAGAAGTCTAGTTCTAAGTCCTGTTTTAGAAAAAGCAAAAGGTACAGGGAGAAAGTGATTAAGTTAATCATCTAAGGTCACACTGATACTGGGACTGGGGGTAGGTGGGTAATAAGATCGGCTGTGGAACAGTGATGGTTCTATAGGCTCTGTGGGCAGAAGGAACAGCAGAAACAAAAGCCTAGAGGTGGGAACTAATTTGGTTTCTAAAGAATGGGGTCTCACACAGGGTACAATGAGGTGAAAGAGGAATGCCTTAAAAAATGTTCTAAGCCGGGTGCTGGTGGCTCACGCCTGTAATCCTAGCTACTCAGGAGGCTGAGATTTGAGGATTGCGGTTCAACGCCAGCCAGGGCAGGAAAAGTCCATGACTCCTTTTTGTTTGTTTTTGACCAGTCCTGGGGCTTGAACTCAGGGCCTGGGCTCTGTCCCTGAGCTTCTTTTGCTCAAGGCTAGCATTCTACCACTTAAGCCCCAGCGTCACTTCTGGCTTTTTATGTGTATGTGGTACTGAGGAATCAACCCAGGGATTCATGCATGCTAGGCAAGCACTCTACCACTAAGCCACATTCCCAGCCCTGTGAGACTCTAATCTCCATAAAACACCAGAAGACCAGAAGTGGCACTGTGGCTCAAGTGGTAGAACGTTTGCCTTGAGCTGAAGAGCTAAGGGTCAGTGCCCAGGCCTAGAGTTCCAGCCCCACGACCTACAAAAAAATGTTCTTGTGCTGAGTACTTACTGGGGTCACCTTTAAGAAAGGCATTTTTACCTTCCCTATGTCTCAGTTACTCAATACCTGTCTCACAGGTCTATGGTGAGACTTAGAGGAGGTAGTGAATATAAATCACTGGTACTTAGCAAGTGCTCCATAAATGTCAGTGACTATTGGTATTCTCATTGTTATCACTAACAAATTTGTTTACTGTAATAATACAAAATGTCTTAGTGGCTAAAGAGTGTCTGTGAGAAAAGTCTGCTCTGCAATAAAAACGTTCTGAGTTTAGCAGAGGCCAGTGGCTCATGCCTGTAATCCTAGCTACTAAGGAGGCTGGGACATAAGGATCACAGTTCAAAGCCAGTCTGGCCAGGAAAGTCTGTGAGACTCTTATAACCCAAAAGGCTAGAAGTAAAGCTGTGGCTCAAGTGGTAGAGCATTAACCTTGAGCAAAAGAAGCTCAGTGATAGCACCCAGGCCCTGAGTTCAAGCCCTAAGTCCGGCATACACACATACACCTACACACCTATACACACATGGGCACATGCACACATGTGTGCGCGCAACATGCACACACACACACGCGCGCATGCGTACGCGCGCACACACACACACACACACACACACACATTCTGAGTTTAGCCAGGCGCTGGTAGCTCATGCCTATGATCCTGGCTACTCAGGAGGGCGAGTTCTGAGAATCCTAGTTCAAAGCCAGCCCAGGAAGGAAAGTCTGTGTGATACTCTTTTTTTTTTTTTTAAATTTTATTTTATTTTATTTGTGAACATACTGTACAGAGGGGTTACAATTGCATGGGCAGGATAATACGTACATTTCTTACCAAGCATTGCAGCCTCCTCCTTTGTTTACCCTTCCCATCCCTTCCCAGCCTCCCCCCTCCCATGTGTGATACTCTTATCTCCACTTAACCACTAAAAAGCCAGAAGTGGAACTGTGGCTCAAGTGGAAGAACACTAGCCTTGAACACAAAAGCTCAAGGACAGTGCCAAGGCCCTGAATGCAAGCCCCAGGATCAGCATACACACACATTCCTTGCAACAAGTACCCAGGCTAGGCTGACCTACTAAGGGACTGGGGGAGGGGTGTCAGGGAAGATCCGTCTGGCATATCTTTTTGTAGGTCATAGGTCTTGAACTCTGAGCCTGGGCACTACCCCTCTCAGCTCTTCAGCTCAAGGCTAGTGCTCTACCACTTGAGCCACAGCACCACTTCCAGTTTTCTGAGTGGTTTATTGAGATAAAAGTCTCACAGACTTTGCTGCTTGGGCTGGATTTGAACCATGATCCTCAGATCTCAACCTCCTGAGTAGCTAAGATTACAGGTGTGAGCCACTGATGCCTGGCTGGAAGGAACTTTTTTTTTTTTTTTGTAAGTGCGCTGGTCCTGGTCCTTAAACTCAGGCCCTGGGCACTATCCTTGCACTTTTGTGCTCAAGGCTAGTGATCTACCACTTTAAGCCACAGCTCTATTTCTGGCCTTTTGGTAGTTAATGGGAGATAAGACTTCCCAGACTTTCCTGCCCAGGCAGGCTTTTATCCTTGGTCCTCAGATCTCAGGCTCCTGAGTAGCTAGACTTACAGGGATGAGCCACCAGCACCTGGTAGGACCTTTTTTTGTGTGTGTGCAGTCCTTGAACTTGGGGTCTGGGTGCTATCCTTGAGCCTCTGTGCTCAGGGATAGCACTCTACCACTTGAGCCACAACTCTACTATAGGTTTTTATTGGTTAATTGGGGATATGAGTTTTAAGGTCTTTGCTGCTTGGGCTGGCTTTGAACTGAGATCATCAGATTTCAGCCTCGAGTAGCTAGGATTACAGGCACGAGCCATCAGTGCCTGGCTAGGAAAAATCTTCTTGAGAGAGGGATAGCAAGCACTGGACACATGGGAGGACTTAAGAGGGTGTGAGTGCCAGCATAGGGATAGCATGAAGCCAATTAACCAATCCACTATAAGGGGTAAGGGGATCTGGCTCATCTTCTAGAGGCAGAGTGAGCAGAAAAAACTTTCTCCTGTACAATAGTGGAGGAGAGGAAAAGCCATTACAGTGATTTAAAGTGAGAGGACTGAATATAAAATGACTGAATATAAAACACTAAACTGACCCACTATTGAAAGGGAGGAATCTATAAATAAAATAGTTAAGGAAATGGGCTGATGAGTATGTGAATACAAACATGTAGACCAATCTACTATAAAGTGTGGGGAGTAAAGCCATGAACTGAGGGGCATTAGGGCGTTGAAGGAGGCAAGAATACAAACTCAGATGGTCTCACCATTAGAGGTGAGTGTACTGCTGGATACATAAGGCGGCACGAATTGATTCACTACAAGGAACTGGGAGGGGTGGAATATAAACAAGGCCACTGACCGGTCTCCTGAAAGTTGAGACCTGAAGAAAGATAAACACTTAAACGCACCTACTATTAAGGGGGTTGGACAATGCCACAGACTGCCTCCCAGTAAGGTGGGGGGGGGCGAGGGGGGGAAAGACCATGGACGAGTCCACCGTAAGTTAGGGTAGGGAGAAATAAAAGCACGCAGACCGATCCATTATACAGCCGGAAAGGGTGGTTACGCCACAATCAGATTCACTACAAGGGACGAAGGGAGGGGCAATGCACACGCAGGTCACCAACCCTTGTGGTGGCTATAGGGAGTCCAACACCAGGAGGCCACAGGACAAGCCACATCCCCTGTGCGGGGGTGGGAAGGATACGTGGGGTCACAGACAGGGCCCTCCACCCTTCAGGCCCAGAGCTCACCTGTGTGTGGCGAGGTGGCAGTGTTGGCAGCTCCGGGGGGCGGGGGCTCCATACGCAGCCCCACCGCCCCCCAGGCCCGGATTCTGAAGCAGCAGTAGCGGTGGTGGCGGCAGCACCTAGAAGCCGCCCCAGCGTTTCTCCACCGCTCACGTGGGCCCGGGGTGGGAGGAGGAGCCAAGCATCCCGCCGTTCCCCTATTGGCCAAAGCATCAGGGACCAACTACACCGCTTTGGAGCTGGGGGGCGGGCCCTATCCTATAGAGCTATGCAATGATTGGCTTGAAGGAGTTGATGGACTGGCTGGAGAGGTGCTTGCATTCGCTGGCGCTCCACCCCGATTGGTTCAAGTAAGACTGAACAACTGATTGGTTTAAACAGGATTGATGGCAGATGAGGAGGCACCGAGCATAGGGGGTGGGTGAGTCCTGCTTTCAGTTGATTGGTAGAGACTCCGAGACAGCTGCCAAAACACCAAGCAGGCAGTGCTGCACACCATGCCGCCCGGCGGAAACAGGACTTATATAGAAATGGGTGTAGCAGCCCGCGGGGAAAGGGTCAGGTGGGCTCTGCGTAGGCAGGCAAGGTAACTATATATATGGTGATTGGCCAGAAAAGACAAATTTAGAAACAAGCAGGAGGGCTGGATGGCTGCCAAATACGCAAAGGAGCTGAGTGGCAGAAATTAAATGTATACAAAGAGGGCAAGGTAGAGCTGTAGCCAGTTCCAAGAGGACGGACCCTGGGGTCTTCCATAATCAAGGTAAGGTGGTCTCAACTGAGACGAGGGGCTGGAGCAGGTAGGGTGGTATTTGTACCCACTAGTGAAACCTGAAGTTATTTAGAAGCAGGAGGAAGACTATGGTTGGGTATGGGTGTTACTTAGGGTATTTCAGGAACCACTGAGGCATAGGAGAGGGGAAAACCTTAGGGCCAGGACTGAATGGCCCCTGGCAGTGGGAGCAAATCACTTTTAATTGGTCCATTCTCTATAGCAGTTTAGGAAAAGGAACAAAGGGTGAGGTAGGGCTCAGGCTGCTAAGATGACTGAAAAGTGGGCAAAGTATAAAGTGACAAATGCTACTTGGCTAGACAGGACTTCCAGGATGATTTTAAAGGTTCTACCCAGAAACCCTATCTCTGGGTGTCCTAGTAACTTTGTGCTCTAGAAACAGGACACACTGGCCACCATCAGGGCTTAGGGGAAAAAGAAGGGCCATGTGACTCCAAGGCATTTAGGCTCTTTAATGTCAGAGGATGGGAAGTAGTAGTCAATGGTGAGCTGGCTCTGGGAAATTCTGCAGGCCCTGTAGTTCTCTCAGCCCCTGCAAAAGAAGTTAGAAAAAGTTGAATAGGTTAGGGCCAAGCTTCGCCCCTGCTTTCCCTAGACTCCTCTTTAGAGGGAAAAATAGTCCTGCTCTACTTTGGTTTTCTCCCTTCTTAACCACCCTACACATATCTGGGGGTAGTGTGGGAGTGGAGTTGAGCTGTTCTCACCTCTAGCAACATGTGGATATGAGCCTTGATATTCATGGAGTCCTTGGTGAGGCTGTTGCTGAGCCTGGAGAAAAGAAACAAGAGAACAGTGGGGCCCACTTTTGATTATGAGGTTGACCCTTCATCATTTCAAGAACTGCCTGTATCCTGGAGGACTGCCACTCAAGACTAGCTACCACCTGGACTACACTGATTTAAAGGTAACAGAATGCCTACTTATGCCAGGCAGTTTTAGGCACTGGGGAGAAAGACACAGACTGAAGAAACAAAATCTCCTGACCTCATGGAGTTCAAATTCTTGCTAAAAGAGACAAATGAATGACAGAACAAAATACATGGTATGCCAGATGGCTGTTAAGAATAAGGAAAATTTGAACAATCAGGGAAGATAAGGAGTAGGGGAGTAGAGGCTTCAGTTCTAAATAGAGTTAGGAATGACTTCACTGAGCATTTTTTGAGACAAGGTCTCATTATGTAGTTCTGGCTGCCCTTGACCTACTGCATCAGCCTCCCAAGTGCTAGGATTACTGTTCTACATGTTCATTCCTGGCCACTGGAAAGCATTTGAATAGTCTTATTAAAGTGTAGTGAATAATGTGGTTATATTGGGGATGGGTATTCCACATGGGTCGGCCAATACAAAGGCACCAAGGTGGCAGTTGTGTCTGGCATGTTTGAGGCACAACCAAGAGGTCATTGGTTGCAGAGTAAGTAAAGGGGGCTTCTAAGAGGTGAAGGTATAGAGGTAAGAGGCAGACTGTATAAAGCCTGCAAGGCCATAGTAAAAGACCCTTGCTTTTACACTAAATGAGGCAAGAGCTGGGGGAGGGGTGGGAAAAAAAGGAAGCAAAGAAGGGATGCATCCATTTGTCTGTGGAGCAGAGAAACATGGAAGCAGCAGTCCAGTGAAACCGATACTACAATAGTCCAAATAAGAGATAGAAGATCAGCTGGGCGCTGGTGGCTCATACCTAAAGCTTGGCTACTCAGGAGGCTGAGATCTGAGGATTAGGGTTCAAAGCCAGACTGGGCTGAAAAGTCCCCATGAGACTCTTATCTCCAATTAACCACCAGACAGCTGGAAGTGGAGCTGTAGCTCAAAGAGGTAGGGCTAGCCTTGAGCAAAAGAGCTCAGAGACAGTGCCCAGGCTCTGAGTTCAAGCCCAACTGACAAATAGAAGCTCAGACCACTGTGGTGGCAGTTGGGGTGCTGAATATGACTGGACTTGGTAGGGAATGGGGAGGATGTAATATGAATTGAGAGGCAACAGTATTTACTAAAATGTTGCATGCCCAGGTATGAAAGAAAGGACTCAAGGAAGAGGCCAAGGCATAAACAACTGGGAATCTAGATTGACAGAAACCACCCTAACCTTCCACTATTGAGTCACATAGTCAACTCCCTTTGTTCAACCTTTTTGGACCAGGTCTAAGTCAAAAAGAATCTGCATGGGCAAAAAGGGCCAAGGATTGCTTTTCTGAAAAATGAAGTGAAAAGAAAATGAATACAAGTTAAATAGCAGAAAGATCTTTCCCACAGAAAGGCAAGAGGAAGGAAAGAACTTTTTGAGGATTAACCAGGAGGCCAAAGCATTAGAAATTAAGTGAATGGTGATATGGTATCAAATAAGGAGGCAGATCACAAATAAGGGGCTAGATCACATACATAGTCTCCACAGTATAAGGAATGCTGGTTTTATTGTACTATTAAGGTAGGATTCAGTTTGAATGGTAGGTGAAACTACCATGTAAAGAACAGAAGATGTTAAGTGAAAAAATATGAACCCAGCGAAAATAATGTCTCCACATTTGTATTGCCAGCCCAGACCTGTCTCCTGAATCCAATCTATGACTTTTATCTCCAAAAATCCATTTCAGCATTTAATAAGCACCTCATACCAACAGGCTCCTGACTGAACTCCTGCTCTTCCTCTACCAATACATTCTTCTCCATTTCAGATAATGACAACTCTATCCTTCCAGTTACTCTACAAAAACCTAGAGATCTGTCTTTCATTTCCTATCCCTCCAGTGCTGGGGATTGGATGCAGGGCTTCATGCATAGCAAATACCAGATCCTGAGTACAAGCCCCAGTTCCACCATAAAATTAGTTTATGCATGGTGCTGGTGGCTCACACCTGTAATCCAAACTACTCATGAGGCTAAGATCTGAGGGTTGCAGTTCAAAACCAGCCTGGGCAGAAAAAGCCATGAAACTCTTATCTCCAAATAAATATAAAAAAGCAGAAAATGGAACTGTAGTTCAAGTGGTAGCGTGCTAGCCTTGACCCACAGAAGCTGAGTCACTGCCCAAGCCGTGAGTTCAAGCCCCAGAACCAGCACACACAAAAAATTAGTTTAGCCGGGTGCTGGCGGCTCACACCTGTAATCCTAGCTACTCAGCAGGCAGAGATCTGAGAATCAGCCAGCCTGGGCAGGAAAGTCGGTGAAACTCTTATTTCCAATTAACCAAAAACCTAAAGTGGCGCTGTGGCTTAAGTGATAGAGTGCTAGCCTTGAGCTCAAGAGCTGAGAGACAGCATCTAGGCCCAGAGTTCAAGCCCTACAACTGACAAAAAAAATCAGCTTAACAGTACAAGCTTTTGGAAAGGCTATAAAAAAGGAGAGGAGGGCTGAGAAGGTGGCTCAGTGGTAGAGTGCTTGCCTTGCATGCATGAGGCCCTGAGTTCAATTCCTCAGCACCACATAAGCAGAAAAAGCTGGAAGTGGCCTTGTGGCTCAAGTGGTAGAG
>NW_012267431.1:1343425-1353642 GCF_000151885.1 Dipodomys ordii
AAGGAAGGAAAGAAAGAGAAAGAAAGGAAGGAAAGAAAGGAAGGAAGCAAGGGAGGGAGAAAAATGAAAACTCATTAATTACCAGTGGTACACAAAAAGGTTGCTTTAATATATTTCTACTGAGTTAATGAAATAGTCATGTTATACTGTTTCAATAATTCCATATTTATGAGATATGGAGATATACTTCTAATCAATAAAAAATACAGAGACTCCCCTCTCCAAACAAATATGCTAAAACATAAGAACTGCAGGTTATTTTGTTTACATAAAGTAACTAGATAGTTACTTTGAAGTGTTAAAGTTTTTTTTTTTGGGGGGGGGGTCTGGTGGTGGAGCCTGAACTCTGGGCCTGGGCGCTGTCCCTCAGCTCTTCAGCTCAAGGCTAGCGCTCTACCACTTGAGCTAGAGCGCCACTTCCAGCTTTTTTTCTTGCTTATGTGGTGCTGAGGAATCGAACCCAGGGCCTCAGGCATGCAAGGCAAGCGCTCTACCACTGAGCCACCTTCCCAGCCCCTGAAGTGTTAAAGTTTTAAAAGTAGGGTTAGTGATATAGACTCAAATCCTTACTCTTTGAAAGATGAAGCTTTATTAGTTGTAATATAGCAATATGAAAGTCAACCATAATTTTCCATTACACTAATAGACCAGGTCAATATAGTAAAAAAAATTAGATAAAAGATGCTGGGAAGGTGGCTCAGTGGTAGAGTGTTTGCCTTGCATACATGAGGCCCTGGGTTCGATTCCTTAGCACCATGTATGCAGAAAAAGCCGGAAGTGGCGTTGTGGCTCAAGTGGTAGAGTACTAGCCTTGAGCTAAGAGCTAAGGGACAGTGCCCAGGCCCAAAGTTCAGCCGCCACAACCGACAAAAAAAAAAATTGAATAAAAGAATGGACGCTAGCAAATACCTCATTGGAAGGAAAGTCAAAAAGCCTCAAAAATTTTAAATATATTAGAAAGGCCTAGGAATTGTGACACAGATATATTATAAAAACTGGGTGGGATGACGGTGGTTCCCACCTATAATCTTAGCTACTCAGGAGGCTAAGATCTGAGGATCACGGTTCAAAGCCAGCCTGGGCAGGAAAGCCCATGAGACTCTTATCTCCAGTAAACCACCAGAAAACCAGGAGTGGTGCTGTAGCTCAAGTGGTAGAGTGCTCCACTTGAGCTTAAGAGCTGAGGGACAGTGCCCAGGCCCAGAGTTCAAGCCCCATGACTGACCAAAAAAGAAAAAAAGAACTGGACTTGGAGCAAACAGCCAGTAGCTCATGACTGTAATCTTACTAAAGAGGCTGAGATCAGAGAATAACAGTTTGAAGCCAGCCTGGGCAGATAAGTTTCTATATCTAATTAACCAGCAAAAATCCTAAGCCCAATTAACCAGTAAAAAATCCAGAAGTGGATTACAGAAATGAATGTAGGAATAAACATAGCCAAGGAAAAATTTTAGATTAGTAGTCACACTATGAGCGGTTGTCTGTGTGTATTCCTCCATTTAAACCATGCTTGCTTTACTTGGCAGTTTCTTTACCATGCTAGACAATGTCCCCTTTCCTAGGAATGCTCTTCCCCATGGCTTGTTCACTCAATCAAATGTCACTTCCTCTGGAAGACTTCCCTATGTACATTTCAAAGCCTTCATCCACAGTCCCAAATGCTGTTCCCTGTTCCAAACCTAAAATTACCTGGAGGCCATCCTTTCTCTCCCCATCACTACCACATCCACCTGCTTCTATTACCATTTTAATTTACTTCAAGTATGCCCTTACAAACTTCTTCACCAGTCTACTATATATTGTGTAATAATTTGGTCAGTTGGGGAATAGACAAAAAATTTCTCCCTTTATAAAGCTTGTAACCTGGACTTTGCATAGCTCCATTGCCCAGCACACAAGATGTACTGGATTTGAGTCCCAGCAGTGCAAAAAAAAATTTTTTTTAACGTATAACCTAATTGGAGGAAACAACAAATGAAAGAAATTACAGTGTAAGCCAGGTGCTGGAGTCTCATGCTTGTAATCCTACTCAGGAGGCTGAGATCTGTGGATCGTGGTTCAAAGCCAGCCAGGCTGGAAAGTCTGCGAAGTTCTCATGTCCAATAAACTACTCAGAAAAAGCTGAAAATGATGCTGTGGCTCACATGGTAGAGCGCTAGCCTTGAGCAGAAGAAGCTCAGGGACAGCATCTAGGCCTGGAGTTCAAGCTCCAGAACAAGCAAAAAAAAAAGAAGAAAGAAAGAAAGAAAGAAAGAAAGAAAGAAAGAAAGAAAGAAAGAAAGAAAGAAAGAAAGAAAGAAAGAAAGAAAGAAAGAAAGAAAGAAGAAAGAAAGAAAGGGAAGAAAGAAAGGAAAGAAAGAAGGAAAGAAAAGGAAAGGAAGAAAGAGGAAGGAAGGAAGAGGAAGGAAGGAAGGAAGGAAGGAAATAGAAAGAAAGAAAGAAATTACATATTGGGAGGTGATATTTACAGGGGAGAGAGGGGAGTGGGGAGAAAACACAGAGGAGTCAAGAGTGCTATTTAAAAGTAATAAAAGTTAGGTTACAGCTGGGTGCAGGTAGCTCACACTTGTAATCCTAGCTACTCAGGAGGCTGAGAGCTGATGATCACAGATGGAAGTCTGCCTGGGGAAGGAAAAGTCCATGAGATTCTTATATCCAGTAAGCTATCAAAAACCCAGAAGTAGGGCTGTGGCTCCGGTGGTACAGTGCTAGTCTTCAGCAAAAGAAGCTTAGGGATATTGGCTAGGTTTTGAATTCAAGCCACAGGACCAACACACACACACACACACACACACACACACATTAGGTCACAAAAAGACTAATTGAAATAATATCCAAGACAACAGAGAAGGAAGGAAGCCATATGAAACATGCCCTGCAGGCAGACAGACCACTGTATTTGTCATCAGGTGCAACCATTCAGTAAGAGCAGGAAAACCAGCAGAACATGATGTGAGAGATAACTTGTTTTATTGTTGCTGACATACAGGCTGCAACCACATGGACCTGCTCATAAATGAACTATGTAGGACAGGATAGTCCCTCTGGAATGTAAGCCTTCTAAGACTTTGTCTTGTACCCGTCTTCATTCCTACCACCAAACACATTCTGGTATATAAGAGATGCTCAATAAATATTTTTGTGAACCAACAACACAAAAACCATTTACTGGGTGTTAATTATGTGCCACATCTGGGGTGGAACTATGTATCCCCGCCTTCATCAGCCCTAAGTAACAACCCAGGTAGCCATGGGGAAGAGTGTTGAAAATGGTAGCATTTTTGTGTTATTTATGTGTGTTGCTGTGGATGGAACTCAGAGCCTCAAGCATTCTAGGCATGCACTATACTAGTGAGCTACATCTCTGGTCAATATTGGTGTTTTTAGACACTATCCTCAAGCAAGACTTACTCTGTGAGGAGAGAGCTCTTACGATCAATAAACTTGAGTGCTTCTGCCAGTGTCAACTCCAGGAAAAACCCATATCCCAGGGCTACATAGATGCGTGAAGTATCTGAGCTGAGAAAAGAAGTCGGAGGATGTATCAGAAGTCCTTATTACTTACTGTGTAGCAAAGTATACAGTTCCTTTGTTTTTTACTACCTCCCCTTCCCCAAACTGAGGCATTGGAAGGGCAAGGATTTTGACCTATTTTATTCACTGTTACATCCCCAGCATCTGGCTCATATTCTGATGACGTATAAAAGCATTGTGCTTGGTACACAGAAAACACTAAAAGAGTATTTACTGTATGAAGGAAAAGGTAAGCTTAGCCCTGTGGACTCAGAGAGGTGGGAAGACACTTACACCACTGTGTCAACGAAGAAGTTACAGCCCAAATCCACCTGCATATATAACTCCGAGTGATTAGCTTCCTGTAGGGCCAGGGAAAAAGAGGTAGGGGTCATTGGTCAATTTCTTAGTCCATTAACAGGTTTTGATCTGGGGTTTCTCTTCCCATCTCGCTTATTTATTCCACTTCTTCCAAATAAAAACTGATACCCTACCCAGAAGTCTTTACCTGGAGTCGCTCAATGACATTTTTCAGCTGAAGGTATGTGGCCAGCTGCTCATATACTTTGTCTCGATGGTCCAATACTTTTCTGATAAGATGAAAATACAAACTCATAGGCACTATTCCTTTTGGAAAAATCCCACGTTATGCCCTAACAGGCATTCTAAGCCAAGCATGGAGTTACATACTTGCAATATCAGAACTCAAGAGGCTTAGGTAGGAGAATCCCAAGTTTGAGACCAGACTGGCCTACATAATGAGACCCTATTTCCAAAACAAAATACACTTTTTAGTTCTTATGTTAAGTTTGGACTCTGGGTCAAACTGCCTGGGTGTAAATCTGAACTGTATTATTTACTAGCTGTGTGACTTTGGCAAACAATAAACCTGTTTGGGACTTAGTTTCCACAATTATAAAACAGAGATGACAATATTTCTTAGTAAGAATCCTTAGTCTTTTGTAGCTTTTTTTTCCCCCCAGGGCTGAGGGCTGAACTCCGAGCCTTGTGCTCGCCAGGGGGGCACCCTTCCGCTGAGCTAAACTCCCAACCCCAGTAAGAATCCTTAGGATCATTTCTTCCCACAATGCACTTAGAATAATGCCCACTACTTATCACTATTTTCCAAGGCCTCATGCTAATCAAAATGGCCCTCCCTCAACCCTGAAATATCCTCCACCTTTTAGGATGCTCACCAAGTCCTACTTGTGAACACTTGCTGAGATTAATTACAGCAATGCTTTTTTTTTTTCTCCCATTACTGGAACCTGAGCTCAGGTTCAAAATCAATGGGCTTTCTTATTCATGGCCTGCACTCTACCACTTGAGCATGAGTCCAGCCCAGTTTTTTGGTGATGAGTTCTTGTGGACCTTTCTGCCTGGGATGGCTCTGAACCACAACCTTCCAAATCTCAGCTTCCTAAGTAGCTAAATTATAGGCTTCAGCTACCAGCCCAGCTGCTTTAAGTTTTCACAATTAATGAATCTCTTGTGTTTCAGCCATCAGTTAATTTTTTTTTTGTCATTCATGGGGCCTGAACTCTGGGCCTGGGCGCTGTTCTTCAGTTCAAGGCTAGTGCTCTACCACTTGAGCCACAAAAGCCACTTCCCTTTGTTTCTGCTTATGTGGTGCTGAGGAATCGAACCCAGGGCCTCATGCATGCAAGGCAAGCATTCTACCACTGAGCCACCTTCCCAGCCCCTTAAATTCTATTTTAAAAACACTTTTGACAAGGTCTCTCTGTAATCCAGGCTCGGTGTCCTGAGTGGTATCTGTGACCATTTGACTTCTGCTACATTTTTTATTTTTTGGTCAGTCATGAGGCTTGAACTCTGGGCCTGAGTGCTGTCCCTTAGCTCTTCAGCTCAAGGCTAGCACTCTAGCAGTTGAGCCATAGCGCCATTTCCGGCTTCTTTCTGTTTATGTGATGCTGAGGAATCGAACCCAGGGCCTCATGCATGCAAGGCAAGCACTCTACCACTGAGCCACCTCCCCAGCCCCCGCTACTTTTTTTTTTAAAACAAGGATTGCCCACTGTTAGAAACCGCAAACCACCAAATGAAGTTTCACAAACTACCCCATGTTACAGATGAGGCACGTTTGTGAGGTACAGAATGGCCAGGTAGAGTGTGTTGTGTTCACATGGCTAAGCCAGGACTACCCCAAGAACTCTGGTTCTGGAACGCCAGCTCTATCTGATAAGTAGTATCAAAGGCCATTCTGCTAAGAACATCAAGTTCCATCCAAAATGTACCCTGGATGTCACCCCTCTTTCGATTGCTTTGCCCACCAATCCGATGGCTTGACCCTAATTCAGAACGCCCAACCCACCACGTGGAATGTTCCGAATGCCCCACCTCCCGCGCTGTCCCTCACCGCAAGTCCCGCTGCAGCACGTCACTGATAAAGGCCTCATAGCGCAGCACTTTTTCCCCCGTGGCTTCCACAGCCCGGCGTTTAGGGGGCGTCGCCATAATTGGCTCCTGGGGAGTGAGGAGAGGGAAAGGCCACATTAACCACTCGTTTTATCTTAGGCACACCTATCTCTGCCCTTTCAATATTAGGAATAGACTCATTCGGGTAATGTTTGGAGATTCCGAATTCTTCCCATCTCAACTTCGGGACTTATTGACCCGGGACACCCACATGCGCCCCTTACCTCAGGCCCGTCGGCAATAAGAATTGTTGGTGTGAACCGCGGCTTCCGGGAGGCGCGGGTAAATGACGTAGGCAAACACGCTGGCCAACCAGATAGCCAGACGGGGAAGGGGGACATTCCGAACGGAAGAAGACCGACCAAAGGGAAGAGGACAGAGGCGGGACTTTACGGAACTGCTGAGGTCACGGAAGACTGCAGAGCCTGGAAGCCCCGGCTGTGTAGCCCTAGAAAGCCCAGTGGTGTACTTCGAAATCGGCGCTTGGAGTCTGTGGGGACTATGTTTAGCAGGTGTGGGGGTGTGCAGTTTAATGAGCTTTGGAAGGGTTGGGGGCTGAGACAGGACGCATAGGTGGAATTAGGGCGAGGGAATAAAGTATTTATAATTTAAAAAGCAGGGCCAGGCGCCGATGGCTCACGCCTGTAATCCTAGCTACTCAGGAGGCTGAGATCTGAGGATCACGGTTCAAAGCCAGCCCAGGCAGGAAAGTCCATGAGACTCTTATTTCCAATAAACTACTCAGAAAACGGGAAGTGGCGCTGTGGCTCAAGTGGTAGAGTGCTATCCATGAGCTGAAGAGCTGAGGGACAGCGCCCAAGCCCAGAGTTCAAGCCCCAAGACCGACCAAAAAAAACCAAAAAACAGGAGGGCCTCCAAACTGGCCTGAATTCTTGGTGTTTTTCAGCTTGGAGGCGTGGTTCAATAGTAGAGCCTCTCCCCAGCAAGGTGAGGGGAGTGATCCTGAGATAAAACTCTAGTAGCCGGCTGGGAAGGTGGCTCAGTGGTAGAGCGCTTGCCTTGCATGCATGAGGCCCTGGGTTCCATTCCTCAGCACCACATAAGCAGAAAAAAAAAGCCGGAAGTGGCGCTGTGGCTCAAGTGGTAGAGCTCTAGCCTTGAGCTGAAGAGCTGAGGGACAGTGCCCAGGCCCAGAGTTCAGGTCCCACGACTGGACAACCTCCCTCTCCTCCCCCCCCCAAAAAAAAACCCTCTAGTACCACCATCAATCAATGACTTCATTATGGTTCAAGTCTGCAGGGAAAGATACATTATTTTTATTTTTAATAAAGGAAGTTTGGGTTTTACTCCCAGTTATGGGAATCAGTTGAGCACTTAAGTATTTTTAAATGGCCTGGAGCCTGTGGTTCATGCCTGTAATCCCAGCTACTCAGGTGGCTGAGATTTGAGGATTGAAGCCAGCCCAGGCAGTCTGAGATCTGAGGATCACAGTTTGAAGCCAGCCTGGGCAGGAAAGTCCTTAAAACTCTTTATCTCCAATTAATCACTTCCTCCCCAAAAAGCTGAAAGTGAAACTGGTTCAAGTGGTAAGAGCACTGTTCTTAAGCAGAAAGCTCAGAGACTGTCCAAGCCCTGAGTTCAAACCCCAGCACCAGAACAGGTTTTTTTTTTTTATTTTTTATTTTTTTTTGGGGGGGGGGGTCCGGTCATCTGTGACTGCTTTCAAGCTACAGCGGAAAGCTGAATAGTTGCCAAAGAGATAAAATGTTCTAGAAATCCTAAAGTATTTAATACCTGGAATTTTACAGAGAAGATGCCAATGCCAGGTGCTGGTGGCTCACTCTTGTAATCCTGAGGCGCTGAGATATGAGGATCTCAGTTCAAAGCCAGTCCAGGCAGAAAAGTCTGTGAGACTCTTATCTCCAATTAACCATCCGAAAACTGGAGGTGGAGCTGTGGCTCAAAGTGGTAGAGCATTAGCCTTGAGCAAAAGAGCTCTGGGACAGTGCTCAGGCCCTAAGTTCAAGCCTCATGACCAATAATACATAAACAAAAGATGCCAATGCCAGCACTCTACATGATCATGTCATTCACCAATGCAGAGGTTTCAGCTGTAGCCACGTGGGTCTTTCTGTGTTCTAGTTGTAAACTGTTCTGACTAATGGGTGGACATTTTCAGACTTGTGCTTTCAGGGCTGTACAGACATTGACCTATTCCCAGCCAGTGTAAGAGATCAATTGTATCTATTTCACTTTCGTTTGTGTTTTGTATCTCTCAATTCAACATTTTTTGTGCTGGTCCTGGAGGTTTAACTCAGGGCCTGGGCCCTATCCCTGAGCTTTTTTGCTCAAGGCTAGCATTCTAAAACTTGAGCCACAGCTCTACTTCTGTTGGTGGTGGTGGTGGTTTGGTTTGGTTTTGGTGGGTTTTTTTTTTTTTTGGTCTATTGGAAATAAGAGTCTTCTAGACTTTCCTGCCCGGGCTGGCTTTGAACTGTGATCCTCATATCTAAGTCTCCTGAGTAGCTAGGATTATAGGTGTGAGCCACTGGCACCTGGCTCAAGAAGAGGTACTTTTGTTCTAGAGAGCCAATGGCACAGTCTGTTCTGTGGCCTTCTGGCTGGCAGAGTCCAGAAGCAGCATAGGATCTCACATGCCAAGATTTCAGGGGCATGAATCCTTTGGTAGTGTTTAAATAATAGCTGATCACATTGTAATGAACAAAACCTTTTTCTTTTTGGTTTTCACTGTCTTCTCCTCCCGCAAACCATCTGTTTCACTGAATTATTTTCAACACTCAGAATCCTACAGAAACAAAAGACTCTCATTTACTTATCCTAATAATTCCAATACTTTAATTGATCTCTACCTTTTCATTTAAGAAAACTAATGTAGGGCTAGGATATAGTTTGGTGGTACAGTGCTTGCTTAGCATACATGAGCTTTGGGTTTGATCCCCAGCACCAAAAAAATTAAAAATAAAATACTATTAATCTCCTTTTTTTGATTGGCTGTGGGGCTTGAACTCAAGGTCTGGGCACTGTCCCTGGGTTCCTTTGTTCAAATCTAGCACTCTACCACTTTGAGTCAATTCTAGTTTTCGGGTGGTTAATTGGAGATAAGAGTCTTACAAACTTTCCTGCCAGGGCTGGCTTTGAATGGAGATCCTCGGATCTCAGCCTCCTGAGTGGCTAGGATTACAGGCATCGACAACCTTTGCTTGGCTTAGTCTCCATAAGGATTAAAAAAAAAAAAGATCTAGAAGCCAGTGCCGGTGGCTCAAGCCTGTAATCCTAGCTACTCTGGAGGCTGAGATCTGAGGATCACGGTTCAAAGCCAGCCGACGCAGGAAAAGTCTGTGAGACTCTTATCTCCAATAAACCACTCAGAAAATGGGAAGTGGCCGCTGTGACTCAAGTGGTAGAGTGCTAGCCTTGAGCTGAAGAGCTGAGGGGACACCAAGGCCCAGAGATCAAGCCCCACGACCAAAAAAAAAAAAAAAAGATGTAGAAGAGAAGACATAGACTAGACAATTTAAAAATATGTTATCTTTCTAAATATTTTGGAAGGAAACCTAAGAAACTATCAACATTGGTATTCACTGGGGAGGAAAATGGTGAGGAGTAGAGATGAATGTAGGTTAGATAGATAGATAGATAGATAGATATTTTACTATGTACTCTTTTATGCTTTTTTCCCCGGTTGGTCATGGGGCTTGAACTAGGGGCCTGGGCCCTGTCCCTGAGCTCATTTGTTTAAGGCCAACACTCTACCACATTGAGCCACAGTGCCACTTCCAGTTTTATGGTGGTTAATCGGAGATAAGAGTCTCACAAACTTTCCCACCAGGGCTGGCTTTGAACAGACATCCTCAGATCTTAGCACCCCGAGTAGCTAGGATTATAGGCATGCACCACCACACCCAGTGGCTCTTTTTAAAATAATGGTAACTGGAGCTTGAACTCAAGGGCTTTTGCTCTTACTTGGCTTTTTTGCTCCAGGATGGTGTTGTACTGCTTGAGCTACAGCTCCACATTCCACTTTTTGCTGGTTAGTTGGAGATAAGATTTTCATGGACTTTCCTGTATGGGCTGACTTTGAACTACAATCTTCAGATTTCAGTTTCCTGCATAGGTAGGATTACTCATGAGCTATTTGCACCTGCTTGGACTTGATTTTATTTTTTTTTATTTTTTTTGGGGGGGTTCCAGTTGTGAGGCTTGAACTCTGGGCCTGGGCGCTGTCCTTCAGCGCTTCAGCTCAAGGCTAGCGCTCTACCACTTGAGCCACAGCGCCACTTCTGGCT
>NW_012267431.1:1353692-1393692 GCF_000151885.1 Dipodomys ordii
TTTTTCTTTTTGCTTATGTGGTGCTGAGGAATGGAACCCAGGGCCTCATGCATGCAAGGCAAGTGCTCTACCACTGAGCCACCTTCCCAGCCCACTGATTTTAGAGCTTGTTTGGAGGTTCTAGCAGGGGAGCGCAGCTACTCGTATACCCTTGACCGAAGACCGGTCCTCCTCTATCGGGGATGGTCGTCCTCTTCAACCGAGCACGCAGCTTCGGGAGGGACGCACATGGAGCGGTGAGGGAGGAAGGGGACACCCGCCTAGCCAGCCAGATCAGCCGAATCAACCCTGGCGATCAATGGGGTGACAGATGTCGCAGCCAGATCGCCCTCACATCCAGCCCACTGATTTTAGATTATGCAAATAGAACTTGCAAAGAATGGCCTTTTTTGCCAGTCCTAGTGCTTGAACTCAGGGCCTGGGCACTGTCCCTGAGCCTCTCTGTGCTCAAGGCTAGCATACTACCACTTGAGCCACATATATCTGAAGTCATGTGCTGGAAGTAATGAAGCTAGAAAGGACAGGATTCAATTCAGATCTCTTGGGTCTGACTTTAACGCTGTCAACCACTAATACTCTCATAATCTAAGCAACACTCATACTCCTAATAAACATTACTTTGTTTCTTGTTCTCCTCAGAAGGCTTAGGTTATAGGGTTGCCATGTTTCGCGTGTACATTTAGGGCAACCAGTGTAGCTGAACCTCTTTGGAAGAACATAAACTCACACTTCCAAATTCCACAGACATGAGACCAGTATGCCCACACCAAGTGTCCACCAGTCTTCTACCCAGTGTAGATTATTGATCATTAGTTAC
Source organism: Dipodomys ordii (assembly GCF_000151885.1). Lineage (NCBI taxonomy): Eukaryota > Metazoa > Chordata > Mammalia > Rodentia > Heteromyidae > Dipodomys > Dipodomys ordii. The sequence continues at coordinate 1,354,510 of NW_012267431.1, forward strand.
TACAGGCTCCAGATTCTGAAGACCAGAGATCTAACGAAAAGTTAACCAAACACTGATGTAGTGTAGAGTTCTTTTTTTTTTTTTTTTGGTCTGCCATGGGGCTTGAACTCAGGACCAGGGCACTGTCCTTGAGCTTTTTCGCTCAAGGTAAGAGCTTGGCAGACTTTCCTGCCCACGCTGGCTTCAAGCCCTGATCCTCAATCTCAGCCTCGTGAGTAGCTAGGATTACAGGTGTGAACCGCCCACACCTGGCTATGACATAGACTCTTAATGAAAATTCACATTGATTGCAAGTTACTTTTCCAAGAAGATAATGACCTGGCTTCTAAAAGTCCCTGAAATAATCCCAAATACATGCATCCAGCAAGTATTTTTGCTATAGTTCATCCCCTCAAGGTTTATGTATTGGAAGTTGGATTTCCAGTGTGATGTTGTAGGAAGTGATGGGACCTTTAAGGAGTGGGGCATAGAGGAAGTTTTAGGTCACTTGAGTGTGTCCTTGAATAAGATTGCAGAACCTAAGTGTCTCATTGGCTTCCTGTTTGAGGATGAGATCTCTTACCACTACAACTATGCTGGAACCATAAATAGGAGGATTGCAGTCCCGGCTGTACCAGGGAATAAGCAAAAGACTATTTCAAAATAACAATTGCCAGAGCGCTGAAGGCAAGGCTCAAGTGGTAGAGCACCTGCCTAGCTAGCACAAGGCTCTAAGTTCAAACACAAGTACCTCAACCAAAAATGGTCAAATAAAAAAGAAAAGGACTGAGGGGTGGAGATGGAGCTCAGTGATAGAGTGCTCACCTGGCATATGTAAAACACTTAGTTTTATCCCTAGCCCTTCGGGAAAAAAATGACATTGGTGTGGAAAAATAAAGTAGTTGATTACTCCATAGATGTGAGATGGAGAAATTATTGCAGGGCTGGGTACTGTGGCTCAGCCTGTAATCCTGGTTACTCAGGAGGATGAGATCTGAGGATCATGATTCAAAGCCAGATCAGGCAAGAAAGTCCATAGGACTTTTTTTTTTGCCAGTCCTGGGGCTTAAACTCAGGGCCTGGGCACTGTTCCTGAGCTTCTCTGTGCTCAAGGCTAGCACTCTATCACTTGAACCACAGTGCCACTTGTGGCTTTTTCTATGTAAGTGGTACTGAGGAATCAAACCCAGGGCTTCATGCATGCTAGGCAAGCACTCTACCACTAAGCCACATTTCCATTCCTCCATGGGACTCTTACCTCCAGTTAACTACCAAAACAGCCAGAAGTGGAGCTGTGGCTCATGTAGTAGAGCAATAGACTTGAGGGAAAATAGCTCAGGGACAGCACTCATGCCCTGAGTTTAAGCCCCAGGACTGGCACAAAAAAATCACTGCAGGACCAGCCAGGGGGAAAAATGAGCAAACAGTATACCAGTAAGACAATTTCCAATCAAAAGGAAGTATATGAAGAAAAGGGAAGCACGGTGAAGAATTGACTGTTGGAATGAGCCAGAGAAGAAATATCTTTGAAGGGACATTTAAATGGATGCCCAAGATGGGTCCAGAGCACCACCAAGGGGCCAGAGCATCTTTGGCCAAGGCAGATCATGGCTCTGAGGTCCTGCTCCCTGCTCATCCTGACATTAGATGGTGTCTCTGGTCTAGAACCAAAGATTTTTTTTGCCCCACTCAAGGGACAGTACTTTTCTCCAAACACACACAGTCTCTCCCTCTCTCCCTTTCCCTCTCCCTCTCCCTCCCTCCCTCCCTCCCTCCCCCCTCTCTCCCCCCTCTCTCAAGCAGGTTTATCTAACATTTTAATTTTCTCAATTGATTTAACTGTTTTCAGTAATATAATTAGTACTTCTGCCTCTAACACCAGAAGAAAAAGTATGACTTTAGAATTAATTAATCCCCACCTATCCCAGTTTCCCTCTTCCCCCTCTGTCTTTCAGTCTTCTCTGATGGTATTGTACACATAAATCCTAAATCATTATATTAGTGGCTTGTAGATTTATATACACGGGTTATGCTTTATTTACTTATTTTTGTATTGGAACTGGGAATTGAACTCAGGGCCTCACGTTCTCCCTTAGTTTAGTTTAGTTTTTTCCCCCTCAAGACTAGTGATCTATGCCTTATATAGTCTTTTGGGATTACAGTTTTTCCCCTTAATTTTCCTCCATATTGATAAGCACTGTCTTGGATCACTATGACTCATTTTGTTGCTGTAAATCAAAAGTCATAGACATTTATGTTTCTTTCACAAGTATCTCTCGTAGATTTACTCCTAAAACTACACTTAGTGGATTGGGAGGCATGTGAATATTCACTATAAGAGAGAATGGTGTAAGCCAAGCTCAGCGAAACAAACAGTGCATGTTTTCTATCATATGCAGAAGCTAGATTGAAAATACACTGGGACATAATAAATTATGCATGACTCTTGACATTCACACAAAATGAAAGGAGGATAGTCTTAGGGGAGGAACACAAAGGTACAATGCCTATGTGTTTCTAATAATACAAAATAGTTTTTATCAAAATGAGTTCCAGGAAATGGGAAGAGAAAAAAGAAGAAATAGTTAACTATTCTTTTGTGTGTGCTGGTACCAGAGCTGGTATACAGGGCTTTGTGCTCTGGCTTGGCTTTTTTACTCACAGCTGGTGCTCTACCATTTGAGCCACACCTCCAGTTTGGCATTTTTTGCTAGTCCTGGAGCTTAAACTCAAGGCCTTGGCACTTTCCCTGAGGTCTTATCCTCAAGGCTAGTACTCTATCACTTGAGCCACAGCTCCACTTCTGGCTTTCTGGCAATTAATTGGAGGTAAGAGTCTCACAGACTTTTTTGCCTGGGTTGGCCTTAAACTATGATCCTCGTGAGTAGTGAGGATTATAGCTGTGAGCCACTGGTGCCTGGCTTCCAGTATGGCATTTTGCTAGTTAATTGAAGATGGAGTCTTCAGGATTTTTTTTTTTTGGCCTGTAATGGGTTCAAAACTTTATCCTCCAGGTCTCAGCCTCCTTAGTAGCTAGCATTATAATTGCGAACCACTGGCTGATTGCCATTCTTCTAATCATGCAAAGAATATCTCATGGGTACATATACTCTCCAACTCTTGCTTTTAGCAGACAGCCTCACCTTTTGCTTTCTGTTGACCTAAGGCTTGAACTCTGGGCTTGGGTGCAGTCCCTAGGCTCCTTTTACTCAAGGCTAGTATTCTACCACTTGAGCCACAGAGGCTAGCCTTTCCTATGATTAATTGGAGATAAGAGTCACACAGACTTTCCTGTCTGGGCTGGCTTCGAGCTATGATCCTCAGGTCAGCCTTCTGAGTAGCTAGGATTACAGGCATGAGTCACCAGCACCCCACCAGTCTTGCATTTTCATTTTCTTCTTCTAGCTACGGGCTCTATTGTTTCTTCTTTTCTGAAGCAGATTTACTTTTTTCTAACATAAGTATAATGCCATTATGAACGTCAGAAACATTAACAATAATTCCTGGTACTCTGTTAGTGTATTCATGTCATATGTACTTTTTCTGCTTCTATTTTTTTCTCATTTATTCAACAAATATTGATATAGACCAGGGATTCTGAAGAAGAAAGGCAATATGGGATTATCAGAGAAGGCAAAAATGTCTTACCATTCAAGATGTGAGAATAGACATGGATAAATCCAAATGCAAAATAAACAGCAAACATTTCTCTAGAACATTATGGCTATACTGCCAAAAAGAAACTTATTTTGAGTGGCTACTGTTCCAAGTAAGGACTCCTCCCCCTCTTTTTTTTTGTCTTTTCTTTTTTGGTACTGGGGGTCAAACCCAGGATGTTGCACTTGCTTGGCAAACAATTTGCCACTGAGCTACATCCCAGCCCCTCTTCTTCTTTTGGTGAATTCAGAGCCCCACACTTGCCTAGACAGGTATTCTACCACGTGAGCCATGTTTCCAAATAGAGCTTCCTTATGGCAGTACTATAATCATTGGGAAACTCTGTTTTCCACCATCAGAAACTTTGCTGTTTGAAATAATACATAAGTAAAAGCAAAACGCGTGACTCTTATAGGAGATTCTGCTACTTAGACACAGAAAAGCAAGCCTTGATTTCCAACCCAGGTGCACAGCTCCAGTTATGAAATTTCTAGACAGAACATCAAAGATCTACCTTAAGTGTTTCCAAGGTAACAGCACTCTGGGTTCACTTAACAGACTAGCCCTACCTGGTGCTCCTCCTTCATCTAAATCTAATTTGAATTATTCAGTTCCTCAGAATCCTAAAGGATTTCAATTTTTTCTTTTGTTTAGTGAGCTGCCACATTGTTTCCCTGGTGTATCTTATTGATGGATGAATCTGTCAAACTACAAACTAGTTCCTGATGTCTTAGGCCAATTAGAGTAAGAGACCTCTTGTATTCCCAGTTTGTTAAATTCAGGCCCCTAGGGGTAAATAGAATGAGAGTTCCAGCAAGTCCACACATCAGCCTGGCCAGGTCTTACCAAAGTACTTTTCTCAGCTGGCTGCTGGTGGCTTATGCCTATAATCATAGCTACTCAATAGATTTGAGGATCACAACTGGAAGCCAGTTGAGGCAGAAAAGTCTGTGAGACTCTTATCTTCAGTAAACTACTAAGAAAACTCCCAAAGTGGCACTGTGGCTCAAGTAGTAAAGTGCTAGCCTTGAGCACAAAGAAGTTCAGGGACAGTGTCCAGGCCCTGAGTTCAAGTTACAGAATCAGCCTGCATGTGCGCATGTGCACACACACACACACACACACACACACACACACACACACACAATTACTTTTCTCACCAGAGGATTGAGAAAGGCCTCAGCAGGGTACAGAGTCTTCTACTTCTATTCAGAGGATTCCCCAGGTAGGAACATACTGAAATTTGACCTGGAGCTTCAACTCATCAGGGCCTGGGCACTGTCCCTTAGCTTTTGTGCTCAATGCGGGCACTCTACTACTTGAGCCACAGTTCCACTTCTGGCTTTATGCTAGTTAATTGGAGATACGAGTCTCATGGACTGCTGCATGATCTGATTTTGAACCTCCATTCTCAGATCTTAGTCTGCTGAGTAGTTAAGATTACGGGTATGGGTTTGTATTATTAGATGAAAGGCACAAAGAGTTCTCTCAGAAGGACAGGGGCATCTCCAGAATTCCACATTGAAAGTAAGATGGGACAGAAGCAGGCTTATATTTAAGACTGCATTTGTAAAATAAGGACATTATTACTATATAGATAGTTTTTTTCGAGGGGGGGGCGGAGGGGCAGTGCTGGGGAATTGAACTCAGGCCTTGCATATATTAGGTATGTGCTCTACCACTGAGCTACATCTCAGCCCTTTTGAGTAAGAGCCTCATTATGCAGTTCAGACTGATCTTGAACTTACTATATATCAGACCAGGGTGGCTTCCAAGTTTTGATCCTTCTGTCTCAGCTTCTAAACTGCTAGGATTATAAGTATGCCCCACCACACCCAGTTTTCATAGATTTTACATCATGAAGAAAAAAAAATTTTTTTTGGTCAGTCGTGGGGCTTGAACTCTGGGCCTGGGCACTGTCCCTCAGCTCTTCAGCTCAAGGCGAGCTCTCTACCACTTGAGCTACAACGCCACCTCTGGTTTTCTGGTGGTTTATTGGAGATAGGAGTCCCACAGTCTTTCCTGCCCGGGCTGGCTTTGAACCGCAATCCTCAGATCTCAGCCTCCTGAGTAGCTAGGATTACAGGCGTGAGCCACCAGGGCCCGGCATCATGAGGAAATTTTAAAATGGTGGATCTTCTCTTTTTGGGTGCTGGTACTGCCACTTGAAATCAGAGCCTGAGTGCTATTCCTTAAATTTTTTTTTCCCTCAATGGTGATACTTTACCACTTGAATCACAGCTCCACTTCTAGCTTTGTGTTGTCTAATTGGAGTTAAGAATCTCAGGGGATTTTTTTTACCTGGTTGGCTTTGAACCACAATCCTCAGATATCAGTCTTGTGAGTAGGATTACATGCATTTGCCCTTGGCAAACTGGAAAAGTTTTACTGATAGAACATTAAAGATATATTAAAATTTTTATTGGCAATACTGTTTAGTTGAGATAGACAGATGGGAAGATGGAGTAGATTACGGGAGCATTCAAACTCCACAGCCATGCCCCAATTAGCACAGCTCCTCCTCTGGCTTACAGGACCGAAAACACTTTTCCATTTTTTCTAAGAGGCCCCCGCAGCTTGTCGAAGGAGTATTGCACAGATCTGTATAGATTCGGACTGCCTCCATCCTGTAGTGAGCCAGCCCAGAGAATCATCTCCAGCCCTGCTCCCCGCTGCCAGCTACACAGCCCCACATCTCTGCTGAGTTTTGTTGGCGTCCCACTCTTCCGTACGGAATGATCCACTTTCAATATGGCGTACCCCATGGAGCCCGTCAGAACTGGGCGCGGCCATGTTCTCTGCCTAACAATGCTGTTGAGGAGCCTCCAACACCCCCAAAGCCCGGTGCTGACGCTGTGATTTGCTTTGCGCAAGCGCAGATAATCCTTTAAACCTCGGAGCGAAGCACCAAATCCCGAGAAGGGGCGTTCCTAGGGTGGTGACCGGAAGAGGCGGCTTGATAGTTGTCAAGCGGAGTCAACTCTGTGGGGAGGGATGAGATAATGAGCGGCCCTGGAGGGTGAGTGCTGGGGACTCTGTGGGATCCAGGGTAGCATCATTTGTCTAACTTTAGTTGGATGATTGGCCCATTATTTTTTAAGCTTTCTATTTTCGAATATCAACCTTAAGGTTTTAAAGTGAACTTTGAGACCCATTTAAGACCCACCGGTTTGGTGCACTATTTTCAGTATTTTAAAGAGTTAACAATATCTTTTACCTAGGACTTATTTGGAAGTGTGGTTTCGATCACCTCAAGTTTTTATTTTATTATTTTTATTTTTGATGCATAGGGTCTTGCAAAGTAGCTCAGGCTAGCCTTGAACTCTATATCCTCCTGCCTCAGCATTTTGAGTGTTAGGATTACAGCTGGAGCCACCACTTGGCTTCCTAAATTTATCATCTTAATGGATTTCTAATCTTAGTATTTCTGTGTGAGGAAAAATGCCTATATAAAGCTCATTCTTGAAATGAGAGATTGATGGCCTAATCTGTGGTGAATTTTTTGCAGTGTTCTGACTTTAGTTCAAAAACAGTGTTTAATCATGTTGATTGTGTCATGCAAAATTTAGAGCTTTTTTTTAATATGCTTCTTCCATTACTGAGAAAGGAGAGATTCTCCACTCTGATGATAATTTGTTCCTTTCTGTTTTTGTCAATTACACATTGTGAGTTAATTTTTGTATAACATGTGGAATTTAGGTCCCCACATGCTTATTTGGTCATAGATATCCAATTGTTCCAGCCACACTTATTGAAACATTCATCTATTGACTTACTTCATATCTTTATAAAAAATAATGGTCTACACAGGTCCCTGATCCAAGGGAGCTTTTGAATAGTTTCATAGCTAAAAGTTGGTGGGGCTAGAATTTAATCTTTTATTAATTTAGTATATATCTCATTGTCTTGGGACAAAGTGTATGCAAAGTGTATGTTTCTGGGACATTGTCTGCCCCACAATATTCAACTATACTTTGAGGCCACCAGAAAATGCTTATGTGGCATGTTGTATGAGTGTGGCATATGTGCTCTGTCTTTCAAAGTTGCTTAGAGTCTCTGCAGAGTCCTTGGCTGAGACCCCTTAGTGAAGGCTGTAGGATCTTCTTTCAGACCCCAGCAACTCAATTTGAGACCACGGATTCCTAAAGCTTGAAGAACCTGGAAAGTGTGGAGTTGTCAGCAAGAGAACCCAGAGAAAGGTCCAACCTGAGCATGGCAGCCTCTACAGAGAACTCTCTCCACCCAGGAGAACATGGCAAAGCATATGAGGTGAGGAGAGAGAAGAGGTAGCACATCAAAAATTTATCCAGAGTCTTCAGAACTTAAAGATATTGTTTCTTCATTTTACTTTGTAAACATTGCTTTCTTTATTTTACTTTTTCTTTTTGGCAGTGCTGGAACTGGAACCCAGGGCCTCACAATGTTAAGCAAACTTTGTACCATTGAGCCATACCACCAGTTGGCCACATTAATTTAAAAAAAATCAGGCTAGGAATGTGGCTTAGTGGTAAGAGTGCTTTTGTAGCATGCATGAAGCCCTGGGTTCGATTCCTCAGTACCACATATACAGAAAAAGCCAGAAGTGGTGCTGTGGCTCAAGTGGTAGAGTGCTAGCCTTGAGCAAAAGAAGCTCAGGGAAGTGCCCAGGCCCTGAGTTCAAGCCCCAGGACTGGCAAAAAAATCAAAAAATCCATGCACCGGTGGCTCATATGTGTAAATCTAACAATTTAGGAGGTTGAGATCTGAGGATTATTATTTGAAGACACGGTGAGAAGGCAATTGTAGTCCTCTCAATCTCAGTCTCCTCATTAGCTAGGATTACAGGTATGAGCTATGTATGTCCAGCAGTGTTTCTCTATTTTTACAGAGGTCTGGAAAGTCTTTAACAAAAACATGTAATCTTTTTTTTTTCAAGTATCAGTAGCTTTACTTATTTTCCAATAATGAACAAGCTGAGAAAGAAATCAGGAAAACAATTCACAAAAAGTCACAAAAACAATAAAATAAAATACACAGGCATTAACTAAGGAAGTGAAAGATGTTTACAACTAAAACTCCAAAACCTTCAGAATTGAATAGATGGCTCTCAAAAGTAGATGTACAAGTGGCCAATAAGTGGATGAAGAAATGTTCAACACCTTTAACTATAAAGAAAATGTAACTTGAAACAATACTGAGATTCCATCCCCCATGTCAGAATGACATCTATCAAGAAAACAAAGAACAGGAAATGGGTATAAAGGTATGGGATAAAGGGATGTGTGGGAATATAAATTAGTGTAACCACTAAAAACATGTAACATGTAATCTTAATGAGCCTAAAGCCTACAGATGATTTGTTCAGGTGAGTGCTTAGGTCCTTGACATTCTTTCCATTCCAAGTAGAGAAAGGCCAACAATACAGGCTAGGATGGAGATTTGGGAACAGGAGAATTTTTTTTGGTCCAAGGCTGGGACTTGAACTCAGTACCTGATGCTTTGGCTCATTGGCTAGCACTCTACCAACTGAGCCATGCCTCCAACTCTAAGAAAAGGAGAATTTTTTTGAAGACACATTTAATTTAATATCAAGAGTGCAATACAAAAGGCCCAAGTACAATGAAGGAATGCATTCTCCCATTAACACCAACAACAATGCACTTGTAACACGTACCTGTTGAATAAGATGAGGGCTCAAGTTCACCATTGAAAAATATAATGCAGTGAATTGCATCACAGCCATACAAACTGGTTGTGAAATGAATGTTTATATACTTCAGTTTAAAGCTCATGTTTGATACCATACTTGTTTGTATACTTCTCAGTTAAGATTATATACAGTTTTTTGGAAACCATTCAATGAACAAACCATTGATTGAAACCACATTGATTTAAGGCTCCATTGAGGAATTCAGACTCCTAAACTAATTAATTGTATGCACTACTTGTATTGACATCTATTATTTGATTTTCTCATGGCTGTTCAAAGTTGGTTCTTATCAAGTGAATCCTTTAGAAGCAAAATTCATCTAATTTTTGTTGTAACCCAGTAGTTCAACAACAACCATGAAGTCCACAATCATATCAGTAAAACGGATATACATTGTCTCTAAGTCACTATGCTCAAGAAGAATAGGAGAGTTTTTTGGGTCAGTTGTGGGATTTGAACTCTGTGCCTGGGCGCTGTCCCTCAGCACTTCAGCTCAAGGCTAGTGCTCTACCACTTAAGCCATAGCACCACTTCCAGTTTTCTGGTGGTTTACTAGAGATAAGAATCTCACAGACTTTCCTGCCTGGGCTGTCTATGAACCATGATCCTCAGATCTCAGCCTCCTGAGTAGCTAGGATTACAAGTGTGAGCCACCACCGTCCAGTGAACAGGAGAATTTTAAGAGCACCAGATAAGGTAAAGAAATGGGAAGTTGAAGGAGTAGAATCTTCACGATGAGGTGGAATGTGGGGGCGGGGGGTTGGAAAAGGGCTGGGCTGGCACACATGGAGTTTCAGGTCAGAAAAGGTTGTGCAGTTTAGTTTGTAAAAGAGTAAAAGAAAGAGGACATGGTAGCACAAGATAATCTACTTTTTTGACAGTCTGGAACTAAACTCAGGGCCTTGTGCTTCCAAAGCAAATGTCCTACTACTTGAGCCATGTCTCTAGTCCTTTGCTTTTAGTTTGTTTTTGAAGTAGAATCTCACTAACTTTGCCTGAGCAAACAAACTTCATACAAGATTCCTACTAACTCTGCCTCCAGAGTATCTGGGTCCATAGACATGTATCACCCCTCCCAGATGAGAGACCCACCTTTTTTATGCCAGTTCTAGGACTTGAACTCAGGGCCTGGGCATTGTCCCTGAGATTTTGTGCTCAAGGCTAAAACTATACCACTTGAAACACAGCTCCATTTAGCTTTTTGGTGGTTAATTGGAGATAAGAGTATCATGGACTTTTCCTGCCCACGCTGGCTTTACACTGTGATGCTCAGATCTCAGCCTCCTGAGTAGCTTGGATTAGAGGCTCAAGCCAGCAGTGCCCAGCTGAGACCAACCATTTTTAAACAACTGTGCATTTTGAGATAGATTTTCAGCTTTTTCTAGGTTTTCAGACTTGTATATAAAAAAGCGCTGAGATTTAGAATACTGTACAAATGAATGTGATTCAGAAGCTCTTAAGTGTTGTAAATTGGCCATTAGAGTTCTAAGTGGTCCTTAGTACAATTATGACATTTTGGAAGGTAATGAACTGAGTTGTTAACATGGTGGCAAAGTATAGAATCAGCAAGAGTTTTGTGAAGAGCTTGAAAGTTTCCAATGAGTACTAAACTTATACAAAAGCCAGCCACAAAAGAAAACCAAAAGAGCACTCAAAGAATGAAAATGACATATTGAATGGAGATGTGACTAAAAGGATAGAACATCTAGCAAGTGTGAAGTCCTGAGTTCAAATCCCAATACTATCACAATAAAGAGAAAATCTACAGCCTTACTAAACTATCAGGGACAGTGTCCAGAGTACAGGGATCAGGAGCAGGACTTACCACAGATCCTCAGCTGACTAATTAGAGAAGCAAGGTGGACTGGATGGACTGAACAGGCCCCATATCTGGGGGGAGATAGGGGTTCAGAAGTAGGTTTCCAGTCTTATTCAAGTCATAACACCAAACTAATTGGCCAAGCCAAACAAGGAACAAGAAAGTTGATTTTATTCAGGATATTGTAATATGCGCACCCCAGATTCAAACAGTAAAATCGTGGTAGGAAAGGGGTGTCTGCCTTACACTTTTGTGTGGAGGAGAGACAATTTTTTTTGGGGGGTCCGGTCATGGGGCTTGAACTCTGGGCCTGGGCGCTGTCCCTCAGCTCTTCAGCTCAAGGCTAGCGCTCTACCACATGAGCCACAGCGCCACTTCCGGCTTTTTTCTTTTTTGCTTATGTGGTGCTGAGGAATCGAACCCAGGGCCTCAGGCATGCAAGGCAAGCGCTCTACCACTGAGCCACCTTCCCAGCCCCAGGAGAGACAATTATAAATGAAGAGGTTGGGCATGGTAGCTCATGCCTATGATCCCAGCTACTTGAAAGGTGACAATTAGGAAGGTCACTATTGAAGGCCAGTTAGGGCAAAATGTTAGTGAGACTCCCAACCTCAAGAAAACAAGCCACCCTCAGCAGTCCATGTCTGTAGTTTAAGCTACTTGAGAGATATAGGTAGGAAGATTGAGGTCTGAGACTAGCCTGGGGAAAACTGTAAAAAGAGAACTAAAAAGTAAACTCCAAGCAAAAAGAGCTTGGGGCTTGCCTAGCAAGCTTAAGGCCCTGAGTTCAAACTCCAGCATTGCAAAAACAACCACAACCACAACAATAAAGTCAAAGAGATTCACAGAAGAGGTTCTTCTGTTGTAATCAGGGAAAGTGTTTATCAGTCAGCCAACCAGGAAATGATTGCCTTTGTGTCTGACTAGTTGCAAGAAGATGACAGATTTGTTAATCATTCATGAGACAAAGGACAGAGTTGGATAGTGTATGTTAGGCCTGTCTGAAGGTTCAGCCAATAGGGAAAGGTCTATATTTGGCCTTGTTAGATAGTGGAGTAATTGAGAATCTTACTGGACTCATGCCAGAGAGTACAAGCCTTAGCTTGCAGAAGGCTAGGGGCAGGCTCAATGAATGATTGCTTTGTGGCAAAGAGTTCTTCATAAAGGATCACATATAGGGATTTTTTCTTTTTCTTTTGAGAAAATGTCTTGCTGTTTAGGCCAGGCTGGCTTTGAAATCACTATGTAACCCCAGCTGACCTTGAACTTGTGATCCTCCTGTTTCAGCTCTCCCCTCTCCTAAGTGTTGGGACAAACTTGGAATTTCTTAACTATTTTCAGGGCTCTGGAGAAGTTCAGTGTTTTCAAGGGTCCTCAGTCGTGTGTGAAAACTTGAGTTTTGTTCTTGTTATTGGAGTAACCACCAAAGGACAACCATTCCTACTAGTCCATGTTGACAACCACATAACATTCTTCTGCTCCACAGAATTGGCTGAGCAGTAGCTGGGGGAAGGGATTGGAGAAACCTTTTGGATGTGTTGACAAGTGTTTCCTGTGTGGGATGTAGCCATCCAAAAAGAGGATGATTGTTTGGAGAGATGGACCCTGGCGTGCTTGTGAATGACAGAGGTCACTAGTGTCTCTCTCTTGTACCTTCAGACACTGGTCATTGTGCTTATTGTACTGATGGAAAACCATTATGGTCCACTTTATTCATTTATTGGTTGTTAGATATGGCTCTGGATGTTGAGGTGGCACATGAGATTAAGGACATCAATTCAAAAGAAACTTGGCAAGACAAAAATCTCAAATATAATAAATAGCTAAAATTCATGGGTAGATGTGATTTATGTACTTTTTTTGGTGCCAATTCTGGGACCTGAAACTCAGGGCCTGGGTACTGTCCCTGAGCTTTTTTTTTTTTTTTTTTTGCCAAGGCTAGGATTCTACTACTTGAGCTATAGCTGTATTTCTGGTTTTTTTCTGGTTAATTGGAGATAGAGTCTAATGGACTCTCTTCAGATCTCAGCCTCCTGAGTAGCTAGGTTAAAGACATCAAACACTGGTGCCCAGCTGTGATATATATCTATGTGTGTTCAATAGGCATACAATATATAATGATGGCAATCCTTAGAGGCAACTTCTTGTCTGTCTTTTCTCTTCCCAAAGTTTTGATCTGTTGCCTTGAACAAGACTGTCTTGTTACAGGTCCCAGTGTCATTTGAGGATGTGACTGTGGACTTCAGCAGGGAGGAGTGGCAGAAACTGGACTCTACTCAAAGATGCCTATACCAAGATGTCATGCTAGAGAACTACAGCCACCTGCTCTCAGTGGGTAAGTATAGCTATCCTGTGGGGACTGGCATGAGCCTATTATAGGCTAAATTGTGTCCCCAAGAAAACTTTAGTGCACAGTATATAACTTTATTTGGAAATACTCTTTACAGAAGTAATGAAGCTATACTGAGGTAATCCAATCTATTGTCCTTATAAAGAGAAAATGTAGGCACAGAAACACACACAGAGAGAAGAAAGATAGTGTGAAGACATACTGGAAGAAAATTGCCTGATATTAGAATGACAATCTACTACACATGACACATTGGAATTTATTGGAAGCTAGGTGACTCAACCTGGACTCATCTCTCACACCTTGATTTTGGACTTTTGATTGTCAGAACAATAATATACTAATCATCTATTGTAAGCTTCCTAATTCATGGCATTTTGTTACAGAAGCCCCAGGAAACCAACACAATATTTCATACTTGGAAATGGGTTAATAATGTGACCACTCCAAACTAGCCGTGTTCAGCTAAACATCAGTGACTGCAATTCTAGCTACTCAAGAGGCTGAGATCTGAGCATTCTGGTTCAAAACCAGCCCAGGCAGACAAATCCGAAATACTCTTATCTCCAGTTAACTAGAAAAAATCTAAAAGTGAAGGTGTAGTTCAAGTGGTAGAGCCCTGGGCTTGAAAAAGTTAGGCAAGAACACAAGGCTCTGAGTTCCAGCTCCAATACTAGTTAGTGAATGTATATATGTGTGTGTGCGTGCATGCACACACACAGACACAAATATTTAGCAGCTGTTTAAATCTCATAGTAAATGTGTCAGAGTAGCAGAACCAAATAAGGAGTTTTTGTCACCAAAGGCCTCAGAGGCCCAGTGACAGAGTATGCCTTTTTTTTGCTTGTGAAAAGGACCAGATAAAATTTATCTTTCACTTTAGAAGGGATGTCTTGACATACCCCACACCACTGGATCCCTAGAAATTTCTATGAGGTAGAAAATCTACTTTTTGTCACATTTACTTTACTACCATTGAGTTTTGTCCCGATTCATTTTCTGTCCTCTGGTAAGCAGATGTCTTACGTATAATTCTAGAGTAGTTGCTGCTTGCTGCTCAGTAGGTTCATTTAGCATAAGGAGCCAGATAAAAGTTGTCTTTACTATCAGGTACCATGAAAAAGCATTTGTTGGATCCATTGTTATATACTATTTAGCAAGGAATGGGTTAATTTTTTCAAGCAATAAAGCTACATTTGGAACAATGCCTGTAAGTAGAGTCCCCCAGCTAGTTAAGTTTGTGATGTTTCTCCAGCATTTTCTGTGTAGGTCACATAGGCAAAATGAACTGAGGATGTGGTAGGAGTCCCAAGCTCTCCCCTTTCAAGTCCTTGATGGTAGCAATAGTCTCTGAAATCACTCTAGGAGCATGGTATGGCTTTGGCTTTTCTTTTTTCCTAGGTTTTAGTGGCTTCTACTTGGTCTGTCCCACCATCAGAGCCCTCATGTTACAGGTCAGGGAGCCAGTATGGCAATTTTGCCATATCTGAGACTGTGGGTTCCAGTTAATATTCTAGAATTGGGAATATAATCACAGGACAGGTTCAAGGACCCCTTGGTCCCATTGGGAGGTGACCTGAGCTAAAACTCCATTCTTTCTCTGCTTCAATTCTATATTTTGTGGGTTGTGGACAGGCTTGAACTCTGGGCTTGAGCACTGTCCTTGAGCTCTTTTGTTCCAGGCTATCACTTACCACTTGGAGCCATAGCTCCACTTCTGGTTTTCTGGTGGTTAATTGGAGATAAGAATCTCACTGGCTTTCCTGACATATGGGCTTCAAATCATCATCCTCAGATGTTAGTCTCCAGAGTAGCCAGGATTACAGGCATGATCCATCAGCACCTAGCTGTTTGTTTTTTGAGCTGATCCTGGTGTTGGAACTCAGGGCCCAGGCACTGTCCATAAGCTATTTTGCTCAAGACTAGATCTTTACCACTTGAGTCACAGTTCCACTTCTGGCTATTTTGTGAATAATTTGAGGTAAGAGTCCTGTGGATTTTCCTTCCCTAGCTGACTTTGAACCACAATCCTCAGATCTCAGTCCCCTGAGTAGCTAGGATTACAGGCTTTAGCCAGTGATGCTAAGCTCTGTCTTTTTATTTGGCAAGACTAGAGTATGGACTCAAACTCTCACACTTGCTAGACAAGTATTCTGTTGCTGAGCCACACCCCAAGCCACTCCCTTCTCTTTCATAATTCTCTCCACTGACTAGTTAGTCACTGTAGGATTAAAGTCTCCTGGCATTAGTGGTAGTTTAGGACAAGTGTCCCATAATCCTCAAAATGTCAGATTATTTCTTTTTTTGGGGGGCGGGGGGGGGTCCGGTCCTGAGGCCTGAACTCTGGGCCTGGGTGCTGTCCCGCAGCTCTTCAGCTCAAGGCTAGCACTCTACCACTTGAGCCACAGTGCCACTTCCAGCTTTTTTCTTTTTGCTTATGTGGTGCTGAAGAATTGAACCCAGGGCCTCAGGCATGCAAGGCAAGCGCTCTACCACTGAGCCACCTTCCCAGCCCCAGATTATTTCTTTTTTTAATTAAAAATATTATTATAAAGATGATGTACAGAGTGGTTACAGCTACATAAGTCAGGTAAACAGTATATTTATTTTTGAGCAATGTCATAACTATCTTCACTCCCAGTTTTTCCTTCCCACCCCCATCCACAAGTATGAAGTTCATTTTCAACATAGTGTCCAGTGAGTACTATTGCTGCATTCGTTAAATAAGTTTTTTATTGTGAAAATACTGTACAGAGAGATTATAATTACATGAGCAAGGTAATGAGTACATTTCTTATGAAGCATTGTTGCTTCTCCCTTTGTTTTTCCCCTGCCATCCCTCCCTCCTTTCTCCACAACTACACTCCACCCCACCCTCCCGCCTAAATTGTAAAGTTCTTTTTTGACATAGCGTCTTGTATATCTCATTGTTACAATGGGTCCACCTGTTTCCTATTTAAACAATTTGTTTTTTCCCTTCCCCTCCACAAATTATACCAACATCAAATACAGTGAAAACAGGGGTTATACCATGGGGGAGGGACATACAAAGCAACAAAAAAAAATCACGTGGTACCTTTAAAATACGTTAGAAACAATAGCAAGAAAGAAAAAACCACTTGTGTCCTTATCTTGGGGCTTATTTCGCTTAATATCATCTTATCTGACCTTTTCTGCTTGTCTCAGACATATACTATTGCAAATAGGGAAATCATGGAACCTATGTTTCTTTGGGTCTGGCTTACTTCCCTTAATATAATTTTTTCCAAGTCTTTCCATTTCCTTACAAATGGGGCAATGTCATTCTTTCTGATGGAGGCATAGAATTCCATTGTGTATATAGACCACATTTTCTTGATCCATTCATCTACAGAAGTGCATCTGGGTTGGTTCCATATCTTAGCTATGGTAAATAATGCTGCAATAAACATAGTTGTGCTGGTAGCTTTAGTGTGGTCTTGTTTGTGATCATTTGGGTAAATGCCCAAAAGTGGGATTGCTGGGTCATAGGGGAGCTCCATGTGGAGTCTTTTGAGGAAACTCCATACTACTTTCCAAAGTGGGTGAACAAGTTTACATTCCCACCAACAATGCAGTAGGTTCCTTTCTGCTCACATTCCTTCCAGCTTCTGTTGTTATTAGAGTTCTTGATTATAGCCATTCTAACTGGGGTGAGGTGGTATCTGAATGGTGTTTTGATTTGCATTTCTTTTTTTTTTTTTGGGTCTGGTCATGGGGCCTGAACTCTGGGCCTGGGCACTGTCCCTCAGCTCTTCACCTCAAGGCTAGCACTCTACCACTTGAGCCACTTCCGGATTTTTCTGCTTATGTGGTGCTGAGGAATTGAACCCAGGGCCTCTGGCATGCAAGGCATGCGCTCTACCACTGAGCCACCTTCCCAGCCCTGATTTGAATTTCTTTTATGGCTAGAGAGGTTGAGCATTTCTTCATGTGTCTATTGGCCATCCTTCTTTCCTCTTCAGAGAAGTTTCTCTTTAAGTCTTTACACCACTTACTTATTGGGGAGTTGTTTCTCTGAGGATTTGTTGTTGGGGGATTTAATTTTTTGAGTTCCATGTATATTTTAGATATGAGACCCTTGTCCGTTGTATGGTTAGTGAAGATCTTCTCCCAATCTGTGGGCTTTCTATTGATTTGCTAGTTATGTCCTTTGCCATGCAGAAGCTCTGCAATTTCATGCAATCCCATTTGTCCAACCTTTCTTTGATTTGTTGTGTTTCTGGGTCTCTATTAAGAAAATTTCGGCCTGTGCCAAGGATACCTAGTGTTTCTCCTATTCCATCCTGTAATGTTTTCAGAGTGTCTGTTTTGACTACCAGGTCTTTGATCCATTTGGAGTTGATTCTGGTCCAGGGTGATATATAAGGATCTAGCTTTAGTTTTCTACAAGTGATTAACCAATTTTTCCAGCACCATTTATTGAAGAGGCTGTTAAAGCTACCAATTTTCAATGATTTTTTTGGTGCCAGTTCTGGGGCTTGAAGTTAGGGTCTGTGCACTGTTCCTGGGCTTCTTTTGTTGAAGGCTAATGCTCTACCACTTGAACCACAGCTCCATTTTCAGCTTTTTTTGGTAGTTTCATTGGTGATAAGAGTCTCACAGACTTCCCTGCCCAAGCTGGCTTCGAATTGCAATGTACATATGTCAGCCTCCTGTGTAGCCTAGGATTACAGGTGTGAGCCACTGACACTTGACTCAATGCTTTTTTGCATGTAGTAGCCCTAGAAAAGGAACAAAGACTTGGTGAGAGAGAGAGAGAGAGAGAGAGAGAGAGAGAGAGAGAGAGCCACCTGCTGAGCTTGTGGCATATGGGATGATATTGTCCTTGATTTGTCTGAGGTCCTTCATCTGCTTTTCACCTCTGTGATTATTGCACTGTTCT
Source organism: Dipodomys ordii (assembly GCF_000151885.1). Taxonomy (NCBI): domain Eukaryota; kingdom Metazoa; phylum Chordata; class Mammalia; order Rodentia; family Heteromyidae; genus Dipodomys; species Dipodomys ordii. The sequence goes on from NW_012267431.1 coordinate 1,372,907, forward strand.
CAAAGAAATGTACTTACTTCCCAAAGAGTAAATAGAAAGCAAATGTCTGAACACAATTCTTTATCTATCATATTCTCTTGACAGGGTTTGAAGTTCCAAAGCCAGAGGTCATCTTCAAGTTGGAGCAAGGAGAGGAACCATGGATGTTGGAGGATGAAGTCCCACATCAGAGCTGTTTTGGTAAGTGTGAATCAGGCACAGAGATAAGTATTTTCTTTCCTTCTGAAACCGGTGATCATTGCTACTGTTTTTTCCCCCCAATATGGGGGATGGAACTCAGGACCTCATGTTTGTCATTTAAGCTGTGCTTTCATTCCTTTTGCTTTTAGATTCCTCACTTCTCTACACCTTCCATCCTCTTTCCTATCTTCTGACTTTATGGTCACTGTCACTTAGCAATTTTTCTTTCCTATTTGCCAGTATTTGGGGTTTGAACTCAGTGCCTCAAACTTGCCCAACTGGCATTCTGCCACTAGAGCCATATTCTAGCCCTGTTTTTCGCTGGTTGTTTTGGAGATGGAGGCTCATGGACTTTTCTGCTTAGGCTGGCCTTGATACGTGATCCTCCAGATCAGAGCCTCTTGAGTAACTAGGACTACAGGTATAAGCCACTGGTATCCAGCTCATTTTTTTCTTTTGAAATAAATGTTAAGGTATTATTTACATAGAATAAGATGTATCCTTTTAAAGTGTATACTTTGTGCTCACTTTGGCAGTATAGATGCTAAAAATTGGAACAATACACAGAAGATTAGCATGACCCCTGTACAAGGATGATGTGCAAATTTAAGAAGTGTTCCAAAAAATAAAGTGTGCATTTTGATGTATTTTCATAAAGATACACCAGTTTAACAACCCACTGAATCATGTATGTGACATTCCATTACACAGAATGTTTCTTTTTTTGGGGGGAGGGGTCCAGTCATAGGCCTGAACTCTGGGCCTAGGCGCTGTCCCTCAGCTCTTCAGCTCAAGGCTAGTGTTCTACCACTTGAGCCACAGCGCCACTTCCAGCTTTTTTCTTTTTGCTTATGTGGTGCTGAGGAATCGAACCCAGGGCCTCAGGCATGCAAGGCAAGCGCTCTACCACTGAGCCACCTTCCCAGCCCAACACAGAATGTTTCTGTATGCCCCTTGGACTCAGTAGCCATAACCACCTTGGTTCTGGGCAACCATTGACATGCTTTTCCTCACTGCAGATGAGACTTGTCTTTATTAGGGCTTCATGTAAATGGAATCATATCCTGTGTATTCTCTTGAGCCTGACTTCATTCATTTAGTACAATGATTTTGTAATTTATCCTTGTTACCAAATATGTCACTAGTCTTATTCCTTTTAAATTCTGAGAAATATTCCATGGTGTGACTATAGAGGTTGAGCATCACTCATTAAAAAATTAAAAAGCTAAAATGCTCTGAAGTCTGATTTTGGATTGCTTATTTTTATTTTATTTTATTTTTGTTGGTCATGGGGCTTAACTATGGGCCTGGGTGCTGTCCCTCAGCTATTCAGCTCAAGTTGAGCACTCTACCACTTGAGCTACAGCACCACTTCTCATTTTTTTGGTGGTTCGTTGGAGATAAGAGTCTCATGGACTTTCCTGCCTGGGCTGGCTTTGAACTGCAATCTCCAGATCTCAGCCCCCTGAGTAGCTAAGATATCAGGTGTGAGCCACCAGTACCTGGATGCTTAATTATTTTTGAAGTAGGGATGTTTTAACTGATAAAATCAATGCAAATATTCTAAAAGAAAAAGAAAAAAACCTCTGCTCACACCTGTAATCCTAGCTACTCAGGGGGCTGAGATGTGAGGACTGCAGTTTGAAGCCAGCCTGAGCAGAAAAATCATCAAGACTCTATCTCTAATTAACTAGCATAAAGCTAGAAGTTGAGTTATTACTTAAGTGTTAGAGCACCAGCTTGGGTAGAAAAACTAAGGGATAGCATCTAGGCCTCAAGTTTAAGGCCCAGTAATCACATACACACAGAGAAATCTCCAAAATCTAGAAATCTTTTTGTCTCAATTATTTTGAATAAAAGGTACTTAAACAGACTTATAATTTGTTAATCTATACATGTGTCTATGGATAGCTTATTAAAACTTGGTAATTATAAATGAAGCTGCTGCAGTCAAATTTGGTTGTTTTTTTTTTGTGGTACTGAAGTTTGAACTCAATTTCTTTTTTTTTTTTTTTTTGGTCGTGGGGCTTGAATTCTGGGCCTGGGCCTTGTCCCTCAGCTCTTCAACTCAAGGCGAGCGCTCTACCACTTGAGCTACAGCGCCACTTTGAACTCAATTTCTTTCACTTGCTGGTCAGGCACTCTACCACTAGAGCCATGCTTCTAGCCCTTTTTGTTCTGGTTATTTGTGAAATAGGATCTCATACTTTTTGCCTGACTTTAGATTGTGATCCTCTTACTTCTACCTCTGCCTATCTGGGATTATAAAATAACCATTCCTGTTTTTTTATTTTTGTTTTTTGTTTGTTTTGGTGGTACCAAGGTTTGAATTTAGGGCTTCATGTTTGCCAAACAGGTGCACTACTGTTTGGGCCATGTCTCTAGCCATTTTAGCTCTGGTTATTTTTGAGATAGGCTTTCCTTTATTGAGTGGGCCACTCTGGACCACAACCCTCCTATTTATACTTTGTTATAGCTTAGATGACAAGCACATGCCACTATGACCAGCTTTCTCTGATGAGATGGGTTTTTGTGAACTGTTGTTTTCTTTTTCTCAGGCTGGCTTGTTACATGTCCCCAGTGACTTACTTCCTTCAGCTAGGCCCCAACTTTGTTTTTATTACCTTCCAATAATGCCATCCTGTTATGACCACATCAAGGAATTAATCCCTTGATGAGATCAGAGCCCCCAGGATCAAATCACTTCACAGAAGACCATCAGCTTTCAGCCAAGTCTTCAATATGTGGATTAGGGGGGCATTTTTTACCTAAATCCTAACCTTTGGGAAAATTCCAGAGATTGGACTTGCTGAATCATATATACATGTATACTGGCCTTTAACCAAAAGATTGCCAAACTGTCTGCAAAATCAGTTATATGATTTTATGTTCCCAAGAGCAATAATATAGTTATTCCTGTTGCTTCACATCCTTCTCAACATTTGCTAGTATCAGTCTTTCATTTTTGTTACTCAACTGTATGCACAATAGTGTTGCAGTATGATTTAAGTTTTATTCCTCTGATGAGAGTAAAGGTGCTTAGCGTCTTTTATTTTTTTATTTTTATTTTTGTGTCCGGTCGTGGGGTGAACTCTGGGCCTGGGCGCTGTCCCTCAGCTCTTCAGCTCAAGGCTAGCGCTCTAACACTTGAGCCACAGTGCCACTTCTGGCTTTTTTCTTTTTGCTTATGTGGTGCTGAGGAATCGAACCCAGGGCCTCAGGCATGCAAGGCAAGCACTCTACCACTGAGCCACCTTCCCAGCCCCACTTAGAGTCTTTTATACATTTGTTAATGAAACATCTATTCATGTCTCCTGCTTTTACTGGGTTGTTGTCTTTGTCTTATTATTGAGGGTGTTTTGTTTTATTTTGAAAATGAGGTCTTTCTATATAGGCTAGACTGGCCTTAAATGTTCAATCCTGTCTACTGTCTCCTACGTGCTTGGATTACAGGTGAACCCCACCAGGCATAGTAGATTTTTTTTAATCATCTTTTTTGTTTTAGGTGCATAGTATTCTTTTTATATATTTATGTGATGGAAGGACCAAGGCTCTCTCTCTGTGGTGTGTGTGTGTGTGTGTGTGTGTGTGTGTGTTGGTCAACTCAGGGCCTGAGTGCTGTCCCTGAACATTGTTTGTTCAAGGCTTGCACTCTACCACTTGAGCCACAGCTCTACTTCTGAATTTTTTTTTTGTTGGACATAGGGCCTGAACTCTGGGCCTGGGTGCTGTCCCTTAGCTCCTCAGCTCAAGGCTAGTGCTCTACCACTTGAGCCATAGAACCACTTCTGGTTTTCTGGTGGTTTATTGGAGATAAGTGTCTCATGGTCTTTCCTGCCAGGGCTGGCTTTGAATCACAATCCTCAGAGCTCAGCTTCCTGAGTAGCTAGGATTACAGGCATGAGCAGCGAGTGCCCAGCTCACTTTTGACTTTTTTATGCTTAATTGGAGATAAAGAGTCCCATGGGGGCTGGGAAGGTGGCTCAGTGGTAGAGCACTTGCCTTGCATGCATGAGGCCCTGGGTTCGATTCCTCAGCACCACATAAGCAAAAAGAAAAAAGCCGGAAGTGGCTCTGTGGCTCAAATGGTAGAGCACTAGCCTTGAGCTGAAGAGCTGAGGGACAGCACCCAGGCCCAGAGTTCAGGCCCCACGACTGGACCCCCCCCCCTCCGCAAAATAAAAAGAATCTCATGGACCTTTCTGCCCAGACTGGCTTTGCACCATAATCTTAGCATCTTGAATAGCTAGGGTTATAGTCATGAGCCACTGGCATCCAGCTAAGGCTCATGTTTAAAATATTGATATCTATTTGTTCTAAATTGTTGAAGTTTTCTTTGTTTCATTGAATTTCTTTGGCATGTTTCCTAAAATTGATTTATTTTCTGAACTACCGGAGCGGTTAAATCCTAATAAATACATTAAAACTGCAAATGTAAGGCAAGAATGCAAGTAATTCATGAACCTACCACTGTTTTGTTCAGTTGACCATGAGGATGAAGTTTAGGAGAATTGGCATCTTAAGCATGGCATAGTTCTGCAGTCATTTATGTATTTTAATGCCTTTCAGCAGAGTTTTATTCTTTTCAATGTAGAGGTCTTATGCACCCTTCATTAAATTTATCTCTAAGTATTTGAGGTTTTTTTTCAAACTGTTATAAATGTCTGCATTGTAATTTTATTTTGGGATTGTTCTTTGCTAATATATAATAACAATGTAAATTTTAAAAAAATTCAGCTTGTTAGTACAAATTGCTGTCAATTGATTTTTGTACACTGACTTTGTATGTTACTGAATCTACTAATTCGTTTTCTTATAAGTTCCTTGGGGCTTTTTCATCTAAGTAATCATTATCTAAAAATAGAGACACGTTGACTCCTTTTCCAATCTCAGGCTTTTGATTGCTTTGCCTTTCCTTTAAAAAAAAAAAACTAAGACTAAAGTATAGTTGAGTGCTGTGAGCGTGGGCATGCTTTCTTTCCCTGTTCCTGATATTAGGAAGAAGAATCAAGGTTTTTCACCCTTAACTGTTATGTAAGCTGTGGGATTTTGCTAGCTGCCCTTTATGAGGTTATGTAAGCTCCTTTCAATCCTAGCTTGGTGAAGTGCTTATTATTTTTAAACATGGTAGAGTGTTACCTTTTGTCAAGTACTTTACTTCTTTTTTTCTCATTACTTCTGCTAATATGGTGAGTTTGTTTCTGGATTTTTTAACTATTGAATTAACCTTGCATTTCTCAGATAAATACTGGTTAGATTTGGCATACTCTCCTTAATACATAGTGTTGGATTCTAGTTGCTAATATTTTGTTTAAAACATTTGCAGTTTTCATGAGTAGTTCTGATTCCACAGTTTTCGTTTTTTGCAATGTTTTTGTCTTGTTTTGATATTAGAGTTATGCCGACCACATAAAAGGAATTTTGAAGGATTTCTTTTTCTGCCTTTTTTTGCCTGTCCTGGGGCTTGAACTCAGGGCCTGGGCACTGTCCCAGGCTAGTGTTCTACCACTTGAGCCACAGCACTACTTCCGGCTTTTCTGTGTATGTGGTACTGAGGAAGTGAACCCAGGGCTTCATGCATGCTATGCAAGCACTCTTCCACTAAGCCACATTCCCAGCTCTGCTTTTTTGAAATACCTCTCTAAGACTATGGAATTCACCAGGAAAACAATCTAGACCTTAAGTCTCCCTTCTTCCCTCCTTCCCTTCTTCCCTCTTTCTCGTCTTCCCTTCTTTTTTTTTTTTTTGGTCAGTCGTGGGGCTTGAACTCTGGGCCTGGGTGCTGTGCCACAGCTCTTGAGCTCTTCAGCTCAAGGCTAGTGCTCTACTACTTGAGCCACAGTGCCACTTCTGGTTTTCTGGTGATTGATTGTAGATAAGAGTTTCACGGGCTTGCTAGGGCTGGCTTTGAACCATGATCCTCAGATCTCAGCCTCCTGAGTAGCTAGGATTACAGGCATGAACTACCGGTGCCCAGTATCTTCCCTTCTTTAAGACAACATACTGAGATTAGTATGTTGCCTAAGCCGGACCCAAACTTACAGTCTTATTGTCCAGGCCTCTTGAGTGCTGGGATCTGAAATTTTCTTGATGGGAATTTTTGTATCAGTCTTGGGGCTTGAATTCAGGGCCTGGGTGCTATTTCTGCCCTTTTTTGCTCAAGGCTAGTGCTCTACTACTTGAGCCACACAGCTCCAATTCAGGATTTTTGGGTCTTAGTTACCTTTTAATTGTGATCCCAGATCTCAGCCTCCCAAGTAGCTAGGATTACAAGGCTTGAGCCACAGGTCACATTATTTTGAAGCATCTCATGTTCTTGTTGTAGCAGGCAATTAACTATGTTGGACTCAAACAGGAAACACAGTCTCACTTTAAGTGTTAGCACCCAGCTCTCAGTCCCACTTTGCTTTCTGTTTGCCCAGTCCATGCAGCATGGGGGTGTCAGGCAGAGTTTATATATGGTATTTGGGGTTTATACCTTTTTGTTTTTCCTTTGGGGGTTGTGCTCCTGGGCACCCTGTCCCCCTTCTCCTGATTCCTCTGGCAAAAGGATAACAAGATTTTAAAGAAATTTCAGTGGTTCCACACTCTTGGTAAGAGTATAGTTACTCCACAGGAACTCATGAAAAGAGGGAAGCACTTGCATACTGGTTACTTCCAACTTTTAACTCTCCTCTAAATTCTGCCTCCTTTTCTTTTCTTTTTCTTCTTCTTTTTTTTGGGGGGGGGTCCGGTTGTGGGGCCTGAACTCTGGGCCTGGGCACTGTCCCTCAGCTCTTCAGCTCAAGGCTAGCGCTCTACCACTTGAGCCACAGTGCCACTTCTGGCTTTTTTCTTTTTGCTTATGTGGTGCTGAGGAATCGAACCCAGGGCCTCATGCATGCAAGGCAAGCGCTCTACCACTGAGCCACCTTCCCAGCCCTCCTTTTGTTTTCAAGTCAAGATATACCCTAGTGAAAACTAAGAAAGCTAAAAGTTGATTCTGTGAGTAGCTTGAGGTATAGCTCAGTGGTGAAGTACTTGCCTAGCATGTGCAAGACCCTTGGTTCCATTCTCAAGAGCATAAAAACTTGGTTCTTTAAAGATCAGTACTATTAATTAATAACTATGATTAGTCAAGAAAGAAAAAGAAAGCACATATTATCAAGGCTATAAATAAAAGAAGCTTTTTTTTTTTTTTACATTTTGGGCTGTCTCTGAGATATTGTGCTCAAGGCTCGTGCTCTACCAATTGAGCCACAGATCTGCACTTCCAGCTTTTTGGTGTTTAATTGCAGATAAGGCTCTTACCAACTTTCCTGCTTGGGCTGGCTTCAAACTATTATCCTCAGTTCTCAGCCTCCAGAGTAGCTCAGATTACAGGCATAAGCCATAGGCATCCAATTTATTTTTACAAATTTCATAGACATTAAAATGATAGTAAATGGATGGGGTTGAGAAAGATTGGGGAAAAATGATAGCGGGGGTGACATTGTTCAAGATGCATTGTATTTATGTTGAATTGAAATTTCTTTGAACAACCACATAAAAATAATGAAAATTATATTAAAATGATATCAAGTATCAAGTGTGATGTGCAGGCCTGTAACCCAGAGGAAGGGCTTGGAGAATCTCAATTGAATGCCAGCCTGGCAAAATTAAGGAGATCCTATCTTAAAAGGAAAATACAAATAAAAAGGCTGGGCCATGGCTGAAGTGATAAAGCATTTGAAAGTGCAAGGCCCTGGATTCAATCCTCAACACTGGAAAAAGAAAAGAGAAGACTCTATTGTACCTCATGGAAATGTCCATACTCTCGAAGGGCGTGCTGTATGAATTATGTTAAAGTTAATTTGCAGTAACGAAGAGATTATGAGATACATCGATTTAACTACTAAATAAATTTACTCCTCTTATAGAGGAATACATTTTTATTATGTTTATTCCAGAATCCAGGCTTCTTCAGTACAGTAATCCACCATCTTTTAGATTTTTCTAGAATCTACCTGTTTGATCTTGTGTTGCTGCTAATTCCACGTTCCAGTGGGCAGAAAAGTAGCCATATAGCCATAGCAATCTACAAAGGAGGCTGAAAAATGTTGTATGGTTAGGCAGCCATATTCCTTTAATGCAAACAAATGAGGAGATACCCTACTCGACAGTTGTCTGACTCTACCACAGATGGAGTCTCTCCTTTTTTCCATTACTGGGGCTTGAACTCAAGGCTTCATGTTCTTGCTTGGGATTTTACTCGTTTGACACTCTACCAATTGAGCCACACTTCACTTTGGCTTTTTTTTCTGGCTAATTAGAGATAAGAGTCTCACAGACTTCCCTTCCTAAGCTGACTTTGAACCATGATCCTCAGATCTCAGTTTCCTGAGTAGCTAGGATTATAGGCATGAGCTACTACACTTGGCCCAAATCCTTGTCTTATCTATTATTGATTCAACCTACTTGATAGCCAAGCTTCCTACTAACATAGAACTAAGCTCTTATGTTAAATTCCAGTTTCCACTACTTTATAACCAGGTGTGTTGGCAAATCATATAACAATTAAGAACTTTACTTTCCTTGTCTACAGAAGGTAGACAAAGAGAACTTTGGAAGGTATTATATAATTCATATGTATGATTTTCCCAGGACAATGCCTGAGCTAGTAGAGGAGTCACAGAAGAGGTCAGCAATACAAATTTATCTATATGTATTTCTGATAACCTTTGCCATTGTCACTGTCATCATCATCTTTACTGACTTTCAGGTGTTCAACTGGGATTTATTTATGGGCACTTATTTTTAGATATTCTTCATGTCAATTTTACTTTTTCTTCTTCCCCTTTAGATGGCAAGTTTGGGAACAAGAACTCACAAAAAAGAATTTCCAGCCAAAATCCATTTCATAGTGAAATAGAAATTGATCATAGGAGAGATGATCCATTGTATTCCATTTTAGAAGACCTATGGCAAGATGCTGAACAGATACAAAGGTGTAAGGAAAACCAGAAAAAGCTGCTGAGCAATGCTGCTTTCCTCACTAAGAAAACATTGAGTACAGAGTGGGAATTCAAATATACAGACATGAGGAAATATGTACTTCCAAGTCCAGAACTTACACCTGTACAGAAGAGACCCCCCAAACCTAACTCATTGGGGAAGCATTTTAAACATAATTTAGATGTCCATATTCATAATAAACACAGTTCAGAAGAGAACTTAGATAAAATTATTGGGCAAGGTGAAGTTTTTACCCAGGGCACTTCTTATACTAACCATGCAAATTCACCTGCAGGAGTGACATTCTATGGAAGTAATCCATGTGGAAAAGTCTCTAGCCCTAAACAAAATGAAAAGCCTCCTATTGTGGAGAAAGCAAACACATGTACTGAATTTGGGAAAGTCTGTACCCCTAAATCACGCCTTTTCACACCTCCAAGAATTCACAGTGTGGAAAAACATCACGACCTTAGCAAATGTGCAAATGGTTTACCACAGAAGCCACTACTCAGCATATACCTGAGAGTACACAGAGATGAAAAACTGTACATATGTACAAAATGCGGAAAGGCCTTCCTCCAAAATTCAGAATTAATGGTGCACGAGAAAACTCACACAAGAGAGAAACCCTATAAATGCAGTGAATGTGGGAAATCATTTTTCCAACCATCGTCTCTCCTCAGGCACCAGACAACTCATACCCGAGGAAAAATCTACGAGTGCGGTGAGTGTGGGAAAGGCTTCTCCCTGAACTCAGCCCTCAGTGTCCACCAGAAAATCCATACTGGAGAGAGGCACCATAAATGTAATGAGTGTGGGAAAGCCTTTACCCAAAAGTCAACACTCAGAATGCACCAGAGAATTCACACGGGGGAGAGATCCTATGTGTGTGCCCAGTGTGGCCAGGCCTTCATCCAGAAGGCCCACTTGATTGCTCACCAGAGAATTCACACAGGAGAAAAGCCATATTCATGCAGTGACTGTGGCAAGTCTTTCCCCTCCAAGTCCCAACTCCAGATGCATAAGCGAGTCCATACAGGAGAAAAACCCTACGTATGCACTGAATGTGGGAAGGCTTTCACCAACAGGTCAAATCTCAACACTCACCAAAAAGCTCATACCGGAGAGAAGTCGTACATATGTGCTGAATGTGGGAAGGCCTTCACGGACAGGTCCAATTTCAACAAACACCAGACCATTCATACTGGAGAGAAGCCCTATGTGTGTGCTGACTGTGGGAGAGCCTTCATCCATAAGGCAGAGTTAACTGCACATCAAAGAATCCATACTACTGAGAAGCCTTATAAATGTCCTGACTGTGCGAAGTCCTTCTCCAAGAAACCACATCTGAAGGTGCATCAACGAATTCACACTGGGGAGAAACCATACATATGTGCTGAATGTGGGAAGGCCTTCACCGACAGGTCCAATTTCAACAAACACCAGACCATTCACACTGGAGAGAAGCCCTATAAGTGCAGTGACTGTGGGAAGGGCTTCACCCAGAAATCAGTGCTCAGTATGCATCGCAATATTCACTCCTGAAAGTAAATCCCATTTCCTAAAGAGAGGGAGCCTCTTCACAGATGCTTGGCCCATATGTACGTTACACCATTCACCTGAGACCAATCCTTCATGAATGCATTGTCTGAGAAAGTGTTCATTAGCCTGTCTCACCCAAGATGAGAAAAAAATGACATAAAAAGTACCCTGTAAGAATGCATCAGAAGAAGGGAGTTTCCATGCTTGCACAGCCTTGCAAAATATAATTGGATTTATAGGCTTGATGCATTAGGAAAAGCTTTTCTGCTGGAAGCATAACAAGGCAAGTTGTTATCTCTATAGGAAGAAAGATGCAAAAACCGTGCAAAACCATGCAAAATCAGGACACTAATGTGTGTGTGTGTACTATTATAACTACTTTATACTTTATAAATAACATTAAATTGATACTCTAGAGTACCACACAAATGAAAAGAAGAATAAGAATAGAATGTATTTGATATGTAAACCTCTCAGTTCTGTATTTATGGCAAGACACATTTCATAACAGGAAGAACAGTTAAAGTTCTTTTTTTCTAGATACCCAATGTGCAGACATATTAGTGTAATTACAGTGGAATACCTGACATAGCATTCCTATCTTCTTTGACTGTGGATATGAAGAAAGTTCTCCACAGATTCCTCCCAACCCTTCATGCATGATCCTTTGCAATGTCAGTTTGTTGTTTCTCTTGGTAAGAAGTAGCTTCTTTTTCTCTGCTTCTTGACTTTGGACTTAGCTGTGAAGCTTGCTTTGGACAATGGTCATTAGTGAAGATTTAAGAAGAGGCTTGATTTTTCAGAAAATAACACAGCCCTGACATTGTTTGGTATTTAGCCCAGCAAGTGCCATATTAGACTTCTGGTTTATGGGATGTTAGACAATATATCTGTGCTGTCTTAAGTCCCTAGAAAAAGAAGCTTGAGAAGTATGAAAGCCTGCCTTGCTTATTAGCCTTTCTTGCTGCTCTCTGGCATCTAGGGACCTCTATGTGAATAAGCTCAGATTGCTCCACAGGGAGATGAGAAAGACAAGCCAGCCTAGACGAGACCCTTTATACTACCAACTGTCAGACATGAGGCGAGGCCTTGCTAGACCTCCAGATCCACTCAGGACAGCCAAGCTCAGAAAAGCCGTATCAGTTATCTATGCCAACACACAAAATTGTGAGACAAATAAAATGTTCATTGTTTTGAATAGTTATACTTTGGGCTGTTTTATTACATGCAAATGCTAAGCAGCGATAAAAGTATATATGTGTAAGGGCTGGAAGTATGACTCAAGTGGTCAAGTACTAGATAAGTAAGACAAAGTGTGAAACCCTGAGTTCAAACTCCAGTATGACCACCAAAAAAAAGAACAACATAATTTTGCCAGGTACTGATGGCTCACATCTGTAATTCTAGTTATTCAAGAAGCTAGGATATGGGTGATCATGTTTTGAGGCCAGCCCATGAAGAAAAGTCCCCGAGACTCCATCCCCAATTAACTAGCAAAAAGCAGGGCTGGATGTATGATTCAAGGGGTTGAGTGCCAGTTGTGGGCAAGCAAGCTGAGCAATCTTGAGGATCTGAGGTCAAACTCCAATAACACATATATAACTGTATATGTGCGTGGAGAGTATTTTCTCAAAACATAATGTGGCACTGTCTTTGGGCCTTTGCAGCAGTTGGAGACCAGAAAAACAGTAAGAAAACTTAGCAAGGCAGCCTGTAGTATTTAGTAAGGGGAAAATGGCTAAACAGTTATTATCCTTGTGGGAAGATAGAGATTAAACCAAATGGAACTTGTGGATCTGACTAGGGGATTTGCAGTAGAATACAAAAAGGGTCAGTTTGCTTCTTTAGATATACATGATAAAGTACAGAAGGAGAAAAAATTTAGTAGAAAACCTCCATTGGCAGCAGAATCCAAATACGGAAAAGTCAGGAGTTTCTAGGTTGGGAAATAACAGATTCACATAATCTATTCTACTATCAAACTATTTGCCATGTTAAAAAAATGGCCTCAGGGTAAAGATCAATAATAATAAGTATTTATAAGACTCTTTGTTATAGTGTGAGATATTGTGTTATGTTGGTGCTGGAGCGAGTCAGTAACTAATGAACATTTAAAAATAAGCATCTAAGCTGGGTGCTGGTGGCTCATGCCTATAATCCTAGCTAATCAGGAGGCTGAGATCTGAGGATTGCAGTTCAAAGCCAGCCCAGGCAGGAAAGTTCATGAGACTCTTATCTCCAATTAACCACCAGAAAACCAGAAGTGGCACTGTGGCTCAAGTGGTAAAGCGTTTACCTTGAGCTGAAGAGCTGAGGGACAGCGCCCAGGCCTGGAGTTCAAGCCCCACAGCGAACAAAAAATAAAACTGAACAAAAAGAAACAACCAAAAATAAGCATCTAAAAATCTTCATAACAGCCAGGCACTGGTGGTTCATACCTGTAATCCTAGCTACTCAGGAGACCTAGTCCATGAAACTTACTTCTATCTAACCAGCAAAAGAAAGAAGAAAAAAGCCAGAAGTAGAGCTGTGGCTCAATGCTAGAGCATTAGCCTTGAGCAAAAAAGCTCAGGTACAGTGCCTAGGCTTTAAGTTCAAGCTCCAAGACCAATACCAAACAAAAAAAATCTTTATAACAATATCCCACAGTGGCTTGACATACTGCTATGTGTACTCTTATCTTAAAAAAAAAACTTGTTAGTGTGACATTTGGAGCATGAGCTAGATCCAACAAAATTCATAGAAAAACCTATAAAGTTTTGAATAGAGTTTTACCAGTGGAACTACCTCCAGATTGTCCTTAAAGGGACTGAAAATGGTCTCTGGACTTTCCTCCCTAGCCTCTATGAAGAGGATGCAAACCAAGAACTTTGCTCAGCTGCAAATATGGACTGTTTCTTGTGGTAAATAAAGGACATCAGAGGAAAGACCTAAGAACAATAGATGAACATGGACTGAGGAGCCATTCCCAGGGAGAACTGTGCCCCAATCATGAAGCACTATCTGCTTGTAGACAAGAGGATCTGATCATTTACTCCATGGGATTTCAGAATTGTCTTATTTTGAACCAATCTTTCTTTCCTCTTGTTTTTGAATGGGAATGTGTATTGCAGCTATTCTATCCTAATATTAGTATATGCACTCTGTGTGTGTGTGTGTGTGTGTGTGTGTGTGTGTATCTGTATTCAGAAGAGGGTTCTTTTAACGTTTCATTTAGCTCACAGGTGTCTGAATCAAGAAACTGAAAAATCACTCAAGGATCCTCAGCCACATCTGAACCAAATACAGGTTTGATATCCTAGATTTAAGCCTGATGTCATAATTTTGGATGAGATATTTGGAGGATAGGAATGAGCATATTTTGCATGGGCTGGTAATGTGAATAATTTCTGATCAGAAAATACACCCATGTGAGAAAAATGCTAAAAAGTTTTTGCATGACTTTAAGTACATCTCCTTTCAGTTTTTATTTCTGTTTAAATTGGGATCATTTCTAATATTTTGTTTTCAAGTACAATAATTTTTCTCCTCATCCTGGTTCTATCAAGTCTACTGATAAACTCATGATAGTCATTCTTTATCTCAATTTCCTTTTTTTTTTTTTTGTCGGTCGTGGGGCTTGAACTCTGGGTCTGGGCACTGTCCCTCAGCTCTTCAGCTCAAGGCTAGCAATTTATCACTTGAGCCACAGCGCCACTTCCAGTTTTCTAGCGGTTTATTGGAGATAAGAGTCTCAGGAACTTTCCTGCCCGGGCTGGCTTTGAACGGGATCCTCAGAGCTCAGCCTCCTGAGTAGCTAGGATTACAGGTGCCACTGTAATCCTAGCTGAGCCACTGGCACCCGGCTTAGTTTCCTTTTTTTATTTTTAGTATTTCCATTTGACACTTGATACTCTTCAAATTTTCTTTCTTTCTTTCTTTCCTTCCTTCCTTCCTTTCCTCTCTCTCTCTTTCTTTCTCTCCCTCCCTCCCTCTTCCCTCCCCCCTCTGTCTATCTTTTTCTTTTTCTTTTGGTGCAGGTCCTGGGGCTTGAACTCAGGGCCTGGGTGCTGTCCCCAAGATTCTGTGCTCAAGGCTAGTACTTTACCACTTGAACCACAGGTTCACTTCCAGACTTTTTGGTGATCAATTCAAGATAAGAGTCTCTTCGACTTTCTTGTCCAGGCTGTCTTTGAACTGAGATCTGAGGATCTCAGCCTCCTGAGTTGCTAGGATTAAAGGTGTGAGCCACTGGTGCCAGCTTCAAATTTCTACTGAAATTTTCATATCTACTCATGTATATTATTTCTACTTCCCAACATTTCTTTTGTCTTTGTTTGGACTACTATGTCAAAGTGCTATAGATCGAGAGATTATAAGCAACAGAAATTTTCTTCTCAATGTGCTGAAGATGGAAATCTGAGATTCGGGTCCCAGCATGGTCACGTACTGGTGAAAGCCTTCTGAGTTGCGACTACCAACTTCTTATTATATCCTCACATGGCAAGAAGACAGCTAGAGAGTTTTTTAAGGGCACTATCCCGCCCATGAGGGCTCTGTCTAATGACAACTACCTCTCAAAGGCCAGCACCTCCTAAAACCATCACATAGGGGATTAGGATTTCAGCATACAAATTTTAAGAGACACTAACTTCTGTAATACTCTTTAACTTTTTTTTTTTTATCAGTTGTGGGACTTGAACTCTGGGCCTGGTCATTGTCCCTCAGTTCTTCAGCTCAAGGCAAGTGTTCTACCTCTTGAGCCACAGCGCCATTTCCAATTTTCTGAGCAGTTTATTGGAGATAAGAGTCTCACGGACATTCCTGCCTGGACTGGGTTTGAAACATGATTCTCAGATCTCAGTCTCCTGAGTAGCTAGGATTACAGGTGAGAGCCACCAGGGCCCAGCCCCTTTAACATTTTAATCATTGTTATTATAAGTTTCCTGTCTGATAGTTGCAGTAACTGGGCTGAATGAGACTGAGTCTGAGTCTACTGATTACTTCTTCTTTTTGAGAGTGGGTTGCTTTCTCTTACTGTTCTCCATCCCTGTCTCCCCCCTGGCCCCCTCTGCCCCCAGTCATTGGGTTTGAGCTCATAGCCTAGACGCTATCTATGAGCTCCTTTTGCTGAAAGCTGGCACTTTACCACTTTGAGCCACAGCACCACCTCCAGCTTTTTTCTGAGCAGCTTATTGGAGATAAGAGTCTCACAGACTTTCCTGTTCAGATAACTTCAAACCATGATCCTCAGATCTCAGCCTCCCAAGTAGCTAGGATTACAGGTGTGAGCCACGAGTGCTGTTTTGAATCTAATGATTTTTTTTAACTGAATGATAGCTATTAGATGCAGGATAATAGAAACTGAGGTAAATTACATTTATCTCCAGAAATAGGTATGGCTGCTCTTCTGCTAGGCTGTTAGCATGGTGGAATTGAGTCAGGAGTTGGGCTAGCTTTGGGTTTTGTTGTTGCTATTGTAACTCAGAATGCCATGGGCTTCAGATTTCTCTAATGTTATCTTGTGTTTTTGTAGACATTCATTGGTTCCCTCCGAGATTTTTTTTCATTTTTTGTTGTTGTTGGTGGTGGTGGTGGTGGTGATGGGGCTTGAATTCTGGGCTTGGGCGCTGTCCCTGAGCTCTCCAGCTCCAGGCAAGTGCTCTACCACTTGCTTGAGCCACAGCACCACTTCTGGTTTTCTGGTGGTTTATTGGAGACAAGAGTCTCATGGATTTTCCTGACTTGCCCAGGCTGTCTTTAAACCATGATCCCCAGATCTCAGCTTCCTGAGTAGCTAGAATTACAGGCATGAGCCACCAGTCTGGCTTTCTCAGTATCCTAGGACCACACGGACTCTTAGGTCTTTCCTGTGAGCCTCCATCTCAGAGGCGCTTTCTCCATATTCTTATTTCTCTTTCAGTACTACTGTTTTGTTTTGTTTTGTTTTTACTAGGTTCTTGATGATCAGGAATGTGTAGAGAGTTGTGCAGAATTGATCCATGCCTTAGAAGTTCTTTTTGGTTTTCTGACACAGGATCTCACAATTTAGTCCATGCTGACCTAAAATTCCCAGTGTTCCTGCCTCAGACTCCAAAGTGCTGTGATTACAGGCATGCCCTCACGTGTCTAGCTCTGGTAGAAATTCTTTTATGGTCTGGGCCCAGGATGGTTTCCTGCCCTTCACTAATGAATAGAAGAGTGGTTTTTTTCCCTTTTCCCTTGTACTTATAATATATCTTCATCTGTGTTCTGGAGGTAACAGAGTTTGCTGCTCTGCATGCAGTAGCTTCAGGCAATAGTACTATAGGTGAGCCCATGGGATTTTGTGTCCTTTTGTCAATAGCTGTCTCCTTACTGGTCTATGGCCCAGAGACTTTTTAAAGTTTCCTATCAGAAGAGTTCTTACTTTACTTTGTTTTATTTCCCATCCCAATGGTGAATCTTCCAGTTTTTTTTTTTTGCCTACTTCCCTCCTCCAACTACTCCTATAAAGTGTCAATGATCTAATTACTATTTTTAATATTGTATTCCATAGTGGTTATGCTTTCTTGTTTTGTGCCAGTCCTGGTGCCTGAACTCAGGGACTGGACACGGTCCCTGAGCTTTTTTGCTCAAAGCTAGCACACTCCTGCTTGAGCCACAGCTCCACTTTTGGCTTTTCAATGATTAATTGGAGATAGGAATCTCACACACTTTCTTGTTCAGGCTAACTTCAAACCACAATCCTCAGTTCTCAGCCTCCTGAGTAGCTAGGATTACAAGTGTGTGCCACTGGTTATGTGTGCACCTGGCTGGTTATGTTTTCTTGATTGATAAACTTAGGTATACTTTCCCTGAGAACTTAGTAGTTGTTATAATATTGAATGATGCCATTGAGAAGTCTTAGAACAATTTTGTCTTTCTTTCTTGTATATAACATACCTTTTTATCATATGATTCTTTTTGTTGTTCTTGAAGGATCTATGAAGCTTATGCCTTGCTCCTGATGTTTGAGTGTTAAAGTTACCTGGGTTATAGACAGTCATGTCAAATATTCAGTTCAAGTAAATTTTATTTCTCTTAATATTTTTTTCTGATCTATTTTTCTCCTCTTTGGGAGCATTGGCTATTCATATATAAAATATTTTTGTCAATCTATACATATCTTTGGTACAACTCTGCATTCATTTCATATCATCATTTTTTTGGTGCCTGTCCTGGGCCTTGAAATCTGGGACTTGTGTTTTTATTTGGATTTTTTTGGTTCCCCTCCACTACTGGGTTTTTGCTGGTTAGTTGGAGATAAGAGTCTCAAGGATTTTTCTGCCTGGGCTGGCTTCAAACTGCAATCCTCAGATCTCAGCCTCTTGAGTGGCTAGGATTACAGGCCTGAGCCACTAGTGCTTGGCTTTACTTTTTGGTTTTATGTGACTGAGTCTAGCCTTCTGGTGGGAGACAGTTTTTTTAAATGAATTTCTAAAGTTTCCTCTTGTTTATCTACTAACAGTTTGTTCAGATGTACTTACATGTTTGGATATAAAGGAGAAATGTCTTTCTCTCTGGAAACATTCTCAGAGTAGATGTCATTCTGTTCCAGGATAGTAAAGATGTCTCTGATCTGAAAAGGAGGTTGGGCAATAAAACAGTCACATAGTGTTTTCCTGTGTGTTGTTTTTATGTACATTTTCAATAATGTAGAGCTGTTTTGAAAGAATAATACAATATACATTCATATAATTTTCATTTAGTTTAACAATGCATATATTTACATTTTTCTGAAATACCAGTGATAAGATATAGACAATATAACATCACACCCCTAACTAATTTGGCACAACTCTCTTACAAATAAGAACAGTTTTCCCACATAACTGGAATATCATTATCAATCTCATTTTATTGTGTGTCAAATCTAATATATTTTCAAGTTGCTCCCATTTCCCCAATATATTTTATAGCTTTATTGTGGCATAATAATCACATGATTGATTTAATTTGCTTGAAGTATTGACTTTAAACATTTTGATGAGCTTTTTGTTGTTGTTGGTCATGGGGCTTGAACTCTGGGCCTGGGCACTGTCCCTCAGCTCTTAGCTCAAGGCAAGCCCTCTGCCACTTGAGCCATAGCACCACTTTGGGTTTTCTGGTGGTTAATTGGAGATAAGAGTCTCATGGACTTTCCTGGCTGGGCTGGCTTTGAATCATGATCCTCAGATCCAGCTTCCTGAGTAGCTAGGATTATAGGCGTGAGCCACCAGTGCCCAACTAATTTGATGTTTTTTTTTTCTTTTCTTTTTTTTTGTCAGTCATGGGGCTTGAACTCTGGGCCTGAGCGCTGTCCCTCAGCTCTTCAGCTCAAGGCTAGTGCTCTACCACTTGAGCTACAATGCCACTTCTGGTTTTCTGGTGTTTATTGGAGATAAGAGTTTCACGGACTTTCCTGCCCGGGCTGGCTTTGAACCGCAATCCTCAGATCTCAGCTTCCTGAGTAGCTAGGATTACAGGCGTGAGCCACCAGATGAGTTTTGATGTTAAGGGTGTCACTCTCAAACCATCACTACAATAAATATCACAAACATACCCATTACCATGAAACAGTTTCCTTAGGTCTCTGTCATCTAGCCCTCTTCCCCTACCCTTTCCCCCCATAGGCTTATTTTCTCTTAAGGTTAGTTTGCATTTTATCCAACTTAATACAACTGGAATTATACTGCAAATCCTTGTATTTGACTTTCTTTCACTCTGCAAAATTATTTTGAAATTTATATATGTTGTTACATTTTATTGCTTGATGGTATTTTATGGTATGGACAAAGTTTTTGTCTGTCCATTCATGTACTGATGGAAACTTGTATTTTTAGTTTTGTCTATTACAAATAAAATTGATTTAAAAGACATTGGGATGCAAGTTGTCTGTGTGGACAGTTTCTATTGATTTGGATAAATTCCTAGAGTGAATGGTTCAGGCACATGGTAGGTATATGTAACTATTTAAGAATAGGCCAAACTAGCTGGGTGTTGGTGGCTCATGCCTCTAACCCTAGTTACTCAGAGGCTGAGATCTGAGGATGGCTAGTTGAATCCAACTTGGGCAGGAAAGTCCATGAGACTCATATCTCTGTAAAAAATACTGGAAGTAGAGTTACAGCTCAAGTGATAAAGTACTGGCCTTGAGAAAAAAATCAAGGGCAGCACCCAGGCCCTGAGTTCAGGTTCCAAGACAGGCGCGTGCATGCATGTGTGCGCACGCGCGCACACACATGCACACACTCACAATCTGACAGACTTTCACAAATTTAAATTACTGCCAGTTCTATGTAAGTATAAAAATTGCTTCCTGGGCTGGGAAGGTGGCTCAGTGGTAGAGCATTTGCCTTGCATGCCTGAGGCCCTGGGTTTGATTCCTCACCACCACATAAGCAAAAAGAAAAAATCCGGAAGTAGCACTGTGGCTCAAGTGATAGAGCGCTAGCCTTGAGCTGAAGAGCTGGACAGTGCCCAGGCCCAGAGTTCAGGCCCCATGACCAGACCAAAAAAAAATTGCTTCCTGTTTTTGCCCTTGCAGGATGTAATTGTTATTCCTCATTTTAGTCATGAGTATACTGTTCTTTCTCTTTGCTTTTACTTTTTTTTTGGGGGGGGTTGTACTGGATTTGAACTCAGAGCCTTGTGCTTGCTAGGCAAGGATTCTACAACTTGAGCCACACCCAACTGAAGTGTACTGTTAGCTCAATGATGTTTTAATTCATGCTTCCTTAATACTACTGAGCATCTTCTCATGCATTTATTGGTCATATAACGATTATCTTGGGTGATACAGCTTTTAAAATATTTTGGTCATACTTTTTGGACATATGTTCTTGAGATTGGATGTTGCTATGTTGGCCAGGGGGGACTTGAACTTAAGAGACTTAAGTGATCTGGATGCCTCACCTAATGAATAGTTGGGACTGTATGTGCATCTGGTCCTGGGGCTTGAACTCATGGCCTGGGCATTGTGCCTGAGCCTTTTTCTCAAGGCTAGGACACTACCACTTAAGCCACAGCTCCGCTTATGGCTTGTGTAGTTAATTGGGAGTTTTATGGACTTTCTTGCCTGGGCTGTCTTTGAACCTTGATCCTTAGATCTC